>NC_137678.1:3285380-3312880 GCF_963989245.1 Nansenia antarctica
TGTGTGTGTGTGTGTGTGTGTGTGTGTCTAGCTGCCAGACAAGCTGGTGTCCAGTCTAGTGAAGTACTACTACAGCTGGAAGAAGACCAGGACCAGGACCAGTGTGATGGACCGACAGGCCAGACGCCTGGTCACCAAGAGAGACAAGGAAGACAGGTGAGAGGGAGGGAGGGAGGGAGAAAGAAAGGGTTATAGAGGGAGGGATGGAGAGGAAAGGAGAGAGAGCGAGGGAGGGAGGGAGGGAGGGAGGGAGAAAGAAAGGGTTATAGAGGGAGGGATGGAGAGGAAAGGAGAGAGAGCGAGGGAGGGAGGGAAGGAGAGAGAGCGAGGGAGGGAAGGAGAGGGAGGGAGGGAAGGAGAGGGAGGGAGGGAGTGTCCCCCCTGAGTGGGAATCTGTATCAGAGCAGAGCCATCCAATTACACCCGAACCCCAATGTGTTATAATGTGTTTATAATGTGTTATAATGTGTTTATAATGCAGGGCTTAAAGTACTCCGGCACAGTGCCGGATTTCCGGCGCGGGAGAATAAAAAAATAAAAATAAAACTGCAATTGTGGCATTGCCCCGACGTGGTGGCGGGGGCGCTGTTTCACAAATAACTTAGCTTTCGTGTTTGCTAGCGAAACAGCTGATAGTTGATGTTGACTGCTCAAGGAGAATACATATTTGAAAGTACAGAATGCCTGAGAGCCTTATATTGCATTATATTACATTATATTTTGAATGGCCATCTGGTGCCTGAATATTGTTTTTTCCTTTACATATATAATGACATTTCCACCATAAATTGATGGCGAAAGGGCACAAATTGGTGCATATCAATTCACCAGAATGCAAGAAATTAAGTGTTTGATGCTCGTTTAAGGACCCCCAGACAGCCCTGCTTCATGGGTCCCCCCCGATGTCAAACACCACTGGTACCACCTCCGCCTCAACCCTTAGCCAAGAAGAAGGAACCCTTAGCCAAGAAGAAGGGGAGGAAACCCTTAGCCAAGAAGAAGGGGAGTACTCTTTATCCACCTCTTTCAGAGATACCGTCGCAGCCTTCGCAGAATGCTGGTAAAACACCAACAGCACTCGCCTTGCTCCGTAAAAGAACGGCCTCCTGTCCGGTGAAAGTAGGAGTCGCCCTCATCGGTGACTCAGCCCCAGTTATGCATCAGAACATCTTCAAAGAGAACAAGAAGAAGGGGAGCAAACCCTTAGCCAAGAAGAAGGATAAGCACAAATCTTGGAGTACAGGAGAAAGGGCCTCTCCACAAAATCACTTGCAGAAATATCGCAACGAAGTAGCCTTTTCCAAATCTCCAGCTCCTGCTGTTGGACCTCACCAGGTGCAGCAATGTCTGAGATTAACAAATATCAAGGGCTTGTCCAGAGCTTACGTAGCGAGACTGCAGTTTCACTCTGGCATGAATACTCGTTATCCACCTCTTTCAGAGATACCGTCGCAGCCTTCGCAGAATGCCGGTAAAACACCAACAGCACTCGCCTTGCTCCGTAAAAGAACGGCCTCCTGTCCGGTGAAAGTAGGAGTCGCCCTCATCTGTGACTCAGCCCCAGTTATGCATCAGAACATCTTCAAAGAGAACAACATATATGAGACTGACATGACCAGCAACGGACTGACCTGGAGGGACAATGGCACCCACAGGGTGCTGAAATATGCCAAAGAGCAGGACAAGTCGTCAAAGTGGACTCAGTTGAGGAGTTGAGAAGAAGGGACAAAAAAAAAAAAAAATAAATACCCTAAGGTTTTCATCCACATCCGTGTGTACCACAGTGTGCAGCTCTCAGTTCATGGTGCTTCGGCTACTTAGGTTAGGGGCATTATTGTACACGGTTCTGTCCCTCTTGTTTCTACTTGCCATTTTAGCCACTTTTGTATAGCCTATTCAAATTAAGTTTGCACTTTGACAGCCTCATTATTCTGTGTTTGCCGAATGTAAGCACTTGAATTGTAAAAGTTCAATTTTAAGAAAATGAATGGCCTTATTCTTTTAAGTTGTTTTCTCCAGAAGCTGTGGGTGATTGTTTATTCATGTTCTGCTGAAACATTCTAAAGACGTCTTTCCTTCAGAAAGGGACCAAGCTAATGAATGATTGTCTTAAAAGTAGTGTTGTTCCGATACCATTTTTTGAGTATGTAAACATTTACAAACAAAAAACATTTGTCTCACCGCATCTCGCATTTTAGCTCTGTAACTTACTTGTTTAGAAACACACTGGTCACAGCACACACATCGTATATTGAAACATGGTCTTAAGTTTGAGTTTTATGTCTGGAATCTGTATTCCATGCACTTCGGTTGCAGTGACGTTGTTTGTTTGTTTTATCGCCATGTCTTATTGTAAATGCTGTGCTTGGTCACAGCACACACATCGTATATTGAAACATGGTCTGAAGTTTGAGTTTTATGTCTGGAATCTGTATTCCATGCACTTCGGTTGCTGTGACGTTGTTTGTTTGTTTTATCGCCATGTCTTATTGTAAATGCTGTGCTGTTTCCAATGAAGCATCTAAATAAAGTGTCTATATTTTTAAACCACGTCTCTGACCTACTGAGTGAAACGAACGTGAGACAAATGTTTGTTTTTCCGCGATAGTGAAAAGCTGCCACGCCATTGGTTGAGAGCAGCTGCTCTGGGCCAATAGCGTTCCAGCAGAGGAGCATGCCTGGGCATGTCTGGGCATGTCTGTGTTAGGAAGGCTGTGTCAGGCTAGCAGACAAGCTGAGAAAAACGCAACGTGCTGCGTTTGAACAAGAGTTTGGTATCGGGTGTTATTATTTGTTAGTACTCGCCGATACTGATACCAGCATTTTTGTGCGTATCGGTGGTGTAAGGCGATCAACTTCTCCAGAATCGATTTAATTGAGTCGTCACTTACAAGCGAGTTCGTTTAATCTCAACGAGACGTCCTTGATATCACTTCTTAAGATGATATGATCCAATCAAATATTAGGCACCACTACTGAACTGTTCATTAAGATAATATTTATTCAAGCACATCAGCAAGCAATAATAGTTCATTTCCATGGAAAAGTGTCTTATCTAGCTTCACCTCTGCAGGCCTATCTCAGCTAGCCGTCAACAAGTTAACTGCAGTGGCTCCACCAAAAACAAGAGTCCCTCTCACCTCCGTACATAGTCCTTTATACAATTCATTAAACATTTTGGGCTGGGTGATGCCCCCCCCCCTCTATCTGGTAGTTTTCCAAGTGTCAGCACAAATCCGTTGCAGCTGCAGAAAGTCTTCTCGTTAGCATTGGCCTTCAATTCCTCCTGTGTGGGTGCGAGAGTGTACTGTATGTTATCAGCTTGAGTGTCCTGCTAGCGTCTCGTTCCCATGGTGATATCGTACTTTGTATGAGCAGAGCATTGTGTCAGTGTCCTTATCAGAATGTCTTGTTATCAGAATGTCTTGTGAAAACACAACTATTGAAGTTACACAGTAATATTAGGATTCGATTTACAAGTTAGAAGAATAGACTTATCATTAATCATTAGTTATGAAAGTACAGAAAAATAGAATATTATAACAGCAGGTGTAAAATGGTTGTTAGCACATAGGTAAAAATAAGTAATTTACAGGCAGTTTGAATCATAAAACGTTCTTTTAGTCAGGAGCTTGTATTTCTTCTTGTCGCTCAAAAACAGAACCTCTCTTTTGGCTAATTGCGAGACCTTCCTATTGTTCTCAACTGACCGCATTCACATATTATTTAAATGAGCACATAGTACATGATTTATCACTTCTAGTTATTTTAATACAAATTCCCAACAGTGGCCATGCCGATACTAGTATCGGTATCGGAACAACACTACTTAAAAGTTGTAGTTATGCAATATGGAGCAACCTCATAGTGCTAGATTTTTTAGATACAAAGATACAAAATTATTTCATTTAGTTTTAATTTTATTTATTTGAACTTTTCATTTGGTGCTAACTTGGACATCGGGCCCTACAAACATAATGTGAAAAAGTTGCCTCAGTGTTTTCCTCTCTGTCTAACTGTGGATCAGTGATTTTTTTTAGGCCCATTAGCTAGGCTGTTTTTTAATTTATTTTTTGTGACCTGTTCAAACCAGGGCATTTCATAGACAAGACTACACCAACTGTATGTTATCCAGTCATTCAGATTAAACATCTTTGAAGAATACTTTTCGTGCCAAACGTTAGGATATGGGTGCTTTCCCGCTGTCTTGTTGTACTGCAATATGTCAGAGATACAGACTAGGCCTAAGTGTTACTACGTGGTTGTGTTCAGGGACTTCACAAAAAGCATTCCAAACACAGCCGTTGTAATTGCAAAAGTCAATCATTGCCAATTTGTAGTCGATTGTTATTTCTCTAATGTAAGACAATTGCCACCCAATATCCCTTATCTAGAGTACCTTTTATTAGGCCTAATTGGTTGTTTTGATTGAAAAGACACCTCCAACTGCCATGTCAATTTTAGAGTTTATTTTCTTGTTGAACAGCTGTATTGTGTATATATTTCATTAAAGTTTCAGAAATTGAATAAAAGAAAATGCATTGTTGCACGTTTGAATTAGATATTGAATTTCCAATCCACTCCAGGTGTGTGATGGAGAATCTATAAAGGCCTACATCTGCACCTTTCCAGGAGTTTATATAGGCCAAGTAGCCTTTACACTTTGATTTCTTGATGCCGTTTCTAAACTGATGGTGTGGAGCAAATGGTTGAAGCCTTTGGGGGCAAGTTGTGAAAAATGTCAGCTGATACTGGAAGGGACACTGAAATGAAGTGTTCATGGACCATTTCCTTCCTTTTCCTCACTCAGCCCTGCCTTATGGTGACGGCTTTCACACCTCAGCACCATGGCAACTTCTCTTAAAACAGCTGTGTAGAATTGAGATCCTGTAGTTTACTTGTTTACACCTTTATAGTTTGATAATCCTTACCCTGAAAGTAGTCCACGGGCCAAGAGAAACTCATCCATGGTTGAGTTGTTCAAATAGCCACATCAGCTAACTTTAGCCACCGCTAACAAGAAATCAATGGATACAAAGTTCAATATTGGTAGGCAAATCGCCTCACAGTAACTACCAACCAAATCAGACAGTTGATTGATTCTTTTTTTGTTAGCGGTGGCTAAAGTTAGTATTGGCTATTTAAACAAACATGGATTTCAGTTTCTCCTGGCCCATGGACCACTAAGGAACCGTCTGACTACGGTGTAATTATATATATGTTTAAAAGGTTAACCATCCCTTTAATGGGAGTGGGCCTTTGTGTTGCCAAGCTTTTTCAGAACTCATTTCTTGTCTGTATATGGTTTCTAGTATAGTAACCTACTGGTTCTTGCATCGACGTGGCTCAGCTTTTCCATGTTGATGTTTGCAGTAAATTTCCATCAAGGGGCTTGTCTGAAACGCTCTGCCTGAAGAGTAGACAATAGAGTCTTTTTACTCTCCTGCGATTTTGCTTTTATGCTTTTTCAGATTCAGATAACGTTTATTGCCATTATGCATACACATATAGGAATTTGCTTCGACATTACAGTAAGTGCGTTTATACTTTTTTCACGTGTCAAAAAACAGGACAACACAGGACAGACAACAGTGCATTGGATAGTGCGGTATAAAGTGCAGTGCAGAGTTTTTACAGTGAGTCCAGTGCATATTCAGTCCTGGGCAGACTTGGGGGCGGGGGGGAGGGGGAAGCCAGAGTCATTTATCAGCCTGGCGGCTGAGGGGTAGAAGCTGAGCCTGTGGCGGGCCTTCAGTGCCTTAGGCAGCCGCAACCTTCTTCCAGAGGGAAGCAGGGTGAGGAGGCCGTGGCCGGGGTTTTTACCTTGGCTGTTATCCTGTAGGACTTGTGCTTTATTTATGTAACGTTTATTTATACAGGTGCACCTAAACAACAGCCAACACATCTGCTTGCGGTGGGCTTGTAATGATGGTGTTATAACTGTCATATATCAGAAGAAAAGTATTCATATACCAAATTAAACTTTAAACAAATACCCCAAAGAATGTAAAAGAGCCCCTGCGCCACACTGTTGACATTGTAACCATCTTTGTTCGCCAATGACATTGTTGAAATTGAAAGTGTTATGTTCCTCGGTTCAGTATTTTAGCTGTATTTGTTGCGCATTTTGACATGAATAAATGTCTGTTTTGATAATGCAATCTGAATGGTCTTTATTGTCATTGCTATAGTACAGGTACCAAACAACGAAATTTAGGAGGGGTGGCTCCCCTGGTGCTAGGAAAGAAAAGACAAAAAAGAACACAAGAAGGGAGGGAGCTGGTTTACATAAATAAAGGCTATGTACACTATCCACTATACTATACTGTACAGATAGACGACTAGGGTTGATCATATTGCACATAGTGTTATTGCACATTTATTTAAAGTGTCGCCGTTTGCAGGCTTGAAATGTACATATTTGTGCCTCAGCACTACACCTGATTTTTTCAGTCCAGCAGCTGCCATCAATCCGTCCAGACTGTCCAGGGCCCAGAACCTAGGTCTTTGCTGTGTTCAGGGCCTGGATGGCCCTGAGGTAGAAGCTGTTCTTCAGTCTGTTTGTCCTTGCGGCCATGGTCCTGTACCGCCTTTTCGAGGGCAGCCGGGCCAAGTGTTCGTACCCAGCGCCACCTTGTTCAAAAATCCTGGGCAGAACCCTGACACATCTTGCTTTTCTCACAATTGATGGCCAAGAAATCCATTTTATTTAAATCAATGGCCACTGCAGCCAGAAGTAGCATCGGAGATGATGCTAGAGTCTTTTCAGGTGTTAGCCTAACTGTGGCACCATCTGTTGTCACTGCAAACATCCTGCTAATGTCAATCCCTCGCTCCACAAAATGCTCGATAAGAACTTTAGCGATGTCCTCACCTTTTGTTGTTTCTGGCATTGGTTTTAGGCAGCAGAGCTCCTCCCTTACAGCAGAATCACAGTATCTTGCTATGACAGCCAGACGTGGCATGTCATTCACATCTACGCTCTCATCAAGTGCGAGGCTAAACACCGTCGCATCTTTCAAACCAGCGGTCTGCTGCGCTTTCACGTTTTCTGCCATTTCTCCTATTCTTCGTTCCACACTTCTGTCTGACACTGGGATGTCTTTTATTCTTGATTTTATTGTGTCTTTGTTTGATAAGCCTTCAAACAAAACATCTGAGCTACAGAGGAAAGCCTCCTTAATATATTCTCCATCAGTGAATGGCTTTTCACGTTTCGCAATGCAATGAGCAATGCGAAAGCTTGCTTCAGTTGCGTGATTTTTAGCAGTGGCAAATGCTTTAAAGGTGCTGGCCTGCTTCCCATACCTTGACACAGCACGTCTTATTGATTCGGCCTTGTCTGCTTCATCCTTGAACGACTTGAGTTATATTGATACAAGTATCGAATCGAATTCAGAATTTTACTTTGAAAATTGGCGCCAGAATACGGCTCTCGTGGAGTGGATGAGAGACTAGGGCTGCATTCGTAAATTCGCCCTGAGAGCGCCGGAGCGTCCCCGAGACTGCCTCTAGTCCAGTCATGTCAAAGTCAAATACACAGGGGGCCAACATTTAAAAATGGTACAAGTGGAGGGCCGGGCTGGTTCAATGTTTAATAAAACTCGCAATTATTGCACATATTGAACCAATACCAATAACACAGCCTATATTGCACTTAACATTAATCATTACATTAAATTAAGTAAAACATAAATAAAATCAGTTGCAATACTTTCTCAAGGCTCTTTCAGTAATACATTGAAAACTTTTTTTTTTTTTTTTTTTTAACAGGTAAACAGCTAAATGTAATTTTCATTCAAAGCTCAATGGCAAGATAAATGCAAAAATGAAACAGCATGCATTAAAAACAAATCAGTGTGCTGCTCCGATCCTCACCAATGACTGTCTTCTATAATAAAATTAGAAAAGTTAGTGCAAACTTGCAAAAGTGCAAAACAGTTGCATTACTTTCTTAGGCAACATGTCCCTGGGTCCATTCAACTGGAGAAAATAATAATAATTCCCTTCAAAGAAATATCAAGTCCAAGTCCTTTCTGCTCACTTGTCTGAGGCTGAGCCCGATACTTGGTGTCTCATCTTGAGTACAAGTTCATTAATGTTTGGGGTCAGGCTCTGAGCTGAGGAAATCCTCAGGATTGAGTTCAGATGTTCATCACTAAGACGACTCCTATGTGATGTTTTGTTTAGTTTCATCAACGAAAACAGTTGTTCACACACGTCTGTGCTGCCAAACATAGACGGCGTGCGAGCAACTTGGGTGCGCAGCTCAGGCATTGTGTCGGGGATGAAACGAGCAAACTCAGCAGCGCCACGGACTCATATTTTGCCTTCAATGTGTCATTACACTGGAGCTCAATCAGCGCAATTTGGAGATTTGCTGGTGCACTTTCCACGTCAACTGCAAATGGATTGCTGAGCAGTTGAAGCCTGCTTTTTTTGGCTTCAAAGTCGGAAAATCTCCGCCTGAATTCGGCAGCAAGTATGCCGAGTTTGTCAGCAAACTGTACTCGGGAACACTCGGGAATTGACGGCGATGTTTCGGCCTCCACTGTGACTGTGCTGCTGCTGCTCATGACGAGTACTGAAGTGAAGAGAAGACGCGGGGTCGCGCTCGCTTGCGGGCACTCGGTACGCGCCAATGCATCCTGGGACTTGTAGTATTATGGTGCTGCGGGCACATAATACTGCGGGCCGGTTTTAATAGTAATTAAATATCATCCCGCGGGCAAGAGAGAACTCATTCACGGGCCTGACCCTACTTGGTCCCATTGTGACATTGAACCCAGTGTGCGCGAATTTACGAACGCGGCCAACATAAAAATAAAAAATAAAATAAAAATCTCCCATTCTCGCACTTATTGATTAGCTGTCGCGTGCCACTGTTTAAGCTGTCGCGTGCCACTGCTGGCACGCGTGCCATAGGTTGCCGACCCCTGCCATAAGGTATCGAAAGAACAAAGAGATCCACTTTTCGATAGTGACAACCAACCCACGATTATTATGAAATAGAAAAAAGGTACCCAGCCTAGTGTCACGGTAGAGACAGAGTTAGGACAATACAATCTGAGAAGATAATGCCAATTAATATCAGACAGTCAGCCAGAGACATAAAGGTATACTCGTTATGAAAATGCTTTATGTAAACAAATGTGGTAGCTAGTCAACACAAGAGAATCCATGTAAACTGTCTTCATCAAAACAGGTTAGATTAAGAATCTAAGAATCTAATTTAACAATCTAAGAATCTAAGAATCTAATTTAACAATCTAAGAATCTAACTTAACAATCTAAGAATGAAGAATCTAAGAATCTAACTGAACAATCTAAGAATCTAACTTAACAATCTAAGAATCTAACTTAACAATCTAAGAATCTAATTTAACAATCTAAGAATCTAACTTAACAATCTAAGAATGAAGAATCTAAGAATCTAACTGAACAATCTAAGAATCTAACTTAACAATCTAAGAATCTAAGAATCTAATTTAACAATCTAAGAATCTAACTTAACAATCTAAGAATCTAACTTAACAATCTAAGAATCTAATTTAACAATCTAAGAATCTAACTTAACAATCTAAGAATCTAAGAATCTAATTTAACAATCTAAGAATCTAAGAATCTAATTTAACAATCTAAGAATCTAAGAATCTAATTTAACAATCTAAGAATCTAAGAATCTAACTTAACAATCTAAGAATCTAACTTAACAATCTAAGAATCTAACTTAACAATCTAAGAATCTAACTTAACAATCTAAGAATCTAATTTAACAATCTAAGAATCTAACTTAACAATCTAAGAATGAAGAATCTAACTTAAGAATCTAAGAATCTAATTTAACAATCTAAGAATCTAACTTAACAATCTAAGAATCTAAGAATCTAATTTAACAATCTAAGAATCTAATTTAACAATCTAAGAATCTAACTGAACAATCTAAGAATCTAACTTAACAATCTAAGAATGAAGAATCTAAGAATCTAACTTAACAATCTAAGAATCTAAGAATCTAACTTAACAATCTAAGAATCTAACTTAACAATCTAAGAATCTAAGAATCTAATTTAACAATCTAAGAATCTAACTTAACAATCTAAGAATCTAACTTAACAATCTAAGAATCTAAGAATCTAATTTAACAATCTAAGAATCTAACTTAAGAATCTAAGAATGAAGAATCTAACTTAAGAATCTAAGAATCTAATTTAACAATCTAAGAATCTAACTTAACAATCTAAGAATGAAGAATCTAAGAATCTAATTTAACAATCTAAGAATCTAATTTAACAATCTAAGAATCTAACTTAACAATCTAAGAATCTAACTTAACAATCTAAGAATCTAAGAATCTAATTTAACAATCTAAGAATCTAACTTAACAATCTAAGAATGAAGAATCTAATTTAAGAATCTAAGAATCTAACTTAACAATCTAAGAATGAAGAATCTAAGAATCTAACTTAACAATCTAAGAATCTAATTTAACAATCTAAGAATCTAACTTAACAATCTAAGAATCTAACTTAACAATCTAAGAATCTAACTTAACAATCTAAGAATCTAAGAATCTAATTTAACAATCTAAGAATCTAAGAATCTAATTTAACAATCTAAGAATCTAATTTAACAATCTAAGAATCTAAGAATCTAATTTAACAATCTAAGAATCTAACTTAACAATCTAAGAATCTAAGAATCTAATTTAACAATCTAAGAATCTAATTTAACAATCTAAGAATCTAATTTAACAATCTAAGAATCTAACTTAACAATCTAAGAATGAAGAATCTAAGAATCTAACTTAACAATCTAAGAATCTAAGAATCTAATTTAACAATCTAAGAATCTAATTTAACAATCTAAGAATCTAATTTAACAATCTAAGAATCTAACTGAACAATCTAAGAATCTAACTTAACAATCTAAGAATGAAGAATCTAAGAATCTAACTTAACAATCTAAGAATCTAAGAATCTAACTTAACAATCTAAGAATCTAAGAATCTAATTTAACAATCTAAGAATCTAATTTAACAATCTAAGAATCTAATTTAACAATCTAAGAATCTAACTTAACAATCTAAGAATCTAAGAATCTAATTTAACAATCTAAGAATCTAACTTAACAATCTAAGAATCTAACTTAACAATCTAAGAATCTAAGAATCTAATTTAACAATCTAAGAATCTAACTTAACAATCTAAGAATCTAACTTAACAATCTAAGAATCTAAGAATCTAATTTAACAATCTAAGAATCTAACTTAACAATCTAAGAATCTAAGAATCTAATTTAACAATCTAAGAATCTAACTTAACAATCTAAGAATCTAACTTAACAATCTAAGAATCTAAGAATCTAATTTAACAATCTAAGAATCTAATTTAACAATCTAAGAATGAAGAATCTAACTTAAGAATCTAAGAATCTAATTTAACAATCTAAGAATCTAACTTAACAATCTAAGAATGAAGAATCTAAGAATCTAACTTAACAATCTAAGAATCTAAGAATCTAATTTAACAATCTAAGAATCTAACTTAACAATCTAAGAATCTAACTTAACAATCTAAGAATCTAACTTAACAATCTAAGAATCTAATTTAACAATCTAAGAATCTAACTTAACAATCTAAGAATTAAGAATCTAACTTAAGAATCTAAGAATCTAATTTAACAATCTAAGAATCTAACTTAACAATCTAAGAATGAAGAATCTAAGAATCTAACTTAACAATCTAAGAATCTAACTTAACAATCTAAGAATCTAACTTAACAATCTAAGAATGAAGAATCTAAGAATCTAACTTAACAATCTAAGAATCTAAGAATCTAATTTAACAATCTAAGAATCTAACTTAACAATCTAAGAATCTAACTTAACAATCTAACAATCTAAGAATCTAACTGAACAATCTAAGAATGAAGAATCTAACTTAAGAATCTAAGAATCTAATTTAACAATCTAAGAATCTAACTTAACAATCTAAGAATGAAGAATCTAACTTAACAATCTAAGAATCTAACTTAACAATCTAAGAATCTAACTTAACAATCTAAGAATGAAGAATCTAAGAATCTAACTTAACAATCTAAGAATCTAACTTAACAATCTAAGAATGAAGAATCTAAGAATCTAACTTAACAATCTAAGAATCTAAGAATCTAATTTAACAATCTAAGAATCTAACTTAACAATCTAAGAATCTAACTTAACAATCTAAGAATCTAAGAATCTAATTTAACAATCTAAGAATCTAACTTAACAATCTAAGAATGAAGAATCTAACTTAACAATCTAAGAATCTAATTTAACAATCTAAGAATCTAACTTAACAATCTAAGAATGAAGAATCTAAGAATCTAACTTAACAATCTAAGAATCTAATTTAACAATCTAAGAATCTAACTTAACAATCTAAGAATCTAACTTAACAATCTAAGAATCTAAGAATCTAATTTAACAATCTAAGAATCTAACTTAACAATCTAAGAATCTAACTTAACAATCTAAGAATCTAAGAATCTAATTTAACAATCTAAGAATCTAACTTAACAATCTAAGAATCTAACTTAACAATCTAAGAATCTAAGAATCTAATTTAACAATCTAAGAATCTAACTTAACAATCTAAGAATGAAGAATCTAACTTAAGAATCTAAGAATCTAATTTAACAATCTAAGAATCTAACTTAACAATCTAAGAATGAAGAATCTAAGAATCTAACTTAACAATCTAAGAATCTAAGAATCTAATTTAACAATCTAAGAATCTAACTTAACAATCTAAGAATCTAACTTAACAATCTAAGAATCTAACTTAACAATCTAAGAATGAAGAATCTAACTTAAGAATCTAAGAATCTAATTTAACAATCTAAGAATCTAACTTAACAATCTAAGAATGAAGAATCTAAGAATCTAACTTAACAATCTAAGAATCTAACTTAACAATCTAAGAATGAAGAATCTAAGAATCTAACTTAACAATCTAAGAATCTAAGAATCTAATTTAACAATCTAAGAATCTAATTTAACAATCTAAGAATCTAACTTAACAATCTAAGAATCTAACTTAACAATCTAAGAATCTAAGAATCTAATTTAACAATCTAAGAATCTAATTTAACAATCTAAGAATCTAACTTAACAATCTAAGAATCTAACTTAACAATCTAAGAATCTAAGAATCTAACTTAACAATCTAAGAATCTAAGAATCTAATTTAACAATCTAAGAATCTAATTTAACAATCTAAGAATCTAACTTAACAATCTAAGAATCTAACTGAACAATCTAAGAATGAAGAATCTAACTTAAGAATCTAAGAATCTAATTTAACAATCTAAGAATCTAACTTAACAATCTAAGAATGAAGAATCTAACTTAAGAATCTAAGAATCTAATTTAACAATCTAAGAATCTAACTTAACAATCTAAGAATGAAGAATCTAACTTAACAATCTAAGAATCTAACTTAACAATCTAAGAATCTAACTTAACAATCTAAGAATGAAGAATCTAAGAATCTAACTTAACAATCTAAGAATCTAACTTAACAATCTAAGAATGAAGAATCTAAGAATCTAACTTAACAATCTAAGAATCTAAGAATCTAATTTAACAATCTAAGAATCTAACTTAACAATCTAAGAATCTAACTTAACAATCTAAGAATCTAACTTAACAATCTAAGAATCTAAGAATCTAATTTAACAATCTAAGAATCTAACTTAACAATCTAAGAATGAAGAATCTAACTTAACAATCTAAGAATCTAATTTAACAATCTAAGAATCTAACTTAACAATCTAAGAATGAAGAATCTAAGAATCTAACTTAACAATCTAAGAATGAAGAATCTAAGAATCTAACTTAAGAATCTAAGAATCTAATTTAACAATCTAAGAATCTAACTTAACAATCTAAGAATCTAACTTAACAATCTAAGAATCTAAGAATCTAATTTAACAATCTAAGAATCTAACTTAACAATCTAAGAATCTAACTTAACAATCTAAGAATGAAGAATCTAACTTAAGAATCTAAGAATCTAATTTAACAATCTAAGAATCTAACTTAACAATCTAAGAATCTAAGAATCTAATTTAACAATCTAAGAATCTAAGAATCTAATTTAACAATCTAACAATCTAAGAATCTAATTTAACAATCTAAGAATCTAACTGAACAATCTAAGAATCTAACTTAACAATCTAAGAATGAAGAATCTAAGAATCTAACTTAACAATCTAAGAATCTAAGAATCTAAGAATCTAACTTAACAATCTAAGAATCTAAGAATCTAATTTAACAATCTAAGAATCTAACTTAACAATCTAAGAATCTAACTTAACAATCTAAGAATCTAAGAATCTAATTTAACAATCTAAAAATCTAACTTAACAATCTAAGAATGAAGAATCTAACTTAAGAATCTAAGAATCTAATTTAACAATCTAAGAATCTAATTTAACAATCTAAGAATGAAGAATCTAAGAATCTAACTTAACAATCTAAGAATCTAACTTAACAATCTAAGAATGAAGAATCTAAGAATCTAACTTAACAATCTAAGAATCTAAGAATCTAATTTAACAATCTAAGAATCTAACTTAACAATCTAAGAATCTAACTTAACAATCTAAGAATCTAAGAATCTAATTTAACAATCTAAGAATCTAACTTAACAATCTAAGAATGAAGAATCTAATTTAACAATCTAAGAATCTAACTTAACAATCTAAGAATGAAGAATCTAAGAATCTAACTTAACAATCTAAGAATCTAAGAATCTAATTTAACAATCTAAGAATCTAACTTAACAATCTAAGAATGAAGAATCTAATAATCTAACTTAACAATCTAAGAATCTAATTTAACAATCTAAGAATCTAAGAATCTAATTTAACAATCTAAGAATCTAACTTAACAATCTAAGAATCTAACTTAAGAATCTAAGAATCTAATTTAACAATCTAAGAATCTAACTTAACAATCTAAGAATGAAGAATCTAAGAATCTAACTTAAGAATCTAAGAATCTAATTTAACAATCTAAGAATCTAACTTAACAATCTAAGAATGAAGAATCTAAGAATCTAACTTAACAATCTAAGAATCTAATTTAACAATCTAAGAATCTAACTTAACAATCTAAGAATCTAACTTAACAATCTAAGAATCTAAGAATCTAATTTAACAATCTAAGAATCTAACTTAACAATCTAAGAATCTAACTTAACAATCTAAGAATCTAATTTAACAATCTAAGAATCTAACTTAACAATCTAAGAATGAAGAATCTAACTTAAGAATCTAAGAATCTAATTTAACAATCTAAGAATGTAACTTAACAATCTAAGAATGAAGAATCTAACTTAAGAATCTAAGAATCTAATTTAACAATCTAAGAATCTAACTTAACAATCTAAGAATGAAGAATCTAAGAATCTAACTTAACAATCTAAGAATCTAACTTAACAATCTAAGAATCTAACTTAACAATCTAAGAATGAAGAATCTAAGAATCTAACTTAACAATCTAAGAATCTAAGAATCTAATTTAACAATCTAAGAATCTAACTTAACAATCTAAGAATCTAACTTAACAATCTAACAATCTAAGAATCTAACTGAACAATCTAAGAATGAAGAATCTAACTTAAGAATCTAAGAATCTAATTTAACAATCTAAGAATCTAACTTAACAATCTAAGAATGAAGAATCTAACTTAACAATCTAAGAATCTAACTTAACAATCTAAGAATCTAACTTAACAATCTAAGAATGAAGAATCTAAGAATCTAACTTAACAATCTAAGAATCTAACTTAACAATCTAAGAATGAAGAATCTAAGAATCTAACTTAACAATCTAAGAATCTAAGAATCTAATTTAACAATCTAAGAATCTAACTTAACAATCTAAGAATCTAACTTAACAATCTAAGAATCTAAGAATCTAATTTAACAATCTAAGAATCTAACTTAACAATCTAAGAATGAAGAATCTAACTTAACAATCTAAGAATCTAATTTAACAATCTAAGAATCTAACTTAACAATCTAAGAATGAAGAATCTAAGAATCTAACTTAACAATCTAAGAATCTAATTTAACAATCTAAGAATCTAACTTAACAATCTAAGAATCTAACTTAACAATCTAAGAATCTAAGAATCTAATTTAACAATCTAAGAATCTAACTTAACAATCTAAGAATCTAACTTAACAATCTAAGAATCTAAGAATCTAATTTAACAATCTAAGAATCTAACTTAACAATCTAAGAATCTAACTTAACAATCTAAGAATCTAAGAATCTAATTTAACAATCTAAGAATCTAACTTAACAATCTAAGAATGAAGAATCTAACTTAAGAATCTAAGAATCTAATTTAACAATCTAAGAATCTAACTTAACAATCTAAGAATGAAGAATCTAAGAATCTAACTTAACAATCTAAGAATCTAAGAATCTAATTTAACAATCTAAGAATCTAACTTAACAATCTAAGAATCTAACTTAACAATCTAAGAATCTAACTTAACAATCTAAGAATGAAGAATCTAACTTAAGAATCTAAGAATCTAATTTAACAATCTAAGAATCTAACTTAACAATCTAAGAATGAAGAATCTAAGAATCTAACTTAACAATCTAAGAATCTAACTTAACAATCTAAGAATGAAGAATCTAAGAATCTAACTTAACAATCTAAGAATCTAAGAATCTAATTTAACAATCTAAGAATCTAATTTAACAATCTAAGAATCTAACTTAACAATCTAAGAATCTAACTTAACAATCTAAGAATCTAAGAATCTAATTTAACAATCTAAGAATCTAATTTAACAATCTAAGAATCTAACTTAACAATCTAAGAATCTAACTTAACAATCTAAGAATCTAAGAATCTAACTTAACAATCTAAGAATCTAATTTAACAATCTAAGAATCTAATTTAACAATCTAAGAATCTAACTTAACAATCTAAGAATCTAACTGAACAATCTAAGAATGAAGAATCTAACTTAAGAATCTAAGAATCTAATTTAACAATCTAAGAATCTAACTTAACAATCTAAGAATGAAGAATCTAACTTAAGAATCTAAGAATCTAATTTAACAATCTAAGAATCTAACTTAACAATCTAAGAATGAAGAATCTAACTTAACAATCTAAGAATCTAACTTAACAATCTAAGAATCTAACTTAACAATCTAAGAATGAAGAATCTAAGAATCTAACTTAACAATCTAAGAATCTAACTTAACAATCTAAGAATGAAGAATCTAAGAATCTAACTTAACAATCTAAGAATCTAAGAATCTAATTTAACAATCTAAGAATCTAACTTAACAATCTAAGAATCTAACTTAACAATCTAAGAATCTAACTTAACAATCTAAGAATCTAAGAATCTAATTTAACAATCTAAGAATCTAACTTAACAATCTAAGAATGAAGAATCTAACTTAACAATCTAAGAATCTAATTTAACAATCTAAGAATCTAACTTAACAATCTAAGAATCTAACTTAACAATCTAAGAATCTAAGAATCTAATTTAACAATCTAAGAATCTAACTTAACAATCTAAGAATCTAACTTAACAATCTAAGAATGAAGAATCTAACTTAAGAATCTAAGAATCTAATTTAACAATCTAAGAATCTAACTTAACAATCTAAGAATCTAAGAATCTAATTTAACAATCTAAGAATCTAAGAATCTAATTTAACAATCTAACAATCTAAGAATCTAATTTAACAATCTAAGAATCTAACTGAACAATCTAAGAATCTAACTTAACAATCTAAGAATGAAGAATCTAAGAATCTAACTTAACAATCTAAGAATCTAAGAATCTAAGAATCTAACTTAACAATCTAAGAATCTAAGAATCTAATTTAACAATCTAAGAATCTAACTTAACAATCTAAGAATCTAACTTAACAATCTAAGAATCTAAGAATCTAATTTAACAATCTAAAAATCTAACTTAACAATCTAAGAATGAAGAATCTAACTTAAGAATCTAAGAATCTAATTTAACAATCTAAGAATCTAATTTAACAATCTAAGAATGAAGAATCTAAGAATCTAACTTAACAATCTAAGAATCTAACTTAACAATCTAAGAATGAAGAATCTAAGAATCTAACTTAACAATCTAAGAATCTAAGAATCTAATTTAACAATCTAAGAATCTAACTTAACAATCTAAGAATCTAACTTAACAATCTAAGAATCTAAGAATCTAATTTAACAATCTAAGAATCTAACTTAACAATCTAAGAATGAAGAATCTAATTTAACAATCTAAGAATCTAACTTAACAATCTAAGAATGAAGAATCTAAGAATCTAACTTAACAATCTAAGAATCTAAGAATCTAATTTAACAATCTAAGAATCTAACTTAACAATCTAAGAATGAAGAATCTAATAATCTAACTTAACAATCTAAGAATCTAATTTAACAATCTAAGAATCTAAGAATCTAATTTAACAATCTAAGAATCTAACTTAACAATCTAAGAATCTAACTTAAGAATCTAAGAATCTAATTTAACAATCTAAGAATCTAACTTAACAATCTAAGAATGAAGAATCTAAGAATCTAACTTAAGAATCTAAGAATCTAATTTAACAATCTAAGAATCTAACTTAACAATCTAAGAATGAAGAATCTAAGAATCTAACTTAACAATCTAAGAATCTAATTTAACAATCTAAGAATCTAACTTAACAATCTAAGAATCTAACTTAACAATCTAAGAATCTAAGAATCTAATTTAACAATCTAAGAATCTAACTTAACAATCTAAGAATCTAATTTAACAATCTAAGAATCTAATTTAACAATCTAAGAATCTAACTTAACAATCTAAGAATGAAGAATCTAACTTAAGAATCTAAGAATCTAATTTAACAATCTAAGAATGTAACTTAACAATCTAAGAATGAAGAATCTAACTTAAGAATCTAAGAATCTAATTTAACAATCTAAGAATCTAACTGAACAATCTAAGAATGAAGAATCTAACTTAAGAATCTAAGAATCTAAGAATCTAATTTAACAATCTAAGAATCTAAGAATCTAACTTAACAATCTAAGAATCTAAGAATCTAATTTAACAATCTAAGAATGAAGAATCTAAGAATCTAACTGAACAATCTAAGAATCTAAGAATCTAATTTAAGAATCTAAGAATCTAACTTAACAATCTAAGAATCTAAGAATCTAATTTAACAATCTAAGAATCTAATTTAACAATCTAAGAATCTAATTTAACAATCTAAGAATCTAACTTAACAATCTAAGAATCTAAGAATCTAATTTAACAATCTAAGAATCTAAGAATCTAATTTAACAATCTAAGAATCTAACTTAACAATCTAAGAATCTAACTTAACAATCTAAGAATCTAAGAATCTAATTTAACAATCTAAGAATCTAACTTAACAATCTAAGAATGAAGAATCTAACTTAAGAATCTAAGAATCTAATTTAACAATCTAAGAATCTAACTTAACAATCTTAGAATGAAGAATCTAAGAATCTAACTTAACAATCTTAGAATGAAGAATCTAACTTAAGAATCTAACAATCTAACTGAACAATCTATGGGCCGGTTGCTCAGACAGGGCTTAAAAGACAGGACTAGGCCTAATCTTGACTAGTTAATGGTAAATAGTAACAATATCACCGAATAAGTCTTGCTGTCATCAAACAGAAATAATACAGAGAAAATAACAAAATATAAAATAAAAATAAAAATAAAAAGCACCCATATATTACATTCATCACTCATCCAATTTGTCAACTTAAGTCTTACAACCGACTAGCAATATATCTCAAGTAGCCTCCCCATTTTGCTGTGTGTTGTTCAGTTCTGTCCATAGTACAACTCAATAGATTCTTATAAAGATGTAGAAACAGCAAAACAAGACGGTTTCATTTGATCGGGACAATGTTTATTTCATAGGGACAATATTAATTATAACAAGTAAAATCACAGTCATCTTATTTGTGCACCTAGCTAGCTAGATCAGCTTTTTGTATCTTTTAGATGGTACTACCGGTGACTTTTAGATTTAGGTGCACTTTTAGTCAACATCCATTATAGCGCTGATCTAGGATCAGATATATTTTAATCAGCTAAAATGTTTTTTTTTTGTTTTTGTGATCGACCAAATGTTTTATTTTGTGATCGACCAAGATCCTTATCGATCAATTATCGATCGTCGATGCCCACCCCTAATGGCCACTGAGAGGTTGAGACCCAGGCGGGAGAGGATGACAGAGTTGTGTTTCAGGTCGTCGTAAAAATGGAGGCTGTTGTTATTAGATATGTGGTACTCCACATCCCTCCCTGATAAAGTCTAGAGGAATTAAAGAGGTGTTAGGCACTCTTGTTAACTTGAAACAAATACAGTAAACATGATGTTAAAATGAACAAATATTTGGGTCTAAAACACATATATATATATTACAGCCATTATTACGGCCAGACTAGCCCAAGAGAATCGATCGCACCCTATTTTGTCCCATATACAATGGGTTTGGAAGAGAGTTGCTTACATCTTTAAATTTGACCCCTATCTTCACCAGTCTGCTGGGATCTGGCTAAACCCCAAGCTGTGTATAGATAAATCGCCCTTCTTTTGGAAACCCTGGTTTCAAAAAGGTATCGAAGTTCTAGGAGACCTATATCAGGATGGAACGCTAAAATCTTTTGAGGCTCTTAGAAGGGAATTTGATTTACCATACAATCAATTTTGGAAGTATTTACAGCTAAGACACTTAATGGTGCAAACATTTGGCTCCCCCACAATTGCCCCACCTAGTGGTGATACACTTAAATGGTTTTTGGACTAGGTCATGAAGCCTCTGCTTACTACTCGAGGATCCTAGTGGCCTCAGACCCAAACATATGGTCCCTTAAACTAGCATGGGAAATAGACTTAAATGTATCATTTACAGAGGCAGAATGGGGAAGAATTCTCAAGAATGGGAAAAAAATGTCAAGGGAACTCCGAACGAGATTGATCCAATTCAAGATTATTAACAGAATCTACTGGACACCATCCAGGCTACATAGAGTGGGTCTGGTTGACAGCTCGGAGTGCTGGAGGTGTAGTGACAGGAATGGTACTCTAGTGCATATGCTTTGGGGATGTCCAAAAACCCAGGAGTTTTGGCTAGCCATACATGGTTGACATTCCGTTCACCCCCAGTCTTTTTATTTTGGGTGACCCCAAAGCATTAAGTGAGGTGACTCCACCACTCGCCAATTGGATCCAGACTGCGTTAATGCTAGGACGGAAACTATTGGTTAAAGAGTGGAAGGCCTCATCAGCACCAGCACCATCTCTGTGGCACATTTCTCTTGGGCAGCTGGCAGCCCTAGAACAATTATCATATAGGCTGCTAGATAAGGTGGAGGAATACCGCTTGAAATGGGGGCAGTATCACTCATATATTGAGAAATAATGGCAACTCCAGCTCATGTAAATAGCAATATTTTTATTTTTTATTTACTTTTATTTATTTATAAATACCAATATCCCAAATGTAAAACGTGAAAGTAAACTGCTATAAGTATGATTGTTAGACAATGCTGTAGATTTACATTGCTGTACATCACCTTTATGTTTTGTTGTGTCTATTTTTTGTCTTTTTAATTTATTGTACAACGTCAACTGTTACTTGTGATGTATGTCTGTTCATTGTCTGTTTATTGAAAATAATAAAAACTATAAATCATTAAAAAATTACAGCCATTATGTACATTTTATGGACAATAAAGCTTTCTGAATCATGAATCACATAAGTAGTAATTATCACCTCATTTACAGAGAAGCCAGCGTTGTGTGGTACAAACAGAGTTGCATACGATGACTTTGTTAAGAAGAAGTCCAGTAGATTCCGTCCCTCCGGAGAAGTGTTAGCATACTTCAGCAATGCCTTAGAAAAGAGAGAAATCAATCAATGAAATGGAAAATAAAAGAATATGGTGTTTTATTTTGGCTCACACTATAGGTCTAATTCACACTTGAGATCTGCTCAGAATGAATGCATGAACGAATGAATGAACAAAGGAACGAATGAATGAAAGAATTAAAGAATGAATGAATTAAAGTCTAATTTACATGTGCCGACCTCAAGTTATGGAACGCCTCAAATAGAATAGCAGCATACTTACATTGTAGAATACAGAGTAATTTGAATTGGTAGCCACAACACTGGCCATGTCCCCGTTGCAGAAGTCTCCGTCTCCAACATACCTGCTACCGCACTGACAGGACACATCTAGGAAGGAGGACAGCATACAGTTGTGACTGCCAATGTCCCCTGGTCCGAGCATAGATTGAGTTTTCTTATGATGACTGATGTATAGATGATTTACTTACTGTAGACAAATTCACTTGTAAGTTGCTTTGGATAAAAGCGTCTGCTAAATGTCAAGAAATGTAACATATGACGACAGAGCTTCTCAGATGTCTTCAAACCATGAAACGGTTTTTATTTTAGTTTAAATTCACTTGGTATAGGTCGGAAGAGATTATTATTACATGATTACAATAATTGCTGCTACTTACACTGCACCCCTTTGCACTACTACTGTCATTGTTTCATTATTACTATATTGTATTGTTGATTTGTTTGATTGTTGTTGTTGAATGTGGTGCTCCATTCCAAAATAGTTTTGATTTGAAGAGAAGGGAATTTAAAAATCCTCTTGAAAAACAGTGGGATCATTGACAATTCACACATTGATTCACGTCAATTCACGTCTTGCATTGAATTAATACAAATTCTTGATTGTTGTCAAAAGAATTAGGTCCCCCGGCAAAGAACATCCAATAAGGAAGAGATGCCCTGAGAGCAGAAACAGGATTCTTCTTCTGAGAACATGATTCCTGCCTTTGCCTTTCCCTGTATCTCATGAGAGTAGACTTAGTAAGAGACACCCTGATATGATGAAACCAAAGGTACAAGGGCCCAGACACGACCACCCGGCACCTCAACATGATTCAGAGAGGCTGGAGAAAACCTAAACTGGAGTGATCAGAACATCCAAAAGTCCTACAAGCACCTAAACTGGACCCTAACCCAGGGCCCTAAGCTGGAATTGACCACATTCCAACAATTTATTTGAATTGACTCCATGGCTAATAAAACGTATAATAATATATGCCATTTAGCTGACATTTTTATCCAAAGCAACTTACATGTTCTGTATGATCCCAGTTCGATTCCCGAACCCACAATCTAGGCATAGTTAACGCCATCCAACTAAGCCACAGAGGACAACATTGTTTGTTTGTTTGAAACAAAAAGAACGAAGACCTGATTGACTCACTGCAGCAGAGGGGCCCAGAGTGAATGGATAAGACACCGTGTAAAACTTGACCTAAATTATTAATTTAACCTCCAGGTGTCTTTGAAATCCAATAATTTTTTGCAAGAGAGATCAGCAATGGGACTTCCTATTCCTTTGGTTTCACGACCCACACCAGCACACCAGACCCAGAACGCAGCATTGGCCACATCGTCTTACCTCAGGTATCGTCTGGTCTTGTTCCCAGACGCTCACGCCGGTGAGTCGTTGTTATTCCAGGCTTATAAGCACTATGTGTGATAGCCTCAGGACAAGGTTAGGTATCATCATTCTAGGACATTTACATTTTAACCATTTAGCAGACACTTTTCCATCCAAAGTGACTTACAATTAGAGATTACAGGGACAAGTCTCCCTGGAGTAAGTTGGGGCTAAGTTAGTGCCTTACTCAAGGGCACACTAGTGGTGCTCTTCCCTGGTCAGATTTGAACTCATGACCTTCTGATCACCAGTGCAACTCACTATCCCATCCCTAGGCCACCGCTACCCCCTAAGGATGACCCCGCTTCGTCTGAACCACAGCGGTCATGCATTCTACGCAGTATGCAAGTGTGGTATACTAGTTGAAATGTAGCTAAATGTCTAAGAGTTGAAATATAACAAGGAAACACGGTGGTACCTTTCACCCTGTAGCAGTAAGCGTCGTACAGGCTGCTGGTGTCCAGAGGCTCCTTGTACAGGACGATGCCAACGTGGTTGTCACCACATTTCACAGAGGGGGATGTGATTGGATAGCCGACCTTCTGCCCGTCGATCCACCCTGCTACACACGGATGCATTCCAATGAGGCATTCGAACGGAAGAGGCTGCGGTATGCCAACTTAACAGTCGAAGCAGAGGGGCGGGGGTGGAACGTGAAGGTGTGGCCAGTGGAGGTGGGCTGCAGAGGCTTTGTAGCCAGCTCCACCACAAGGTTCCTGAGGGCAGTAGGGATCAGAGGACAGGCCCAACGGAAGGCAATTAAAGAACTGTCCACTGCAGCAGAACGGAGCAGTCACTGGCTGTGGCTGAAACGTAGGGATCCAACATGGGCTCCCAAATGACCACGTGGTGCCACCGTGCGACACACACCCAGGCCTGATCAGCCTGTGGTGGGCCAACCTCGGCAGAGGGTGTCTTGTGATAAATGGCCGAAACACCCAATGAGGTCGGGGACCACAACTGAAGATGTGTCGTACTGGTGGCACCACGTGATCATTGCCAAATTCCACTCCACCCAAGAGGACATCTCCAACTCCACTCAGTCAATTGTTGTGCTAATTATTTAGGGATTTTAACATCTAGTCCTATTAAGAAACCCAAGCTGAAGAGACGGGAGAAAACAACGCAGATAAACAAAATAAAGATATTAGAATGAACAGATCATAGAATTATCAGATCCAATACATTTTATCTTTACAAGACATGCACATTATAACAGTATCAGTTGGATGTTAATTAGAATGTGGTTCTGAAAATAATATGACTATATTTCTATTTCTATATTATTCTTTATTTTATTTTTAAAGGAGAATTCTCCTTCAGTATTGAGTACTGTTAATTAGGATACACATCAAAGACAGATGGTGGAGACAGCATTAGAAGGAGCAGCCTTGAGGTCGATCCCACCCGTCTCAAGGGAAGTCTGAAGTGCAGTCTGAACCACAAGATCAAACTCTGGCACTTTCTACATCAACATTAAAAACAGATTTGGGTCAAGATTGGCCAATAAAACAATAGTAGCATTTCTATGAGGTTTGGGGATCAGATTTGGGCATTAACTTGTTATCTGTCAAAAATGTCAACAATACTTTGATTGGCTACAAAATGAAGGATCATCATTTATGCATTTTTGGTGGATAAAGTCACCCTTGGGCACTCAAGAATGTAGAATTAAGGCAACTGTATTCATCCTCAACACTAAATGAATGAAAACATTGGTAGCATTTCTATGAGATTTGGGGATAAAAAAACAGTGGTAGTATTTCAGTGGTAGTATTTCAGTGGTAGTATTTCTCGTATTCCTGATCCACCAGACCTGTTGAGCGTCAGACATCTGAGGGAAGGTTGCTAGCGCGGCCTCCTCGTTCTGACAGCTAGCCTCTGCAGTTGTGTAGTTCATCTTGTACTTCCCTGCTGAGGACCTCAGGTGGAACACCCCAGCCGTGTTACCTTAAACACAAACATGTTTATTATATTATTATATAGTCAGGGTTACCTAACACAAACATGTTTATTATATTAGTATATAGTCAGAGTTACCTAACACAAACATGTTTATTATATTATTATATAGTCAGGGTTACCTAACACAAACGTTTATTATATTATTATATATTCAGGGTTACCTAACACAAACATGTTTATTCAACCTCTGTTTTAGCAGGGAGTCCCATTGAGACCACGGTCTCTTTTACAAGCGAGCCTTGCATATGCACAATTGACAATCATCCACCATACACAATTACAACATCATAAAACACAATGAGGAAAAACAATCAAATCTTTCATCCAAAATGTTGATGGAATTGTTATGTTTTTTTTATCTTTTATTCTTTGTTAATATGAACATGTCCTAATGTTGTGTCATTATAATAATTGTTCCTTCTTCCCACTCCTTTTCCAATATGTGAGATTTTTTTTAAACTACCGGTAAGTTAAAAGTGCAATATATATATATTTTTTGTTTTATGCTTTTTAATTCTTTATTTTTTCCCCGTTATATTAATTATTGTTGCTTTATCTTGTTTTGTACATATTTGAAATAAACATATACATCACAATTAATCACAAATCATTAGTAATTTATTCATAATAATGTATTACTGTATTTCTTGTATGTTATTATTATATCCTTCTTCTATGAGTGAGCTCTTTAGTATATATATATATACACGTGTCAGCTCCTGTCTCTTTAAGGAAAGTGTTTATCTGTAATCTGCAAGGTTGTCTGGTTAGGGTTGTTTGTTTGATAAGACCCCCAGACTGGGTTAGATGTGTGGTTCTCCTCTCTCCTGTCTCCTGTCTCCTCTGTATTCTGTCTCATCTCTCCTGAATAAAATCATGGAAAAGGCTCACGTCTCATCAATAGTCATTAGTCAAAGTAGTAAGGTTTTACACTTCATTTCCAACATTGTTAAATTGCCAGTAAGTGTGGTACCAGAACAACCAGCTGTAATGTACTCTGTAGATTGTATAAAATACCGGTAGACTCATCGATATGACATCATAATCATACACTGAGACACCCTCCTGCTTATACATAATCATCAACAACAACAACAACAACAATAGACAAATGTGTCAGTAAAGTAAAAAACAATGGAATTCTGAGTGAACAGTGCTACAGTAATAGACTCCAGGGGAGGCTGGTGGAGGTAGAACTAGGAGGATTGTGTTGTATGTGAATCATACCATTCATCATTCCGTTCCATGCATTCCGTCCTCCGATTTCTACCTCCACCAGCCTCCTTTGATAGGCTCAGTGTTTTTTTTTTTACCATGGAAGTGCAGGTCCTTGCAGATGGCCTTGGGGTCACATCCTCCATTGCCTTCCTGACAGCGGTCGATTGGAGGGACAACCTTCTCCAGACACTGGATCCCCTGTCCCACGTAGCCAATCATGCACTCGCACTGCCTCTCATTCTGACCAATCACATATAGACATTTTAGATCTCATTATCATGACTGTGTCTAAAGACAAGACAAGCTTGGGGACAATTTGAATTGTAACTACAGTAACTCCTACAGTAACTCCACACATTGACTTTACACTCAAATGTACTCCTACCCTGCTCAAGACTAAGGTTCACCACATGAACGATCAGAAGACAAAATAAATGATGATACAAAATAAATAACTCATCACTCACAGGGCCTGTGAAGGCGCACGTGGCGAAGTCGCTGCAGCCTCCGTTCGCCTCCTCCACACACCTGTTTATGGGGCTGCAGGCGTAGCCGTCGCCCACGTAACCTGACAGACAGGTGCAGTTGATGGACACACCTGTTTGGCTGCACGCTGCATGCTGATGGCAGCCCCCCGTTGTACTCACTGCACAGATCAGGAGCTATGAAGAAGAGGGTTAAAAAGAAGGGAT
>NC_137678.1:3317880-3802880 GCF_963989245.1 Nansenia antarctica
AGATTGCAACATTGTTGCATAAATTATTTCTCTGATTTGCGTTCTCACAGCCCTTCATGTAAACGAAGTAACATACAAATCGAAGCAACAGACGTGGTAGTTGATTGGTCAGAAAAATGTAGAATTGCCCGTTGTCCCGCTCTTATCCAGATCAACACGCGTGCGCTGTTGTTTTCCTATGGACTGCGTCGAGCAGCGTTCTCACCAAAAGCGAAGCGAAGCAAAGTGATGGATGCGTCGTTTCTAATCGGAGCGAAACCACCCTTTTCAAGCGGCTTGGAGCATCCGTTGGTTGTTTGCTCCGGGAGCGACTTCGGATGCGCGTTCTCACAGCTCCAAACGACGCAGAGCAAAGCGAACTTTATCCTAAACTCTGTTTCAAGTGAAGCAAATGTTCTAGTGAGAACACACCCTAAATGTTCTAGTGAGAACACACCCTGAATTAAGGCAGGTGTTGGTCTGGTAGAAGAGAGCTGAGAACCTCTTGAGGTGAAATAGAGGAGGAGGGGGAGAGTGCGGAAGTGAGTAAAAGGTTGTCATTGCATAGGGTACATAGGGTACATAGGGTACAACAACATGCATGTATGCTCTAGAGGAGGCGTCTAGGCCAGGGGTCACAGCCATTGAGGTGAAGGCACCCCCGGAGGAATTAGGGGTTCAGTGTCTTGCTCAGGGACACTACAACACAAGACCAGCCAGGGATTCAAACCACTGCAAGCTGCCGACTTTGCGATCATTAGACAGCAGTTCTACTGGTTGAGCCACAGCTACTTTAGCTTTTTCTCAACTCTCTCCTACCCCAAGCTATAGTTTATCAAATTCCCCCAGATTTCTGGCTATTCCTGGGAGTGGCAATAATGTGTCTGCTGCCCTTTTAATACCAGAGACGGTATGATAGGGCAGGAAATGCATCTCATTAACTAAGACTTGAGCGAGGTTGAAAATAAGACATGTTATGTCTGTAATACTTGCAGTCCACAGTGCCTGGTAGTATCACATATCTGCCACATGATGTCAGCAGTGGTCCGTGCATGAAGGGATGGTTTTCAAATTGTACCCACAAATATACTGTATATTTATATATACCCACAAATATACTGTATATTTATATATACCCACAAATATACTGTATATTTATATATACCCACAAATATACTGTATATTTATATATACCCACAAATATACTGTATATTTATATACACCCACAACTATACTGTATATTTATATATACCCACAACTATACTGTATATTTATATATACCCACAACTATACTGTATATTTATATATACCCACAACTATACTGTATATTTATATACACCCACAACTATACTGTATATTTATATATACCCACAAATATACTGTATATTTATATATACCCACAACTATACTGTATATTTATATACACCCACAACTATACTGTATATTTATATATACCCACAACTATACTGTATATTTATATACACCCACAAATATACTGTATATCTCTACGGCTATTTGGGAGACTTCCTGGTTCAGTTCATGTTTTCTGGTTGGTAGGCTCGGCTTTTCTGGGGCTCCAGTCATTTGGGAAAGGCAGAATACTGCAGGGGGAGGCAGGGTTATCAGGCCCAATTTACATTAAATGTTATTACATTTATTGACTGCTGACACATAAACAGTATGTATATATCTTTATTTTTATTTTTTTATTTTACCACTTCAGGCTCATGCAATGTTATTGTTCATGCTGAGAGGCACACTGCTTTGCTGTGCTGCTGGCGGTGCTCAGCCATATGGAACATGGACTCCACACATGGCATAAGGTGCAGGAGGTAGAGCTGCCGTCTAATGATCGCAAGGTTGGCAGATTGGCAGTTCAAACCCCGGCTGGCCACGTGCCGAAGTGTCCTTGGGCAAGACACTGAACCCCAAATTGCTCCCAATGAGCAGGCCGGCGCCTTGCATGGTAGCTTGCCGCCATTGGTGTGTGTGAATGGGTGAATGAGAGGCCATTGTAAAGTGCTTTGGTATAAGTCGCTGTGTAAGTCAGTCCATTTACCATTTATAACTCAAATCCTGACCACGTCAATCATGTTGGCGGCTAAATAGCCTGAACTTCCTCGGCCTACAAGGTTTGGTAACTGGGTGTAAACCACTGGCCTTGTAACAATTTCTCCCAATTACAACGAAGATAAGGACAGATGAGTTTACCCCAGTTGCCATGGTTGCCCAGTAGATGTCGAGACAGCTGTCCCAGTACAACTAGTCTGCCTTAACAAGTAACAGTTTTGTGGGCGGGGCTTTGAGAGAAAGAGGAAGTGAGAATCAGAATAGACACGTTGTTATTTATGATCTAACGTTACTGAGACAGTAAGGAATTGACAGGCAACAGACACACAACAGTCACAACATGTAGGAAATTCACTTCAATCAACTTGTGAGGAGAAGAGGAGTAGCCTGTGTGTATACGATACAATCTTATGGTGCTACTGAAGTAGCTCCTGTACAGTACAGCACGTCCATGTACAGTATAGCTGCTGGCCAAGCAAGACAAATCACAAAAATGTAGTTTGCTTTGCAAGTTTGACATTTAAAGGTGCGATATGTGACATTCAAGCTTTCTAAAAGCGTTCTAATGGTCGTCATGGATGTTTAATGAGTAGCAATCACGGAATGAGATCCCTTGAAATAAATATTTAATTGACGAAATGTTGTTTTTGGTCTTGAAAAGCACTTTCTAAAATGCAGTGTCTAGGGGCGACACTGGGTTTGTATACAAACATGTTACTGGCTAAGGGGGTATTCCCTCAACGACTCTAAAGGTCGCGCGAGAGACTTATCAAAATAAGCCGGGATTGTCCTTTAGCGACGTTGATGGAATACCCCCCAGGGCACTGTCTCATGTCAGACCAACAGACCGTCTGCGCTGTTGGTCGAGGCTCTGAGTCACAGTCCGTCAGAGACTGAAGACCCATCTCTTCAGGTTACACCTTAACTGCTCCTCCTGAGACATCTACTACCCCCCAGCACTGCGTCTCCTGAGACACCCGCTTTTCCCCTTTACTGTGTCCCCTATAACTTCTACTGCCCCCCTTGTACTGTTTCTCTGTTCTCCAGTGTCTATATATAATAAATACATGTAAAAAAGAAACGTTTTTCCTTCTATCACTGAGACTGCCAGTGGCCCCTGGCCTGAGCTAGATTACTCTTCCTGCTACGACTGGTGGATTGATGATTCACTTGCTTAGTCAAATGTATTGATTGTAAGTCGCTTTGGAATAAGGCGTCTGCTAAATGCCAAACATGTCAATGTAAATGTCTGAGTGTCGCGTTGGGCCTCGCCTTGTGGCCTGGGGTGTCCTAGAGTGTTCTGGTGACTGTCTCTTCAGATTGTGTGCGCATGCAGATACACATCAGCTATTGTCCGACACTGCCAAGTCCATTTCGGGGGTTATGTTATCACTAGGGAGGATGTTGTTGAATTTCACCACGGCGAGATCAGAGGTGCCAGATTCACCACCCTGCTCCTTTACTTTGACTGAAGTGATGTGTAGCTTCATCAGGTGGACAACATCACTAGCTCTCTTAGTTAGTTCACCAGTTAGCGGTGGGACATGGGATGACGATGTTGTGACGATTTCCATTGACCAATCAACGGTCTGCAGCGTCACACGTCACACACAGCCTGGCACGGATAGTACCTTTCTCTCCTAGTCTGGAAGGGGAACTTAAACCGGCACGGGTACTTAGGCCTGGTACGGCTCGGTTGGAGAAAGCAAAAAAAAACAGGCTCACACGGTACGGTACGGTACGGTAGTGAAATGTTATTTCCCCCACTGTATAGGTAAAGTTCTGCTGTAATGCCAATGTTGAAGAACCAGAACCCAAGAATGTTACTCTGTGTACCCAGACATTGATGGAATAAAAGAAATTCTGATTCCGATTCTGATTCTGACAAATACATTTGTCTAAGTCAGTGAATCATCTGTCCATCAGTCATCAAAATAACAAGTCATCTATGATCGGGCCAGAGGGCATTGGCAGTAAAAAAGTTTATTTATTTATTTATTTGTTCTGTTTTTTTTACAGTAGTCAAACTCTACAGTCGGGTAGAGGGGACGGAGAGGTTTCAGGAGGGACAGTTCAGGTGTAGCCTGAAGAGATGGAGGTCTTCAGTGAGTCTATGGTGGAGGATAGGGAGCGACTCTGCAGTCCTGACAGCACCAGCAGGGCTCCAGGACAGAAAGTGAAGAGTCACGACCAGGCAGCACGACTGCTGCTGGAGGCGGTGCTGCCAGCCGGGCAGCAGAGGTGGAGGAGCGGAGCGAACGGGGCAGGTGTCTGTAAAGTGACCTTGATTAATGATTTAATCATGGGGATATCAATTCACTGTTTGCCTATTTTAGCTCTTACCATGACAACACGTCATTCATTATTCACCATGTTGGTGTCCAGTTTTCTAACTCAGAGCGTTTTCTGCATAGATTTAACGTGTCAATAAGAAAAGGGAATCATTGCAATATAATGCACTTCATTTTCTGGAGAGAAAGGACAGCGACCATGTAAAACACCGTCTGTTGGATTTCAATGTAGGGAGACCGGAGACAGACATGGCTCACAGGACGGTCAGATTCCGGGTGGCGTCTGCGAACAGCGGCCGCATCCTGACGGAGGTGTTCAAGGACGATGCGTCGTCTGGCTCGGTGTCTGACTCGGTGGACTCAGACTGCACCAGCAACTCCGAGACCGAGCGGGCGAGCTCGCCACCCACCAGCGAGGCCAACGGGCATCTGAGTGGGCTGCTGGGGACCACGCCGGAGGATAGTGGGAGTGAACCTGAGGACCCCCTGCTTATGTATGCTAGTGCCACGAAGGAACTGTTCTTCAGCAACAAGCGCATCAACATCTGCAGCAAGAACGGGACGGTGCGGGGGGTGAGGAACAAGGTCAGCGCAGGGCAGGTGCTGTTCAACAACCTCTCCAACATGCAGTATCTAGTAAGTCGTTTTTGCGGTTGATGATTGAAATTTCAAGCAACTTAGAAGCACCATTATTTTGATACAACTCACTTGTAACTTTATTCAAATGATTGTGCCTTAAAAACCTCTTCTTATCCACCTAATTTTTCTGGTTTTCTGCTCGAAATGACATGCCCACAGTGAATATAGAATATCTCCACAATCACAAGGGCCTTCATAATGATATTGTTATCAAATGAAAGCTAACACCCGTGGGGTGGCTGTAGAAGTGTCAGAATCAAAATCTATGTTACTGTGTCAGAGCAAATAGAGCTAGAACATTATAAAACATCTCAAATTCAGTCTCCGCCTAAAAAAACAACAGCTTTTACAGTGAATATCACCTTGGAAACCTGATAACGAAGCCAAAATCATCTAGGAATCAGTACTCCAGGGTCTTATTAGTACTTGTGCCAAAGTCGATGCTAGTAATGTGAGCAAATGCAACTTTGTACCTGTTTTAGTACAGGTATGTTTAGGCGGGCACCTATATGTTTAGGCCATTTGGAAATATTTTGGCACCATCTTTGACCTTTGACCTTTCTCATGTATCAGATTTTTTTTTTCTTTTTTTGGGGGGGGGGGATTTTTTTGGGTTGGCCGACCAATGGTATGGAAATTCGGCGTTGAAACCGGACATGACACATTCTCCAGTTGGAGAAAACTGGATGTGACTTAGGCCGTGTTTACCGTCTCTGGAAAAAAATGGTGGCATCGTATAGCATGCAAAGTTGTGAAAAAAATGTGATATCGATGAAGAGAATTGATCGAGGTAAACTCTTTATATCACTTCGGATCCACATGGGGGTCCGTTGGCTCCTATGAGGTTAAATGGGTTAACAACAACAACAACAACAACAACAACAACAACAACAACAACAAAGGGGAACCCCCACCACCATGTTGTGTAAACAGCTGAGGGACAGCCAGGGCTGGAGAAATGTGACCACTCTCAAATTCATAGACAGAGCTATGGATGAACTGACCATCCATGAGATCAACATGATAGTTTTATGTTTTGAAGCTTTACAGTGTTTGTAAAACAAGCTTATATTTTGGGTTCTGATGGGGTAAGACAGTTGAAGTAAGCTCATGATGCATTTATAATAAGTTAATATATTTACAATATAAATATATTATATTATATTCAAGTTTCAAGTTTATTGTTAACATTACACACAACACATTACACAAGTATAACAGAGTACATGCCTTAGGCTTCGGTTCCTGACATTGCAGCACAAGGCAATAAGGCACAATTCAAGCTAAAAAAGTAGTGATGCACCGGAATATTTGTCCGAAGCCGAATTTAAGGAAACATTTGTCCGAATACCGAATGAGTACCGGCAGTTTTTCATTTATTTTTGTACCATTGCATAAATTAAATACATTTAGCTTTTTATTCATGCTTTTCAAAGAGAAAACTTGTATTGAACATTCCAGCAGACATTAGGCTATTACGAAATGTAATACACACATCTCCAAATACAATGCATCTCCAAAATGTAATGTACACATCTCCAAATACAATTTTGGCACAAATATTCAGTATTTTTGCATTGTATTTAGTATTTTTGCATTGTATTTAGTATTTTTGCATTGTATTTAGTGTTACACATATATTGCATTCCGATGTGTGTATTGCATTTGAATGTGGCATGATAGTATCTGTTCAGTGGTGACTCTTTCTTAAAAAATTATATCTCTGAACATTTTTCTTCAACTAGTGACAGAAATGCAATCGCAATTCATTCCAAATTAGGTGTAGTATGTTAGGGTAGTATGTAGTATGTTGTGTATGTATGGTGTAGTATGTTGATCACATTAGGTGTAGTATGTTGATCACATTAGGTGTAGTATGTTGATCACATTAGGTGTAGTATGTTGATCATATTAGGTGTAGTATGTTGATCATTAGGTGTAGTATGTTGATCATTAGGTGTAGTATGTTGATCACATTAGGTGTAGTATGTTGATCACATTAGGTGTAGTATGTTGATCACATTAGGTGTAGTATGTTGATCACATTAGGTGTAGTATGTTGATCATTAGGTGTAGTATGTTGATCACATTAGGTGTAGTATGTTGATCATTAGGTGTAGTATGTTGATCATATTAGGTGTAGTATGTTGATCACATTAGGTGTAGTATGTTGATCATTAGGTGTAGTATGTTGATCACATTAGGTGTAGTATGTTGATCATTAGGTGTAGTATGATGATCATTAGGTGTAGTATGTTGATCATGTTGTGTATTTGTCTTTTATCTTATTGGTTATGAATCAAAGAACAGTTATTGAGTTTAAGACAATTTAATCCGAGTTACAAACAGATATATACATTACATGTGTTCTCCTGTGGCCTGGGCTGGAAAAGAGGACGCTCTCTCCCTCCTCTCCCCGCTTTGTTCAAGAGGGGAGGGGCCAGAGTGTATGTGTGTGTTTGCCCAACCCCCAGAGGTCTCTGATAGCTGGTCCAGGGGCCATCTGTTAATGATCAGTGTGTGTGTGTGTGTGTGTGTGTGTGTGTTCGACTATGTGGTCTGTCGTAACCTGACCCCCTCAGAGAGCTTGCCTGTAGGCCCAAAGGCTCCGCTTTGGAACAAGGCGTCTGCTAAATGCCATAAATGTAAATGTAACTGTTACAAAGCCTTATCATACAAATCCAAGGTATGTGTGTGTGTTTAAGTAGAAAATATACGACAATCACATTAGGTGTAGTATGTTGATCACATTAGGTGTAGTATGTTGATCACATTAGGTGTAGTATGTTGATCACATTAGGTGTAGTATGTTGATCACATTAGGTGTAGTATGTTGATCACATTAGGTGTAGTATGTTGATCACATTAGGTGTAGTATGTTGATCATTAGTTGTAGTATGTTGATCACATTAGGTGTAGTATGTTGATCATTAGGTGTAGTATGTTGATCACATTAGGTGTAGTATGTTGATCATTAGGTGTAGTATGTTGATCACATTAGGTGTAGTGTTTTGATCACATTAAGTGTAGTATGTTGATCATTAGGTGTATGTCGATCCGAGCTTGAATATAGGCTAAGCACTTTAGAAAGTCTGGTGTTGAGGTGGAGTTTTGTTTGTTGTCATGGATATGAACATGTTTGCGCTATAAGAACGTGTAGCATAATGTACGTTTTAAATGTGTCCGTGTGGTCAGAGGGTAGCCTAGCTAAAGCACAACTAGTCCGTACCTGACGCTAGCCGTGTTTCCATAATCCATTTTTATGAACATTTTGGCTTTTTTTCGGCTAAATTCGAAAAACACCTCCTCTAATTTGCCAAAAAGTTTGTACGCTCACTTGAGGTGGTTTTTGTCTTTTGCGAATCAGAGTTAATGTGCAACAAGTTAGATGGAAACAGATTTGCCGAATAAACTCTGACGTAGCGAACATTCAACTCACACGAATCAGCTGTTTCTGCTGTCTGCGTCTTCCCGGAATGTGTCTTTTTGTGTCTTACTCTATAAGGGTTAGGCAAGTTATTAACCCGCAAAGGGTGCCTCCGGGCACCGTGTTTGTCCGTGAATAACACGGCACACAATGATACTACAGTTCATAAAGCAGACAAGTGAAGGCAGTGGTTTTAAGGGTTCAAAAAACATGACTTTATTATGTGTACATAGCTTCCTCTCTCTCTCCCTCTCTCTCTTTCTCTTTCTCTCCAAAAAAATCACGGTTAATAATATACCACATGCCGAGGAAAAAGTATACGATAGCTTCAAGTTCCTCCATGTTGCTATTGTTGTGGCTGTGTTGTGTCTCGTGAAAATATACGTCACCACCATGGCGCGCTTTTATGACGCGTAACTCCGCCTACTATCGCCTACTCCTCCTACTCGTTCCTGGTCTGTTGTGTATAGTGGAAAACCAGAACTGTTCAAAAGCGTGCCGAAGCTGGGCCGATAGTGGAAAAGCGCCATTGGTCTGCTGCAGTGTCACTAGACAACATGGTTTAGATGTTCCTGTTCCCAGTTTAGGGAGACAGCTGTATGTTTACAGATCAGAAGGATGGCAGAGGAGGAGGGGGAGGGGGGGGGGGGGGGGGGGTACCCCCTGTATTGTTTATCTTGTCTTTTTTAATTGAATGAATTTGTTTGTTTTAAGAATCACCCCACTGTTTCGCTCCAACGAAAGGAACAAGGAACAAGTTGCCTCGCCCCAAATGCAAATATAAAGTCTGAGAACCAATCAATGCGCTCACTCAGAAGCCAGCTTCAATATTGACCTCCTGCGTTGCCTGGACGGTGGTTACTTAATAGTTTGAAGCCACTATAATTAGTCTATTATTACTATTCCCTTACCCAGGCCTGCCAAGACTTCCTCCCTGCTAGCCTCACTTCCTGCTATTTAAACAATGTCCCCGACACAGTTCAGACCAATGGGCACTAGGGGGGAACCATCATACAACATATTCTAATAGTTCATGCAATCATTCATATTTCATTCAGTCATCATGATCATTACTCAATAGCATTCAGTAATATGCATTTGGCTCCTCCACAGTGTGTCCTTAGCGTTAGCGTGAGGAACGGTGAGGAAAGGTGAGAACATGTGTGCAGTGTTGGCTTGCCACATTGGTGGAGTTTCAGCTTCAGCTAGTCTAACCTGTGGGGGGCTTCAGAGCTCTACATGCTACATGCTACATTGATTTGTCATGTGTTCATTTAGGAATCACATTCTCTTACTGATCTTTTGAAGGGCAACCTACGTGGCAACCGATCTCCGAAAAAAAGACCTTCAGACAAGAATGCTGGGAGCTGAGACAGACTATGCTGGGAGTTTTAGGACACCTTCCTTTTTGGTCCAGAGGAGTTGAGGTGAATTGTGACCAGTGCCAGTGAAGTGGTGTGTTCATAACAGATGTTATAATGGAGTGGTTATAATGTCTAATGTCAATGTTGCATAACACTACATTTACATTTACATTTACATTGTTGGCATTTAGCAGACGCCTTTATCCAAAGCGACTTACAAAAGCAGCGATTAAGATAGATATAGGACATTATGACACTGGGCATGCGTCAAAAAGGTGTTATGAATGTTTTATGAATGCTGCATCATCACTATCAGAAGCAGTGTTACCTAATATTTTATATGTATGTATAAAGTTTGTAAGTTGTATATAAGTTTGATGTCCGTCTTGTGTATTCTGTATGCACTAACATCATGCTTAAGGGGGCAATCTGTAACTGCTACATAATTTTGTTTAACATTAACATAATGACATATAGCCATTGATTCCATATGATTGAAAATATAACTTCTCATGAGTTTAGTTCAACTGTCTGACCCCTTCACAGCCCAAAATATAAGCTTGTTTTACCTGTTAACAATGCAAATGTATAGCTTCAACACATGGTAACAACTATAATGTTGATCTGGATGGTTAGTCCTTGCATCCATAGCTCTGACTTTGAGATTGAGAGAGGTTACCAGAACAGGCTGGATTGTTAGAATTACAGATTGCACCATTAATGTATTCATAAAGCTTTAATGTATTCATAAAGCTTTAATGTATTCATAAAGCTGCAAGTAAAAACAAGATATCCATTTCCTGGTTGCAATTGTTGTTGTTCTTGTGTCCACTGTTGCCTCATATTATTTTCATGTACTAATCTGCATTTGTCAAACTGTCTTTTTAATGAAGACACATTATACAGTGGGTTATGCTGTATTTAAAACCAATGCTTATTAAAGTTTTATAGCTTTTCAACACGGTCTAACCCTTTATTGGCTACATTAATAGAACTATGAAATCCCTCACTGAAATCAGTGATGCATTGTGAGACATTGGAGCATAAATAAACATCTACTCTTGTTGTTGTTTATTCAGGTACAGTTTACACCCCACAGGTGTCCTTGTGCTATTTAATACGCAATGTGGCAAGTGGGCCACATTAAGAAATTCCTGTCAAAGTCATTTCCACCCAATGTTGCTTTTTACTGAATATAAGCTAAAAAATAAATATAAATATAAAATCAAAAGAGATAAATGACACCTTTGTTAGAGTAAATTATTCAATAATGGCAGCCTGTTTCGTTTCAAGATGTATAAGAAAAGATATTTAATATTCTTCTGCAGAAGGAGGAAATTTACAAGCACGTCAGATAGGTCTTGACAGTGAAAGTTCCTCAAAAAGTATCATCATTCATTTCATCTGAGTATTTATACAAACAGGTACCTTCAGGTAAGGGGTCCGCCCTCAGGTGAGGTTTAGGCCAATCATGAGCAATGGGTGTGGACCTGTTCATTTGATGAAGGTGATTATGATGAAGGCTAGGGGGGAAGCGGCCCCCACTTTCTCTCAGATAGACAAAGGGTGGAAGCGGAACACAATGGCCACAAATGGTTCAGTCTGGTCTTAGAGTACTGGGTCTGGGGCAACACAAAGGTCAGAAACTGCTCTAGATAGTAGGGCAATCAGGTCTTTGTAATCATGTAAATGTGTCTATTGTCTTAGCCCATGTCAAGTTTCAAGTAGAGAAACTGGTTCTGTTGTGTGTGACAACAGGAAATCATCTTCTGCAGACATTCAACCCAAGATGATGTTTGATTCTTAAATGTAGCTTATTACATATAATAATTTTCTCTCACACCTTTTACTGACCTTTATTGTCATATTTAAGTAAAATCACAGCCAGCTGACACTGTCCACAAGTAAGGTAGTAAACTCCAGTGAGCTTGTGTCAAGAAAAGACTGCAATACAGTGCCCTGCGCAAGTACTGTGTTTGGACAGTGAAGCCTATTTTCTTATTTTGTCTCTCTACAAAATCATACTGAAATAATCACAATTAATATGAGGTTACAGTACAGATTGTCAGCTTTTATTCAAGGGTATTTGTATACAGTATTTCACGATTTAGGAACAACGACACTTTATATACATAGTTCCCCTATTTCAGGGCACCAACATATTTGAACAGATTCATATTATGTCAAAAATGTAAAGTATTTGGTCACATTTGCATGCAATAACTCCCACAAGTCTGTGACCCAATGACCCCACCACAGGTGCTGGGTGTCTTTACTGGTGATACTCTGCAATTCTCTTTGGGGTTTTCTTCAGCAGATGAAATGCATATTCAATTGGATTTAACTCTCGAGACTGACTTTCCACTTTTTGGACCTGAGAAACCTCCTAGTTGCTATGACGGTATGATTGGAGCACCGTCCAACGAGTTTGAAGGCATCTGCTTGTACTAGAGTAGACGTACCAAAATGTTTCTGTGCATTTCCGTCAGCAGGTACATCGTCAATGAAGACAAGCTTGCCGGTTCCAGTGGCAGTGTGCATGCCCAAGCCAGAACACCCCCTCCACCATGTTTGCATCAGGTGGTCTTCTGTGGATCTGGGGCATTTCCTTATACTATCCATCCTTTCCTCTTGCCACTCTGGTACATGTTAATTGTTGTTGCATTTGTCCACACAACTTTTCCAGAATTCTGCAGGCTCTTTTAGGTCCTTTTTAGCAACCTATAACTCATCTAGTTCTGCTGGATAATATAATAATAATGAATTAATTCAGTATTTTAATGCTCGAGGCAAGGGGTCAGCCATAGACGGTGAACCTGGAGCAATTGGGGGTTCAGTGCCTTGCTCAGGGGCACTTCAACACATGGCCAGCTGTGATTCGAACCGTTACGAGCTGCTGACTTTTGCAATCATTAGGCGTCGGCTCTACCGGCTGAGCTACACGTAGCCGCATTATGCGGATGTCAGACAAACCAGGTCTTCCTCAGCCTGTTGTTCAGTATCAAACTGTTGATGTTGGTACGCCTAACGTTTTGTCAATGTTTTTCCAGATTTCTCATTATAGCTTCCTTGACTTTCCTTGACACCTTTGGTCCTCATGTTGACACCAACAGTAGACTCCCAAGGCGAAGGCAATGTTAGAATCCAGACTAGACATTGACAGCTGTCTTCCTCCTGCACACATGATGCAACAGAACCTGACTTATTAGAAACACCTGTCGGCCAACTGTCCAGATACTTCTGATGCCCTGGAATAAATGGACAATGTATAAAAAGTGTTGTTGTTTTCCAACAATACTTTAAAACGTAAGCAATATTAAAACAGTACTTTAAAACTAAACCATATTTATAGGAATACCCTCAAATAAAAGCTGACAATCTGTACGGTAACCTCATATTCATTGATTTCAATCCAAAATGTTGCTGTGTGGAGCGTAAAGAACAAAACATGATTCGTTGTCGTTGTCGTCAACCAAACAGAAAATACCAGACAAAGTTGCTGATCCGTTATTCCATAAAAACATCAGAAATGCAAATTCAGCCAAGTTTAGTGGGGGGTTCAGAACACTGTGAGCAGAGCAAAGACCCCGTACAGCAGAGCACAGGGGTACGCCACCAGCAGCTGCTGGCCGTCCAGCGCCAGGGTAGAGATGAAGATCTTAGAGGCGGAGAAGCTGCACCAGCCCACCACCAGCAGGGCTAGGACTGTCCCCAGGAACCCTCTGGAGAAACAAGCCACATTAAGATACATCAAATGACCTGTTAGCTAGAAGGAGTTCTTTCTGCCACCATGTTATACAGTCAGCGCCCTGCATAAGAAACGGGACAGAGAAGCATTCTTTCTTCGTTTGGTTCTGTACTCCGACTTTGGATTTGAAATCGTTATTCATATCTGAGACGCAGAAGAAATAAGGTTTTGACATTCAGATTTTTGGGGGGGACTTACTGTTACTGTAGGGAGAAGTCTGGAGACTTACTTTAGGGAGAAGACTGGAGACTTACTGTAGAGAGAAGAAGACTGGAGACTTACTGTTACTGTAGGGAGAAGTCTGGAGACTTACTGTAGGGAGAAGACTGGAGACTTACTGTAGAGAGAAGACTGGAGACTTACTGTAGAGAGAAGACTGGAGACTTACTGTAGGGAGAAGTCTGGAGACTTACTGTAGAGAGAAGACTGGAGACTTACTGTAGGGAGAAGACTGGAGACTTACTGTAGAGAGAAGACTGGAGACTTACTGTAGAGAGAAGACTGGAGACTTACTGTAGGGAGAAGACTGGAGACTTACTGTAGAGAGAAGTCTGGAGACTTACTGTAGAGAGAAGACTGGAGACTTACTGTAGAGAGAAGACTGGAGACTTACTGTAGGGAGAAGACTGGAGACTTACTGTAGGGAGAAGACTGGAGACTTACTGTAGAGAGAAGACTGGAGACTTACTGTAGAGAGAAGTCTGGAGACTTACTGTAGGGAGAAGACTGGAGACTTACTGTAGAGAGAAGACTGGAGACTTACTGTAGAGAGAAGACTGGAGACTTACTGTAGGGAGAAGAAGACTGGAGACTTACTGTAGGGAGAAGAAGACTGGAGACTTACTGTAGAGAGAAGACTGGAGACTTACTGTAGAGAGAAGAAGTCTGGAGACTTACTGTAGAGAGAAGACTGGAGACTTACTGTAGAGAGAAGACTGGAGACTTACTGTAGAGAGAAGAAGACTGGAGACTTACTGTAGGGAGAAGACTGGAGACTTACTGTAGAGAGAAGACTGGAGACTTACTGTAGAGAGAAGACTGGAGACTTACTGTAGAGAGAAGACTGGAGACTTACTGTAGGGAGAAGACTGGAGACTTACTGTAGGGAGAAGACTGGAGACTTACTGTAGAGAGAAGACTGGAGACTTACTGTAGAGAGAAGACTGGAGACTTACTGTAGAGAGAAGACTGGAGACTTACTGTAGAGAGAAGTCTGGAGACTTACTGTAGAGAGAAGACTGGAGACTTACTGTAGAGAGAAGACTGGAGACTTACTGTAGAGAGAAGACTGGAGACTTACTGTAGAGAGGAGAAGACTGGAGACTTACTGTAGAGAGAAGACTGGAGACTTACTGTAGGGAGAAGACTGGAGACTTACTGTAGGGAGAAGAAGACTGGAGACTTACTGTAGAGAGAAGAGGACAGCGAAGGCTGAGAGGGCCACCATGGGCAGCAGGCAGTAGCCCAGCACGCTGGCTATGCAGCCGTAGGACACGGCCTCATCAGAGCTCATCAGGCTCAGCAGTGTGTAGATCCCTATGCAGCCCATGGCACTGATCCCATAGACGAAGCCAAAGTGGGCTTTACCGGCCTAGAGAAAAGAGAAAAGAGTCAAAACATTGAGTTACTCATGTGCTCAGATAACAGTTCTACTGCAATGGCGTGCAGTTATATTCATCTGAGACTTGATTGATTGGGTGACATTTTCCTATTATCTACTATCTTTAAAATAACTCTTATTTGATTTTAACATTCACAGTCGCATGCTGTCATTATTCTGAAGACGTCATGTGAACGGAAAGTGGTGGAGATCGATGTATGCTGTACGCTGGCACAACATTGGCCATTCAGGGCCATTTAGGGAATAATATGGAATTTAGTAATGCAAGAAGGATGCATAGACCTACTTCCACATGTTGGTAGAACATGTGTGGTGGTATGAGGTGTTCATAGGTTTAGAGACAACAGACAGGTCTAGAGGGGTGTCATATTACTCACCATTAGTAACATGGCACCCAAAGCGATACAGAACAGAATGGGTCCTGTTAGGTCCGTCTCGTTCATGATGCTGCCATCTGCTGGTTTGAAAGGGTCCAGCACCGTCAGGGTCTTCTGCCATATGTGGTCAAAGTTTATTCCAAGTTCTACAACAGACGCAGACGAAAGGAAATATACCTTCGCTTCTCGTAATAATATACTGATGCACTTTTGGCTCCAATGTAACCAGTATGGTTCACATACACATAGTATTGTTAACACAATAACACATGCCTCACCCTCGTCTCAACAAATTCCTAATTGAATTGTGAATAAATTACCTAAATATGCTTTTGCTTACACAAAAAGTGTGCTCTTTTCTTTCTATTGAGGTTCAGTTCGATTATTTTTTGCTCAATCACTTGACTTTACCCATGAATCAAACGAATGCAGATGAATGAATGCCACTGTGTCAATGCAGTTGAGGCAGTCTGTGGTTTTACCTTCCAGCAACGGAGGCTCCTCCTCGTTTGAGTCTGTTCCTGCATATGCTGGTGTCCCAGAAGGCGTGGCAGGCTGGAAGACCTGGCCCGTGTACGTCTGGCCCGTAGTAGGGGCGTACACACCAGGCATAGACACATCTGCACCACTGAAACCACAATCACACATCACACTCATCCACGCCTTTTTTTTTTTGAGAGATTGTTTATTAAGGTAAGCCCCTTGAGAAGAATCTTCTCATTTTCGAGGGGGTCCTCACATATAACAATACAAACATAATAGTAACGCATAACAAATAACAATACAAAGTGCCTTCATAACCTCCCGACTCAACTACTGCAACAGCATCCTCTAAGGTTTGCCTAATAACATCCTAAACAAATTCCAATGCGTCCAGAACTCTGCTGCCCGTCTGCTCACCTCCACTCGCCGCCGTGACCACATCACCCCTGTCCTCCAAAACCTACACTGGCTCCCGGACAAATACAGGATCCAATTCAAAATCCTACTCACCACTTACAGCCATCAACAATCTGGCCCCCTCCTACTTTGCCGACTTCGTCCCCCTCCACACCCCCTCCCGTTGCCTCAGGTCTGACGACCAAACCACCCTCAAGACCACCAGGACCAAGCTCCAGACCTGGGGTGATAGGGCCTTTTCAGCCACAGCCCCGTCCCTCTGGAACGCCCTCCCCAACCACATCAGACAGGCCAACACCCTGCCAACATTTAAACAGACCCTCAAAACCCACCTCTTCAAGCTCGCCTTCACCAGTTAACCCTCTCCCCCTCCCCTTCCCATGTGTCCCCAGCACTACCTTAATTAGGCCCCTATACTTTCTTCTATTTACCTTTTGTTTCTTTTTATTATTACTACTCGATCTTTTCAGTTTGTAAAGCGTCTTTGAGTGTCTAGAAAAGCGCTATATAAGTCTAATGTATTATTATTATTATTATTATTATTATTATTACAAGACAATCCGTTATCTTTTTCAAACCACTCAAATGAATCACTTCCAACGCAATGACGATGTATCACTGTTTATAAAGCACATGATTTATAAAACACAAATCAACATATAAACCATTTATAAGTCCTACTGTACATGAAGGGCACCCATCTGTCTTCATCCTTCAGAAAAGCATCATGTGAATGATGTGAAAGATGGACAGATGACCCCCTTCTAATGGCTCTGAATTGAAATCTGACCCCTGACCCCTCAATCTGAACCAGAGTGTTCCTCATCTCTTCCGGATGGACCTATCGCTAAGCCACGCCAACTCGGACAAACAAACAACGCTTCACTGACAGTGACTGAATGACATTCACTGACTTACAATGGCGGGAGTTGGCACATTTTTTATTTCTGATTTACCACAGCAAGTAATAGTGAGTTTTCTGGCTGTAGTGACTTTTCCTGTGATATGATTGGACAATTTCTAGTTTGGGCTTAGCGATATGTCCATTGAAGTGGTTCTAACATTCTTACTCATCCTGCTCCTCTGGGCTGGTTGTGTCGTAGCTGTCGTAGCTGTAGACCGCCTGTCCCTGGTCATCTATGTAATACCCAGACTGGTAGAAGTCCTGGTCAAACTGCTGGAAGTCGCCCATACTATGGAAGGACAAACAGAGCAAGAATCTTCTGGTTATCTACCTAATGTTACTGTAGAGCTAAACATGCTCTCGCACAAACATAAATTGAGATCTGTATTCGGTTGTTAAGTCTGACGTCAAACGTGACGTTTAGCAATTTCCGGGTCCAAACCAGAAATTCTCCGCACCAGAGTACCAGTGTACTAAAGCACCAGAGTACCAGTGTACTAAAGCACCAGAGTACCAGTGTACTAAAGCACCAGAGTACCAGTGTACTAAAGTACCAGAGTACCAGTGTACTAAAGCACCAGAGTACCAGTGTACTAAAGCACCAGAGTACCAGTGTACTACAGCGGTAGAATGACAGTTCAATCGTTTTTTAGACTGGGATCTATTCATACAACAAGGGACACAGCACTTTCCCGTTTTCCCCATATTGTCAGGGTCTTTGAGCGTCGGAAAAGCGATATACAAATATAATGAATTATTATTACTACTGAGGCATTTCGAAGAGAGCGCCTCAGCCAACGTTGGACCCGGAAACACGTCACGACTTAACAACCGAATAAGTTAGATAGAGGCACTCATAGCAACTGGTGACACATATGTCATAATGTCACAATCGAGGTTGTTTTAGAATCAAACTCACTCTGCAGCTGAAAACGTTGGCAATCAAACGTTTCTTAAGATTTCACTCAACCTAAGTCAACATCAGACACAATGAGCTCTCTCTCTCAGAACATAACTGATGTGAAAGTCTGTTTCAACAGTGGCCTAGCAACATGAACAGTTGTGTAAGAGAAATAGCCAACACAAATGATTGTTACATCCACGGTGGACTAATTCCACCTCTTTAAATGAGCACATTCATACACACAGAGCCTAGCTGTGAAGTCCAGATGATATACCTTGTGGCACATGCCTGGGAGAGATCTCTCGTTGTGTTGTCAGTAGGAGCTTCGGCTGAAGAACTTTTGACGCCTGTGTGTGTGTGTGTGTGGGGGGGGGGGGGGTACTATATGTGGGTGTACTATAAATAGTTTTCTATATTTGCACCGGGGTTATGACAAACCCAGAGACTGAGGAGCAGATTGATTCTGCCTTTGTGTAAAAACACGTCTGAATATGAGGACAGACTTGCCAGCAATGCAACCTGTCATGTTATGATTGCATGTTATGTGAAAGTGTGACCTCAGCAAAGCACCGATTTTAAAAATGTGACAATCTGATACATGTTTAAGCACTATAATAACATTTTAGGAAAGGGCTCAACAAGCCCAACACCAACGAAGAGTGACCAGTGAGTTGTTGTTGGATTTCATCACTCAGGACAAAGGCTTACTGCAACATCTTGAAGTGAGTTTGCAACTGAAATGTCTAAGTAAAGTTACATATTTTAAGCGTAATATAAATAATGAAAGTGAAACCTTTTATGTTTGTGTAGTGATTGTACATTTACATTGAGCATCCTCCCAACAAACTATATATTTGCAGCCAATCATTGCAGGACAAGTCATGTCTCTCTGGGCTAAAAAGAAGAACACAGGCGTCATCCTGTTTGATGATGACCAGGTGTTTCACTTCCTGTCAGGAGTGGTAAAAAGAACACAGACAACATTGGCTGATCCGGTGGCATTCGTCATGGATGTGCTTCTGCCAGAGGTGACATTTCACTGACACTTTTTATTTATTTATAGACTACATATTTTATATTATAACATGTCAATTTGAGGGCAGCTACTAGATTGAAATCAAGTGCAATACCGAAACACTGTGAACATTTCAAACCTGCAAACTGCGACACTTTAAATGAATGTGCAATAATACTATGTGCAATATGACAACCCTCGGGTACATAAGGTTCAGAGATAGGAAATGTTAGAATAGGTATAGCATAGCATAGAGTACAGCACAGTGTTTTATTTTGTATAGTATAGTATAGTGGATAGTGTACATTGCCTTTATTTATGTAAACCATCTCTTTTCCCTTCTTGTTTTTAGTTTTTTTCCTAGCACCAGGGGAGCCCCCCCTCCCAAATTTCGTTGTTTGGTACCTGTACTATATCAATGACAATAAAGACCATTCATTCATTCATGTCACACTTTAACTCATGGTCAATATCTCGCGTTGGAGTTCAAGTGCAAACAGCAATGACTTTCGTGACGTTAGAATTATAAGGTTCTATCTCCATTTTTGGTCAGAATGTAGTTTTTTACATAATCTGATCCATTAGGTGTTTATTAATGCCTGTGTGGTGTTATTTTTAAAATGTTGAAATTTTTTAGTTAGTAATTAATAAAATACAAAGGTTCCATCTCACAAAACATAATGGAATGTAAAAACTTTCATGCTCAATATCTCTGAACTTCCCTAAACGGAGATAGAACCTTATCATTCTAAGCTCACGCATTGTTGCATGTTGATTTGTGCTTTTGTACACTGAATGTTGAAATAAATATTCTTGCATTTTAGTTTTTGGGTTTTTTTGGTCTGGTTTTGGGCATTTGTGTTGCAACACACCTGTACATTCTGCACTCTACCCTAGGCCCTTATTTTACTCTAGACAGAAGGGTCGTAACACTTGTTATTAATTCCATTTGGTATACCTCATAAACTTTCTTGCATTTCTGGTGTTTGCATTTCACATATTCTAAATATATGTCTCACTGGATGGAGTTAGTGCTGTTGACTCATCAGAAAGTAAAGACTAATTCACAGAGTGCATGAAGATTCCAGTAAGGGTTTTGAGATGGAGCCCTAGTGCTGTTGACTCATCAGAAATAGAATGTTTTATTTAGCTCATTAGTGGGCCCCTTTACCATCCAGCCCAGCACCTTGCACCCCAGTTCCAGCCCTAGTACAACGCCGCAGATTGCCTGACCCGTGCCTGACTCCACCAAGTCCTTTGCCTGACCCTTCAAACCTGTTTGCACTAATAAAGTCCCACACGGCTGTGTCTCAGGAGGTAGAGGCTGTGTCTCAGGAGGTGGAGGTAGAGGCTGTGTCTCAGGAGGTAGAGGCTGTGTCTCAGGAGGTAGAGGCTATGTCTCAGGAGGTAGAGGCTGTGTCTCAGGAGGTAGAGGCTGTGTCTCAGGAGGTAGAGGCTGTGTCTCAGGAGGTAGAGGCTGTGTCTCAGGAGGTGGAGGCTGTGTCTCAGGAGGTAGAGGCTGTGTCTCAGGAGGTAGAGTCACCGCCTAATGATCACAAGGTTGGCAGCGGTTCGAGCCCCGGCTGGCCACATGTCGAAGTGTCCTTGGGCAAGACACTGAACCCCAAAATTGCTCCCAGTGAGCGGGCCGGCGCCTTGCATGGCAGCTTGCCGCCATTGGTGTGTGAATGTGTGTGTGAATGGGTGAATGAGAGGCCGTTGTAAAGCGCTTTGGAGCAGCTTTGGAGCAGCAAAAAAGGCGCTATATAAGTGTATAAGTGTATAATAAGTGCAGTCCATTTACCATTTATCATTGACATTCCTTTATTATATATAGAATCCCTTAATGGATTATATAGAATCCCTTGCTGGAAACGTGTTTATTTGGTTTGGTTTAAAAACTAAGCATTAAGTGAATAGGACGAAAATGTCATCTGACATTCATTTATCTCTATAGAATCCCTGCATGCATAGAAAGGAAACAGGCCAGATTCATGTGAACATGTCTCACACGGCGCAGCGACGTGATGACGTCACCTAACACACGGAACATAAATAACCCCGTCACGTGACTCCGCCTGGCTGTGTGAACGTCACGTGACTCCGCCTGGCTGTGTGAACGTCACGTGACTCCGCCTGGCTGTGTGAACGTCACGTGACTCCGCCTGGCTGTGTGAAGGAGGACAGCTGCAGCTCTCTCCCCTCTCCGAACGAGACAACAAGGTAATACAGAGATACTCAACTCAATGTGTGCGACCAGATTAATGTATCTGATAAATGTGTTATGGCTTCTGGAGCTTCACAACGTTGACATGATATGCTCTCTTAGCTGGAGTCAGAGCTACGCAGCTAGCCACATTAGCTAGCTAGCTACCTATCTGCTCTGACGAGGGAAACACGAGACCAGAACCTGCAGTACTTAACTACTCCACTAGTACTACTACTATTACTATTACTACTCCACTAGTACTTAACTACTCCACTAGTACTACTCCACTAGTACTTAACTACTCCACTAGTCCTACTCCACTAGTACTTAACTACTCCACTAGTCCTACTCCACTAGTACTTAACTACTCCACTAGTACTTAACTACTCCACTAGTACTACTCCACTAGTACTTAACTACTCCACTAGTACTACTCCACTAGTACTTAACTACTCCACTAGTACTACTCCACTAGTACTTAACTACTCCACTAGTACTACTCCACTAGTACTTAACTACTCCACTAGTACTACTCCACTAGTACTACTCCACGTCCAGCAGAGTTTGTGTTAGACATAACCTGGTCTGTTGGTAGACATAAGGTAGTGTGTTAGACATAAGCTAGTCTGTTGGTAGACATAACCTGGTCTGTTTCCTCCCCTAGTTGTTGACTGTGGAGTAGAAGACGCGGACGTTGGCCACCATCATGGCTGATGTAAGTAGAACAGTCAGTGTTTCTATCCATGGAGTTGATGACTATGACATGTACCTAGTACCTAGCCCTCAGACTGGACCAGGGGAGAGGGATGAGGAGGAGGAGGGGAGAGGGTTGAGGAGGGGAGAGGTTTGAGGAGGAGGAGGGGAGAGGGTTGAGGAGGAGGAGGAGGAGGGGAGAGGGTTGAGGAGGAGGAGGTGAGAGGGTTGAGGAGGAGGAGGAGAGAGGGTTGAGGAGGTGGAGGTGAGAGGGTTGAGGAGGAGGAGGAGAGAGGGTTGAGGAGGTGGAGGTGAGAGGGTTGTGGAGGTGAGAGGGTTGAGGAGGAGGTGAGAGGGTTGAGGAGGAGGAGGAGAGAGGGTTGAGGAGGAGGAGAGAGGGTTGAGGAGGAGGGTTGAGGGTTGAGGAGGAGGAGAGAGGGTTGAGGAGGAGGAGAGGGTTGAGGAGATGGAGGGGAGAGGATTGAGGAGGAGGGTTGAGGAGGAGGAGGGGAGAGGATTGAGGGGGAGGGTTGAGGGGGAGAGGGTTGAGGAGGAGCGGAGGGGGTTGAGGAGGAGGGGAGGGGGTTGGGGAGAGGAGGTGGAGGTGAGAGGGTTGAGGAGGAGGAGGGGAGAGGGTTGAGGAGGGGAGAGGAGGAGGAGGAGGGGAGAGGGTTGAGGAGGAGGGGAGAGGGTTGAGGAGGAGAGGGTTGAGGAGGAGAGGGTTGAGGAGGAGAGGGTTGAGGAGGGGAGGAGAGGGTTGAGGAGGAGAGGGTTGAGGAGGGGAGGAGAGGGTTGAATCACTTGAATCTACTTTGTCAAATCAAATGTTGTTTGTTTTGTTGCAGGACTTGAAGAGGTACCTGTATAAACAGTTACCAAGGTATGGTTGTTTGTCACATGGTTAGGCTATGGGTGGTTGATTGATCCCGTTGGTACTAGTAGCTTGTCAAATGTTTCTGAAATCTATGCTAAACCGCTCTTTATCTCACCTGACAAATAGTACAATAATACAGTAGCTAGGCCTACTGTGTATTGTGTGGTGTGCATTTGGGCTTAGCTATAACTATTATATGTAATGTAATATTTGTGTTTTATTTGTGTTTCCTCCTTGTTATGTAAAGCACTTTGTGACCCTTGGTCTGGGAAAGGTGCTGTATAAATCATTGTACTTACTTACTTACTAATGTGCTGCCTTTCTTCTCCTTACCCAGTGTGGAGGGTCTTCATGCCATCGTGGTGACAGACAGGGATGGAGTCCCAGTTATCAAAGGTAACACATCTGTCTCATAATCAGTGATCAAAGGTAACATCTGTCTCATAATCAGTGATCAAAGGTAACATCTGTCTCATAATCAGTGATCAAAGGTAACATCTGTCTCATAATCAGTGATCAAAGGTAACATCTGTCTCATAATCAGTGATCAAAGGTAACATCTGTCTCATAATCAGTGATCAAAGGTAACATCTGTCTCATAATCAGTGATCAAAGGTAACATCTGTCTCATATTCAGTGATCAAAGGTAACATCTGTCTCATAATCAGTGATCAAAGGTAACATCTGTCTCATAATCAGTGATCAAAGGTAACACATCTGTCTCATAATCAGTGATCAAAGGTAACATCTGTCTCATAATCAGTGATCAAAGGTAACATCTGTCTCATAATCAGTGATCAAAGGTAACATCTGTCTCATAATCAGTTATCAAAGGTAACATCTGTCTCATAATCAGTGATCAAAGGTAACATCTGTCTCATAATCAGTGATCAAAGGTAACACCTGTCTCATAATCAGTGATCAAAGGTAACATCTGTCTCATAATCAGTGATCAAAGGTAACATCTGTCTCATAATCAGTGATCAAAGGTAACATCTGTCTCATAATCAGTGATCAAAGGTAACATCTGTTTCATCATCACATATACAGTATGCCCTTTAGTCGACGCCTTCATCCAAAGCGACTTAAGGGCTCTGCACACAGCGTGCGATTTCTGTTGCGCGTCAACATTCCATAATTTCCATTGTTGTTATGAATGGAATCGAATTTTCGCCGTGCGGGGCCGTGTGCATTGCGATGCGATGTTCTCATAGACTTCCATTCAAACTTCAAAATGGAACGTTGACGCGCAACAGAAATCGCACGCTGTGTGCAGAGCCCTTTACACTGCAATGACATACATGTCAGTATCTATGGGCCCAGTGGCAATCAAACCCACAACCTAAGTGTTGTTAGCCCCGTGCTCTACCACCTGAGCCACCGAGGACCATTATGTTTCCCATATTATGGTGTAGTTGCAAAAGTTAAAGCCAGTCTGCAGCATTTCCAGTCATTTTAAATAAGGAAATGAAATTGAGGTTAGTCAAATTAAATACTATATGGCTTCATCTTTGTTCATACATACCATGTTCTTTTTTCCATTTTTTTCCACTTATTTTTTTTTCCCTTAGAATGATAATAATATATCATATTATACTGTAGAATGATCATAGAATGATCAAAACGATCAAAAAAATTAAATAATTAAGTGATTAAAAAAAAGAAAAAAAGAACATACCGTATTTTCCGCACTATAAGGCGCACTTAAAAGCCTTTAATTTTCAAAAAAACCGACAGTGCGCCTTATAACCCGGAGCGCCTTATATATGGATCAATTGGTTAATTTGTTGATCCATACTGGTTGTACACGGCGCTCAAGGCACTCTGTCAAAATGTTTCAGTACGACTGGTAAACTACAAAGCCGCACCGCTTGCAGCATTACGGTAATCAGTAAACACCGGTATACTGTGCTTACTCACAGTCCCACACCACAAGACCCCAAGTAAAGAAGACTAAACAGAGTTTCCGAGGGAACAAAGTGAGATTCTTGGTGCTTTCAACTTGAAGTTTTAAAGTACCCACTCGATATAATAAACAACAGTTTAACGATCACTAAACACTTATCATTTGTGTATTGGATTCATTATTCTCGTTTGCCGGAGGCTACCGGTAAGGGAGGGTTGACTTGTAAACATAGTTTCGTTTTAGCGCGTGTTCAAAAGCAAGAACTGTGTGTTCATCTAGTTGTGTAGTTATGTGTTTTTAGCATGTCGATGTTCTCCCAGTATGTTGTCATGTTATTAAAATACAGTTTAGACCTTCGTAGCGATGTGTTTTGTTAGCTGTTAGCCGCTAGCAGCGTTTGTTGTGGTTTGGTCAGAGTCACTTTTCTCCCATTCAGTGTTTGAGGTGAACCAACATTCAAATACGCCTGTCGTGTTCAATCTTTCTCTGATTTGAATGTATGACACATCATTTGAAAGCTTACAATCTGTAGTTTAAGCATGTGTAAAAACTGAAAAAGTACGTTGCACATTTCACCAGGAGCTGTCACATATTGGTTGTTGGTTATAATTGTATAGCCTATTGGTTGTTTTCTGGTGTTGTTTTGCTCTGTTTGTAGTCTACTTGATGTATTTTTATCAGCTGTTAAATCACCACAGCGGTTAATCCACTAATAGAGATAATAGCAGATTGAAAATGCTTGTAGCTAACTACTCTATATCTCGTGGTTGCAGCTATTGCGAATTGCTATTCACGCGAGTCAGCTGTGAATCACCGCAGGTCCTTGACGCTTGTTGCAAAAATGGATGACGAACGGCTGATACTTGAGGTGGAAAAATATATATTTTTGACAGTGGAGCAGGTAGAACGTTGACGGTGACAACGCTCAGGTGGAGCTTGGACAACGGGAAGTTGACACAACACCGATGGAGAGGTGACGCAACGCAGTAGGTGGAGCTTGGGCGTAACGCAACCCCAGTCAAACGTTTGACTGCAGTATCTATTCTATGCGCCTTATAATCCGGTGCGCCTTATAATCCGGTGCGCCCTGTATATGAAAACAGTTCTAAAATAGGCCATTCATTGAAGGTGCGCCTTATAATCCGGTGCGCCTTATAGTGCGGAAAATACGGTAGATTCAGATTCAGATTCATTTATTTATTCAAGGGACAGTGCATATTAATAAAACAAAAATAAATTGTAAATACGCCAGAGTTAGCCCGAAAGCTAGTTTTCATCCGCAGTCCCTATGCCATGATGTTGTATACGGCTCCCTGGAGGAAAAAAGTACATTTAAAAGATAAAATATAGGTAAACCTAGGCACAAAAAAGTAGACAGGACAAGCATTTAGCTTAAGGGCATAACATAGGGGGTTAAAAGAGCATACATTAATCATAGGCGGTTAAAAGGAGGGTACATATTCGGTAAGCAGACTAAAAGCAAGCAACATATACGCACGGTAAGCAGGTAAGACATGTTAGGCGGTACACAGACAGGCGGTACACATGACATACAGGTATAGGACAGGACATTTCAATGTTGACAGGTGTGTGTGTTGATCATCCACTGTTTTAGGTGCTTTCTAAATGATTTAAAGGTGCCTAATTCTTTAAGGTGCCCTGGAATCAGGTTCCATTCACGTGCCCCTCTAACTGACCAGGCAGACTGACTAAAGGCACTCCTCCTAAATGGGATGGTGCAGTCCCCTCTGGTGACACCCCTTGTGGTGCGTGCTGTACTTCCTGGTCGTGAGATTAAGGTGTTAAGTGGTGGTGGGGCTAAATTATGGATAGTTTTATAGACAAGGCAGAGGTTTGTGTAGGTTTTCAGATTGTCCCAGCTTAGAATGTTGTGTTTCTTCAGTATTGTGCAGTGGTGAAAGTGTCTTGGCTTCTTGTCTCGTGTTTTGATTGTTTGTTTGTATAGTGACTCGAGTGCTTTGCAGGTTGTGGGATTCTGTTTTTTTCAATTCATTTTTTTTTTCCTGAGAATGATAATAATATATCATATTATACTATAGAATGATCATAGAATGATAAAAAAAAAATAATCTTAAACACCACAGGTGTCCTACATCATAGACAAGTACTAGTTGCATGTGACAAGGTTATCTTAGATACAAGGGATGGAAATTAGTCTTCCATATCACCAGTTTACATAAAGTCATCGACATCGTTAAAGCGTTTGCTCCGTTGTTTAAATCTTGCTTGGTGGCTCGCCCTTTGATATTTTTAACAGTGTGAAAAATGTTCTATAGAAGAAAATAAAAGTGTAAAATCCCCTGTGATAACCTTTTTTCAAATCCATGTCTGAACTATCACAGATATGTTGTGCACAGTGTGACTGGTTTGTCCCCTTTTAGTTGCCAATGACAACGCGCCTGAGTACGCCCTGCGGCCAGGCTTCCTGTCCACCTTCGCCATGGCCACCGACCAGGGCAGCAAGCTGGGCATCTCCAAGAACAAGAGCATCATCTGCTACTACAACACATACCAGGTACCATAGCATCATCTGCTACTACAACACATACCAGGTACCATAGCATCATCTGCTACTACAACACATACCAGGTACCATAGCATCATCTGCTACTACAACACATACCAGTCTGCTATAACACATACCAGATACCTGCAGTCTACTACAACACATACCAGATACCTTCAGTCTGCTACAACACATACCAGGTACCTGTAGTCTGCTAGAACACATACCAGATACCTGCAGTCTGCTACAACACATACCAGATACCTGCAGTCTGCTAGAACACATACCAGATACCTTCAGTCTGCTACAACACATACCAGATACCTGCAGTCTGCTACAACACATACCAGTCTGCTAGAACACATACCAGATACCTTCAGTCTGCTAGAACACATACCAGATACCTTCAGTCTGCTAGGACACATACCAGATACCTGCAGTCTGCTACAACACATACCAGTCTGCTAGAACACATACCAGATACCTTCAGTCTGCTAGAACACATACCAGATACCTGCAGTCTGCTACAACACATACCAGTCTGCTAGAACACATACCAGATACCTGCAGTCTGCTACAACACATACCAGATACCTGCAGTCTGCTAGAACACATACCAGATACCTGCAGTCTGCTAGAACACATACCAGATACCTTCAGTCTGCTACAACACATACCAGATACCTGCAGTCTGCTAGAACACATACCAGATACCTTCAGTCTACTAGAACACATACCAGATACCTTCAGTCTGCTACAACACATACCAGATACCTGCAGTCTGCTAGAACACATACCAGATACCTGCTGTCTGCTACAACACATACCAGATACCTGCAGTCTGCTAGAACACATACCAGATACCTTCAGTCTGCTAGAACACATACCAGATACCTGTAGTCTGCTAGAACACATACCAGATACCTTCAGTCTGCTAGAATACATACCAGATACCTGCAGTCTGCTAGAACACATACCAGATACCTTCAGTCTGCTAGAACACATACCAGATACCTGTAGTCTGCTAGAACACATACCAGATACCTGCAGTCTGCTACAACACATACCAGATACCTTCAGTCTGCTACAACACATACCAGATACCTGCAGTCTGCCTAGAATACATACCAGATACCTGCAGTCTGCTAGAACACATACCAGATACCTTCAGTCTGCTAGAACACATACCAGATACCTGCAGTCTGCTAGAACACATACCAGATACCTTCAGTCTATAACTGCCAGATTTCTGCAGTTGCTACATCATTACAGCTGCATTTACACTGCAGGACGGAATGCCTAGCTTCCATTTTTTTGCCTGTCCCAAAAAAATGTTTATTATAGTATACTATGTTCTTTTTTCCATTTTTCGTACATAGTTCATTACGAACTCCCAGATCTTCTGGCTCTACGTCTAGGGGGTGTAGGGGGGAGCTGTAACATAAAGGGTGTAATGTAATGTTGCCACTTGTGGTGTAAGGAAAAACTAATAAAAGGCACAACACAAGATAACTAAAGTGCAATGATTTAATACGAAAATAGTGGTGAGGTACAAAAACACAAGCCATAAGACAACAGGTGGACACATGTGGACGTAACAATAGTATACTAGGTTATTAAAAAAAAAAAAAAAAAAAAAAAGAATGATAGAATGATCATAAATGTATAAAAATTATAAACAATTATAAAGTTTTTTTTTTTTTTTTTAAAGAACATAGTATACTTCACTTTATACATTTTTTCCTTAGAATGATAATAATATATCATATTATACTATAGAATCATAGATCATAGAATGATAAAAATGATATAAAAAAATGTAACGCCTGCTTACATACATACTACTTTTTAAAATGACCCATATCTGACACCTGTCTTACATATGACCCATATCTGACACCTGTCTTACATATGACCCATATCTGACACCTGTCTTACATATGACCCATATCTGACACCTGTCTTACATATGACCCATATCTGACACCTGTCTGACATATGACCCATATCTGACACCTGTCTTACATATGACCCATATCTGACACCTGTCTGACATATGACCCATATCTGACACCTGTCTGACATATGACCCATATCTGACACCTGTCTTACATATGACCCATATCTGACACCTGTCTGACATATGTGACACAGCCCAATGAAAAGGGCTACCTGTAGGCGAAATCATTTTTCTGTTTTTTACATGTGCTTAAACTACAGATTGTAAGCTTTCAAATGATGCATCATACATTGAAATCGGAAACAAATTGAAGACGACATGAGTATTTGAAAGTTGCTACACCGGAAATCACTAAGCACAGAAAATCCCCATCAAAGATAATGAATCCCCATCAAACAACAAGAAACGAAGTCATTGTGTTATAGATTACACTTATTTAATGAACGTAAAACTGTTCGGAAAAATAACGAGTGGGTACTTCACATCTTCGAGTTGAATGTTAGCTAAAAAACGAAAATTTGAAGAAGAAAAAAAAAAACTTTAAAGACGAATTTGACGTCTTTCTCATTTCCGAGAGGTGTCCAGAAACACCAGGAGCAGTCACATATGACCCATATCTGACACCTGTCTTACATATGACCCACATCTGACACCTGTCCTACATATAACCCATATCTGACACCTGTCTTACATATGACCCATATCTGACACCTGTCTGACATGACCCATATCTGACACCTGTCTTACATATGACCCATATCTGACACCTGTCTTACATATGACCCATATCTGACACCTGTCTTACATATGACCCATATCTGACACCTGTGCTACATATGACCCATATCTGACACCTGTCTTACATATGACCCATATCTGACACCTGTCTTACATATGACCCATATCTGACACCTGTCTTACATATGACCCATATCTGACACCTGTCCTACATATAACCCATATCTGACACCTGTCTTACATATGACCCATATCTGACACCTGTCTGACATATGACCCATATCTGACACCTGTCTGACATATGACCCATATCTGACACCTGTGCTACATATGACCCATATCTGACACCTGTGCTGACATTTGTTTACTTGCGAAACACTTGAAACAACCCGCATGCATACATGACAGTTTGGTTACCGGAAACTAAAGTAAAGAGACAGCCGGCACTTGCAATGGACGCAAACGAGACAGAAATTATAATCCAAACCATTGCTCTGAATTTCATATTTTTTGATTGATTCCAAATAAGCTAAATGTGCCCAGATAATGGATGATGGTAGTTAAAGCTGACCAGTCTCGTTGTTCACTGATCATCTTGTCTTGTCTCCTTCCCCGCCAGATTGTGCAGTTCAACCGGTTGCCGTTGGTTATTAGTTTCATTGCCAGCAGTAGTGCAAACACAGGTGAGGTGAAGACCAACCACACTCACACGCTCATCAACAACAGACCATGTCACCTCCCAGGGGGGAGGGCGGTGGGGAGGACGGTGGGTGATGTGATGCTGCTGTCCTGTGGTACGCAGGTCTGATCATCGGTCTGGAGAAGGAGCTGGTGCCGCTGATCGAGGAGCTGAGGCAGGTGGTGGAAGTTGCCTGAAAGTGTGTCACCATGGCAACCATGGGAATGTTCTGCGGGAGAATCACCAGACTGGACGAGGTCATTGAGATTGAGATTGTTTATTTGAGGTAAGCCCCTTGAGAAGAATCTTCTCATTTTCGAGGGGGTCCTCACATGACGATACAAACATAATCGTAACACATAACAAATAACAATACAAAGCACCTACACACACACACACTCACACACACAGCCCGTCATCACTCCACAACCCACCACTACAACCCAACCGCAATATATACAAGCAACAGTCAGATACAGTGGGGAGAACAAGTATTTGATACACTGCTGATTTTGCACGTTTTCCCACTTAGAAAGAATGTAGAGGTCTGTAATTTTTATCATAGGTACACTTCAACTGTGAGAGACAGAATCTATTTTTTTTTTCTCCAGAAAATCAAATTGTATGATTTTAAAGTAATTAATTTACATTTTATTGCATGAAATAAGTATTTGATACATCAGAAAAACAGAACTTCATATTTGGTAAAGAAACCTTTGTTTGCAATTACAGAGATCAGACGTTTCCTGTAGTTCTTGACCAGGTTTGCACACACTGCAGCAGGGATTTGGGCCCACTCCTCCATACAGATCTTCTCCAGATCCTTCAGGTTTCGGGGCTGTCGCTGGGCAACACAGACTTTCAGCTCCCTCCAAAGATTTTCTATTGGGTTCAGGTCTGGAGACTGGCTAGGCCACTCCAGGACCTTGAGATGCTTCTTACGGAGCCACTCCTTAGTTGCCCTGGCTGTGTGTTTCGGGTCGTTGTCATGCTGGAAGACCCAGCCACGACCCATCTTCAATGCTCTTACTGAGGGAAGGAGGTTATTGGCCAAGATCTCGCGATACTTGGCCCCATCCATCCTTCCCTCAATACGGTGCATTCGTCCTGTCCCCTTTGCAGAAAAGCATCCCCAAAGAATGATGTTTCCACCTCCATGCTTCACGGTTGGGATGGTGTTCTTGGGGTTGTACTCATCCTTCTTCTTCCTCCAAACACGGCGAGTGGAGTTTATGCCAAAAAGCTCTATTTTGGTCTCATCAGACCACATGACCTTCTCCCATTCCTCCTCTGGATCATCCAGATGATCATTGGCAAACCTCAGACGGGCCTGGACATGCGCTGGCTTGAGCAGGGGGACCTTGCGTGCGCTACAGGATTTTAATCCCTGACGGCGTAGTGTGTTACTGATAGTTTTCTTTGAGACTGTGGTCCCAGCTCTCTTCAGGTCATTGACCAGGTCCTGCCGTGTAGTTCTGGGCTGATCCCTCACCTTTCTTATGATCATTGATGCCCCACGAGGTGAGATCTTGCATGGAGCCCCAGACCGAGGGAGATTGACAGTCATCTTAAATTTCTTCCATTTTCTAATAATTGCGCCAACAGTTGTTGCCTTCTCACCAAGCTGCTTCCCTATTGTCCTGTAGCCCATCCCAGCCTTGTGCAGGTCTACAATTTTGTCCCTGATGTCCTTAGAAAGCTCTTTGGTCTTGCCCATTGTGGAGAGGTTGGGGTCTGATTGATTGAGTGTGTGGAGAGGTGTCTTTTATAAAGGTAACGAGTTCAAACAGGTGCAGTTAATACAGGTAATGAGTGGAGAATAGGAGGGCTTCTTAAAGAAAAACTAACAGGTCTGTGAGAGCCGGAATTATTACTGGTTGTAGGTGATCAAATACTTATTTCATACAATAAAATGCAAATTAATTATTTAAAAGTCATACAATGTGATTTTCTGGATTTTTGTTTTAGATTCCGTCTCTCACAGTTGAAGTGTACCTATGATAAAAATTACAGACCTCTACATTCTTTCTAAGTGGGAAAACTTGCAAAATCAGCAGTGTATCAAATACTTAATACAAATACCCACTGTACATACATAATATAATTATCCGAAGACATCAGCAAGTAATCGAAATTGGCAACAACAGAAAGCACATTTAAGGAAAATACAGATACGAACAACCTGAAAACTAGCCGGTCCAAACCCCCCACATAATTAATAGCATAAGCAGGGCTTTTTTAAATAGGAAAGTAAAGATGATTTAAAGGATTGAAAGGATGTGATGGACCTTAAAGGGGAAGGGAGATTGTTGCAGTCACTAGGGGCCTTGTAGGCAAATGAATTACGACCTAATTTTTTGAATGAATAAGGATATTGCTGAAATGATGCCTGAGTTGTGTTCATGTCTCTCTCTCTCACACATACACACACAAACCCTCTGCTGAGACACAGAAACATGTTGTCTGAAGGTGTCATGATGCTGTATTGTCTGTTTCCTTTATTTTCTAATCATTGAATGTAACCACTTTCTTGCTTGTGTTTTTGTAATTAATAAATTGCGTGACTCATTTCTGTACCTTGTTTATTTATTAAAAGAAGTCTGTATTTTACGACAGAAAACATACACTAGTACATCATTTGGTGAAGCTGGTATTATAATAACAAAACAATAGTTACCTCACAAGTCAGATCTCACATTTCACCAGTTTAGCAATAGGCTTTACATTACTGTCCTCTGACAGAGTCAAGGTGTCTCATTACTGTCCTTTTTCACGTGATTTTTTTAATATCATTTTTATCATTCAATAGTATAATATGATATATTATCATTCTAAATATATAATAAATAAATAAAGTGATTTTCTTTTTTTTAAAAGAACATAGTATACTATGTGTGTTTTTTTCTTTTCACTTCATTCTTTTTTTTGAATTATCATTCTATGATCATTCTAACATTCTATAGTATAATATGATATATTATTATAATTCTAAGGAAAAAATAAATTAAGTGATTAGAAAAATAATAAAAGAACATATATACTATGTTTGTTTTTTTAAATGTTTTTTTCACTATTTTTTAAATATAATTTTGATCATTCTATAGTATAATATGATATTTTATTATCATTCTAAGTAAAAGAATAATTAAAGTTTATTTTTATTTTTTATGTGTTATCTTTTTTTCATTTTTATTTTTTTTTGAATTCTTATCATTCTATGATCATTCTATCATTCTATAGTATAATATGATATATTATTATATTAATAATTACACTACATTCTAAGGAAGAAATTAATAAATAAAGTGATTTTAAAAAGATGAAAAAAAAGAACATAGTATACTATCATTTTCCCCCACTTTGTTACGACCCCATATGTTTAATTAATAGTAGGCTGCAATTAACACGTTGATATAATTGAGCCAGTGTCTAAAGATCGCAAGGAATGATCGGCGGTTCAAACCCCAGCTGGCCACATGTCAAAGTGTCCTTTGGCAAGACACTGAACCCCTAATTGCTCCCAATGAGCAGGCCGGCGCCTTGCATGGTAGCTTGCTGCCATTGGTGTGTGAATGGGTGAATGAGAGGCCATTATAAAGCGCTTTGGAATAAGGCGCTATATAAGTCAGTCCATTTACCATTTTATGACTGCAAAATAAACCATTACTGTGCATTGCTAGAATCCAAACCTGTCTGTTACAGGTATTTGAGATTTGGCTACTTGACAGGCTAACAATCTAACATCCTTCTCAGTACAAAAGCATGCTGTAGTTGTGTTCTGCAGGCAGCAATGATAACTAGGCCTTTCCCTCTGCAGCCTGAGACTGTCTGCACTGCTTTGTTCAACTCTAACAGGGTGAGGGGTTGGTGTTGCTTTAACAGGTGTTGACGTATCAGCAGGACTGCGTTCTGTTCCTATAGGTAGAGTGACCACTGGTGAGGTGAGTATGGGTGCAGGTGTAAACACATCGACCTCCTTCACATTACCTATCGGTTCAGACATTACAGTAGTAGGCTGACGTAGCACAACTAACTCTTGCTCCAGATCATTCAGTTGTAGTAACAGTGCAAACCCCTGATCCTCTAACCCCAACACTGGTTCGCTATGGAGGTAAGTACAAATATAATCAAAACAATTCTCCTCATCACCCTCCTTAATATTAGCATACTCATCAGATTGTGGGATATTTTGGACGACTTTGAAGATCTCTTCCCCAGTCAGCTGGTGGAGTCCCTTCTTTATTAGATGGAAATATTGGTTGTGCAAATATTTTGTCTTAGCCTATTGGTGAAATTAGGGTTTGAAGTAAAGGCATCAACACAGAGTTACAGTAGTAAGACAGTAAGTAGCCTAATGGGGCCCAAATTCGTCTTATCTTTGGTCACAGAAGGTGATCACACCAAGAGAGAAGCCCTCCCTGTGCGCGCCGGGAAACATGTTTACTGTACACTTCTTTAATATTGATGTTACTGCCCAGAGTCAAAGACACCTTTTATTGAGAATTGCTCCTAGCTATATCTGATGCTCTCAAACTATCTACCGTTATACTGTACATATCTCTGTGATGTTCATCGTCCCTTTCTTTGAGGGTGAAAGCAACATTGGCAGTCATGGGCCTTAAAATAGCTAGCAGGTGAGTTTGAGTTGCTGGCAGATTATCTTAAATTGTTGCCTGTAGTTAGGGGGTGAAACATGAAAAACAAGTAGGTTAAGGTAAAGATTAAGATTAAGTTACGATAAGGGTGAAGATTAGGATAGCTAGATTAGTCTAGCTAGATTAGCTGAGGGAACAATGGTCTGAACATAGACATGATCCCCATGCTTACGACAATACATTATCTCAAATGTCAGCTTAATTGTAAAGTTTAAAGGAATAATTCACCCACATTGCAACATTGGTTAGATAGTCCTTAACTGTGACAGTAGTCTATGGGACAGGAATGGCTAGAATACAACTATGTTTGAATAGCCACTGCTAACGAAAATACAATTGATGTGATGTTCAAAAGTGCATTGCCAAATAAACTCAGATAAACTATCTGACTTGGCCACACACTCTGTCTACATCCCCCTATCAATTCCCCCAATTAATTTGTTGTTTAAGTAGTGGCTATTAAAACATATCTGAACCATGGATTACATGTACAATGGTGAACCTTTTTTTGTTGGTGTAAACTATTTCTCTTTTCTTCTGAAATGGCAGCCGTTGGGGAAAAAAGTGATTATGACTGTAAAAACATAGCTGTTAAACACACACACGCACGCACGCACGCACGCACACACACACACACACACACACGCACGCACGCATGCACGCACGCACGCACGCACGCACGCACGCACGCACGCACACACACACACACACACACACACACACACACACACACCAGTGTAGTTGTACCTGCAGTGATAAGGTAAGCAGCCACTATGTTGTGCTCAAATTGTGTGAAGGCACTCTTCCCTCCGTAGGGGATGACGTCCCCAGTGGTGTTGACTCCAGACTCCATCCCAGGGCTCAACAGCGTGAGAGAAACACACCCGACAAACTGACAACCAGATCTTCTTAACTAGCTGTGTGTGGACAGTGACACCACACTACTCCTACAGCTGTCTGTCCACAGGAGATAGAGGTGCACTGCTCGATACAGAATGTCACAGGCTGTGAGTCAGAAGTCTGACAGGAGAATTACACAGAGAATGAGGGAGTCTGGAGACTCAACAGTGGAAGGATGGAGGGTGAGAGGGTGTGTGTGTGTGACTGAAGGATTAGAACATACCTTCTCATGCCAAGTACAGAAGTACATTTTTAGTTCATGTAATTGGTGTACATATTGGTTCTACCATTCAGAAATTACACCACTTTTTAAGCATAGTCCCCTTGTGGGGAGTATGCAGCGTCTGGCCTGTAGAGGGCGCTGCAGGACTGTGTGGAGAGTAGATGGGGGATGATTGACGACCGGCTGGTGTCAATCATGTCATCATCATTTGGCATTTAACTTGTGTGTTTGTTCCCTCCTGGGATTATTATTTGGGACTTTTGGATTCTGGCACACCTGGGGGCCGTTCCACTAACGTTGATTAGTATATCGGCGATTAAAATGAATCAGGCGATCAGGCAACTCGGGATTAGAATTCAAGCCTCAGGTGATTCCTCGAACGAGGATCAGGCTTGTGTCAAGAGTGTTCACAGAACACCGGCTTAGAAATCCTCCATATGGGCGCGTGCACGCAGACATAAAGAGCCCCGAAGAGTCGATCTGTCGAAATGAAGATTGATCTTTATGAAGGCGACAAATAAGATGTAAAATAGTGTAATACTGCCGCAATTAACAAGGCGAGGGAAATGGTTTGGCAAGAAATTGCTGACCGATTAAATGCGTTGGTCATACTAGCCCCAGTTATTGTTATATGTTCATATTTTAATAAATGAATATTTACTAATGTGGTGATATCAGCAGTAGGCTACTAACAGCCATTTCGTCACGATGGCATAGTGGTATTGACCGCTGCCATGGCATTTATTCGTCATTTTAAGACGGTGGTTCAAATCCCTCTTCAGACACACTTTTTTATTGCATTTCGTTGTCTGAATCTAATCTAAAATCTCATCTAAAAAAGTATGTAGGCTATAAAATGATGGTGCAGGCTAATTTACAAGAACTGACACGATTACAATGGTGTTTGAAGCCTTTGCATGAAATATTCGGTTAAATGTATTTTTTTAAAAATAATAATCACTTATTCAAGTCTCGAACACGCAACCTTTGGAAGTCTAGCTGGCTGCCTTAACCACTGCGCCAACCGGACCGCTGTGATGATAGCAATGCAAGTTGAAACAATTTCCTTTTTTTTTTTTACACTCTTGTAAAAGTGTGAAGTGCGTGGGAGGGGACCAGACGACTGCCTGAACCTCAATGACACTGACGGACGACGACCAGTTAGGAAAAGATTAAAGACTATGAATAGGGTAGTGAAGCAGCAGATCAAAGGGAACGACGTGAATGGACAGCAGATGATAGCATGGCTGGAAACGGTCTTAGGGGCATGGGAAACTTATTTTGCTAAGATAGGAGCACCTATTATAGCAGACATGATTTTTGACTTTCTTAGGAGACAGGGCCTCATTGACTGTTTTTGGAAAATCAGTCACTCAGTCCACGTTGATGAACTTTTCAGAAGACTAGTCCTCACCTGAGGTGAAGATCTATGCATTAATGCATTCCCTTTGTCCTGTGCTTACTGTTGGAGAATTATGTGTTATGATAACTGAATGTCATTATTTGTGTATTGTTTGTTTGTTTCTATATCGTATGTGATTGAGGTCAGTTGAGAAGTGATGTGGTGGTTATACAAAGATAGGAAAGAAGTTCTGTTCCTAGCGCAACGAAGAAGAAGCTCCTGACTAGGAAAGGTTATCAATCTGAGACAGCGGTAAAGGTTGTTCTGAAGATGCAAGTTACAAGAAGACGTTGGTCGTTGGAAGTTTTTGTGTTGAAATATGTATGATGTACTGTGGTTAGATTAATTTGTATTGTTATTTTTAGGATTCTTTTTTATTGTTGATTGTTTTGTGTTTGTATGATATTTTTGGTTACTGGTACTGGTGCTGAGTTGGTCTGTGTTATTATGTTTCTTGTGTTGTGTGTTGGTGTAGTTTTTCTGTCTGTTGTTGTTTATTTTTTCTTTTCTTTTTTTCTTTGGTGTCTTAGTTGCAGTTTGTGGGGTTTTGTGTTTTTGTTTTTGTTTTGTGGTCGTTTAGTTTCGAATATGTAGTTTATTTCTACTTAAACACACACACATGCATAGATTGTATATGATATGGGCCTGTATATGCTGTGGGGGAGTGTTGTGGAATGGCTCTTGTGGTCTGACCTGCCCCCTGACTTAAGGCCATAGTGACATCACAGGTGACTGCCCTCTTGACCATCTAGGTAAGATGATAGGCTATGGCCTGTGACTGTATTTGCATATTGTGATAAATAAGGGTGAGACCCAAGGGGGGGCCTCTTATCCAGCCAGCCCAGCAGAGGAGAACAGACACCAGGCTCCAGTGTTGGTATATGTATACCCTGTTTTTGTACTTTAATTAAATCGTCTTAAACTCAATAACTGTTCTTTGATTCATAACCAATAAGATAAATACACAACAATACCTTTGATAATCCTAACAGAGGTGCATACATACCTTTGATAATCCTAACAGAGGTGCATACATACCTTTGATAATCCCAACAGAGGTGCATACATACCTTTGATAATCCTAACAGAGGTGCATACATACCTTTGATAATCCTAACAGAGGTGCATACATACCTTTGATAATCCTAACAGAGGTGCATACCTTTGATAATCCTAACAGGTGCATACCTTTGATAATCCTAACAGAGGTGCATACCTTTGATAATCCGAGTCCCTTTCAGGCTGAATGAGATCTTCATCGTCAGAGCTGGAGTCCTGAACAGTGTACACTGTCTCTACACACGCTTCCATCTCCTAATGTCCTCGATTTGTCCACTATCTGTCCTCGATTTGTCCACTTTTAGCACACTGATGCAAAACAAAGCCGTGGACGCGAAAAGCAAACCCATGTGGTTGTATGTGTTTATCATAGCAACGCATCCGGGTACGTTTCTCTCCCGTCATGTCCCCGCCCCTTTTTGGGTGGTAGAAGTTTGATTGGCGGTCAATGCAAATGTGTGGTTTTTGCTACTTTAATACTCTAAAATAAGAAAACAGTATTACTTTTGAGCTATTAGGAGCCCAAATCCGATGGCCAGTCACAGCCAAACAACGATCATTGATCGACGTCGTTATATAGGGGGAAAAAATCATGAAATAGAGGTGGATTCATCAGAGCAGTCATACGTCAGCGCCCTGTCATCAGGATCAGGGATTTGTAGTTCTTCATTTGACTTGCCGTGTAAATCCCGAGATGAGAGTGTTACATTAGTTTTCTTAACTACTCCACTAGTACTTAACTACTCCACTAGTACTACTCCACTAGTACTTAACTACTCCACTAGTACTACTCCACTAGTACTTAACTACTCCACTAGTACTACTCCACTAGTACTTAACTACTCCACTAGTACTTAACTACTCCACTAGTACTACTCCACTAGTACTTAACTACTCCACTAGTACTTAACTACTCCACTAGTACTTAACTACTCCACTAGTACTACTCCACTAGTACTTAACTACTCCACTAGTACTTAACTACTCCACTAGTACTACTCCACTAGTACTTAACTACTCCACTAGTACTACTCCACTAGTACTTAACTACTCCACTAGTACTTAACTACTCCACTAGTACTACTCCACTAGTACTTAACTACTCCACTAGTACTACTCCACTAGTACTACTCCACTAGTACTTAACTACTCCACTAGTACTACTCCACTAGTACTTAACTACTCCACTAGTACTACTCCACTAGTACTTAACTACTCCACTAGTACTACTCCACTAGTACTTAACTACTCCACTAGTACTTAACTACTCCACTAGTACTACTCCACTAGTACTTAACTACTCCACTAGTACTACTCCACTAGTACTACTCCACTTGTACTTAACTACTCTACTAGTACTACTCCACTAGTACTTAACTACTCCACTAGTACTACTCCACTAGTACTTAACTACTCTACTAGTACTACTCCACTAGTACTTAACTACTCCACTAGTACTACTCCACTAGTACTTAACTACTCCACTAGTACTTAACTACTCCACTAGTACTACTCCACTAGTACTTAACTACTCCACTAGTACTTAACTACTCCACTAGTACTTAACTACTCCACTAGTACTACTCCACTAGTACTACTCCACTAGTACTTAACTACTCCACTAGTACTACTCCACTAGTACTTAACTACTCCACTAGTACTACTCCACTAGTACTTAACTACTCCACTAGTACTACTCCACTAGTACTACTCCACTAGTACTTAACTACTCCACTAGTACTACTCCACTAGTACTTAACTACTCCACTTAGTACTACTCCACTAGTACTTAACTACTCTAACTCTACTAGTACTACTCCACTAGTACTTAACTACTCTAACTCTACTAGTACTACCCCACTAGTACTTAACTACTCCACTAGTACTACTCCACGTCCAGCAGAGTTTGTGTTAGACATAACCTGGTCTGTTGGTAGACATAAGGTAGTCTGTTAGACATAAGCTAGTGTGTTGGTAGACATAAGGTAGTCTGTTAGACATAAGCTAGTGTGTTGGTAGACATAAGGTAGTGTGTTAGACATAAGCTAGTCTGTTGGTAGACATAACCTGGTCTGTTTCCTCCCCTAGTTGTTGACTGTGGAGTAGAAGACGCGGACGTTGGCCACCATCATGGCTGATGTAAGTAGAACAGTCAGTGTTTCTATCCATGGAGTTGATGACTATGACATGTACCTAGTACCTAGCCCTCAGACTGGACCAGGGGAGAGGGATGAGGAGGAGGAGGGGAGAGGGTTGAGGAGGTGAGAGGTTTGAGGAGAAGGAGAGAGGGTTGAGGAGGAGGAGGGGAGAGGGTTGAGGAGGAGGAGGGGAGAGGGTTGAGGAGGAGGAGGGGAGAGGGTTGAGGAGGAGGAGGAGGGGAGAGGAGAGGAGGAGGAGGAGAGGAGGAGGAGGAGAGGAGAGGGTTGAGGAGGGGAGAGGGTTGAGGAGGGGAGGAGAGGGTTGAGGAGGAGGGGAGAGGGTTGAGGAGGGGAGGAGGAGGGGAGAGGGTTGAGGAGGAGGAGGAGGGACGAGGAGGAGGGGAGGGGAGAGGGTTGAGGCGGTGAGGAGGAGGGGAGAGGGTTGAGGAGGAGGAGGAGGGACGAGGAGGAGGGGAGGGGAGAGGGTTGAGGAGGAGAGGGTTGGGGAGGAGAGGGTTGAGGAGGGGAGGAGAGGGTTGAGGAGGAGGAGGAGAGGGTTGGGGAGGGTTGAGGAGGAGGGGAGAGGGTTGAGGAGGAGGAGGAGAGGGTTGAGGAGGAGGAGGAGGAGGGGAGAGGGTTGAGGAGGGGAGGAGGAGGGTTGAGGAGGAGGAGGAGGGACGAGGAGGAGGGGAGGGGAGAGGGTTGAGGCGGTGAGGAGAGGGTTGAGGAGGAGAGGGTTGGGGAGGAGAGGGTTGAGGAGGGGAGGAGAGGGTTGAGGAGGGGAGGAGAGGGTTGGGGAGGGTTGAGGAGGAGGGGAGAGGGTTGAGGAGGAGGAGGAGAGGGTTGAGGAGGAGGAGGAGGAGGAGGGGAGAGGGTTGAGGAGAGGAGGAGGAGAGGGTTGAGGAGGGGAGGAGGAGGAGAGGGTTGAGGAGGAGGAGGGTTGAGGAGGAGGAGGAGAGGAGGAGGAGGAGAGGAGAGGGTTGAGGAGGAGAGGGTTGAGGAGGAGGAGGAGGAGGAGAGGGTTGAGGAGGAGAGGGTTGAGGAGGGGAGGAGAGGGTTGAGGAGGGGAGGAGAGGAGGAGGGGAGAGGGTTGAGGAGGGGAGGAGAGGGTTGAGGAGGAGAGGGTTGAGGAGGGGAGGAGAGGGTTGAGGAGGGGAGGAGAGGGTTGAGGAGGAGGAGGAGGAGAGGGTTGAGGAGGAGGAGGAGGAGGAGAGGGTTGAGGAGGAGGGTTGAGGAGGAGAGGGTTGAATCACTTGAATCTACTTTGTCAAATCAAATGATGTTTGTTTTGTTGCAGGACTTGAAGAGGTACCTGTATAAACAGTTACCAAGGTATGGTTGTTTGTCACATGGTTAGGCTATGGGTGGTTGATTGATCCCGTTGGTACTAGTAGCTTGTCAAATGTTTCTGAAATCTATGCTAAACCGCTCTTTATCTCACCTGACAAATAGTACAATAATACAGTAGCTAGGCCTACTGTGTATTGTGTGGTGTGCATTTGGGCTTAGCTATAACTATTATATGTAATGTAATATTTGTGTTTTATTTGTGTTTCCTCCTTGTTATGTAAAGCACTTTGTGACCCTTGGTCTGGGAAAGGTGCTGTATAAATCATTGTACTTACTTACTTACTAATGTGCTGCCTTTCTTCTCCTTACCCAGTGTGGAGGGTCTTCATGCCATCGTGGTGACAGACAGGGATGGAGTCCCAGTTATCAAAGGTAACATCTGTCTCATAATCAGTGATCAAAGGTAACATCTGTCTCATAATCAGTGATCAAAGGTAACATCTGTCTCATAATCAGTGATCAAAGGTAACATCTGTCTCATAATCAGTGATCAAAGGTAACATCTGTTTCATCATCATCACATATACAGTATGCCCTTTAGTTGACGCCTTCATCCAAAGCGACTTACACTGCAATGACATACATGTCAGTATCTATGGGCCCAGTGGCAATCAAACCCACAACCTAAGTGTTGTTAGCCCCGTGCTCTACCACCTGAGCCACCGAGGACCATTATGTTTCCCATATTATGGTGTAGTTGCAAAAGTTAAAGCCAGTCTGCAGCATTTCCAGTCATTTTAAATAAGGAAATGAAATTGAGGTTAGTCAAATTAAATACTATATGGCTTCATCTTTGTTCATACATACTATGTTCTTTTTTCCATTTTTTTCCACTTATTTTTTTTTCCCTTAGAATGATAATAATATATCATATTATACTGTAGAATGATCATAGAATGATCAAAATGATCAAAAAAATAAAATAATTAAGTGATTAAAAAAAAGAAAAAAAGAACATAGATTCAGATTCAGATTCATTTATTTATTCAAGGGACAGTGCATATTAATAAAACAAAAATAAATTGTAAATACGCCAGAGTTAGCCCGAAAGCTAGTTTTCATCCGCAGTCCCTATGCCATGATGTTGTATACGGCTCCCTGGAGGAAAAAAGTACATTTAAAAGATAAAATATAGGTAAACCTAGGCACAAAAAAGTAGACAGGACAAGCATTTAGCTTAAGGGCATAACAAAGGGGGTTAAAAGAGCATACATTAATCATAGGCGGTTAAAAGGAGGGTACATATTCGGTAAGCAGACTAAAAGCAAGCAACATATACGCACGGTAAGCAGACTAAAAACAAGCACACAGACTGTACAGGTAAGACATGTTAGGCGGTACACAGACAGGCGGTACACATGACATACAGGTATAGGACAGGACATTTCAATGTTGACAGGTGTGTGTGTTGATCATCCACTGTTTTAGGTGCTTTCTAAATGATTTAAAGGTGCCTAATTCTTTAAGGTGCCCTGGAATCAGGTTCCATTCACGTGCCCCTCTAACTGACCAGGCAGACTGACTAAAGGCACTCCTCCTAAATGGGATGGTGCAGTCCCCTCTGGTGACACCCCTTGTGGTGCGTGCTGTACTTCCTGGTCGTGAGATTAAGGTGTTAAGTGGTGGTGGGGCTAAATTATGGATAGTTTTATAGACAAGGCAGAGGTTTGTGTAGGTTTTCAGATTGTCCCAGCTTAGAATGTTGTGTTTCTTCAGTATTGTGCAGTGGTGAAAGTGTCTTGGCTTCTTGTCTCGTGTTTTGATTGTTTGTTTGTATAGTGACTCGAGTGCTTTGCAGGTTGTGGGATTCAGTTTTTTTCAATTCATTTTTTTTTTCCTGAGAATGATAATAATATATCATATTATACTATAGAATGATCATAGAATGATAAAAAAAAAAAAATCTTAAACACCACAGGTGTCCTACATCATAGACAAGTACTAGTTGCATGTGACAAGGTTATCTTAGATACAAGGGATGGAAATGAGTCTTCCATATCACCAGTTTACATAAAGTCATCGACATCGTTAAAGCGTTTGCTCCGTTGTTTAAATCTTGCTTGGTGGCTCGCCCTTTGATATTTTTAACAGTGTGAAAAATGTTCTATAGAAGAAAATAAAAGTGTAAAATCCCCTTTGATAACCTTTTTTCAAATCCATGTCTGAACTATCACAGATATGTTGTGCACAGTGTGACTGGTTTGTCCCCTTCTAGTTGCCAATGACAACGCGCCTGAGTACGCCCTGCGGCCAGGCTTCCTGTCCACCTTCGCCATGGCCACCGACCAGGGCAGCAAGCTGGGCATCGGCAAGAACAAGAGCATCATCTGCTACTACAACACATACCAGGTACCATAGCATCATCTGCTACTACAACACATACCAGGTACCATAGCATCATCTGCTACTACAACACATACCAGGTACCATAGCATCATCTGCTACTACAACACATACCAGGTACCATAGCATCATCTGCTACTACAACACATACCAGTCTGCTATAACACATACCAGATACCTGCAGTCTACTACAACACATACCAGATACCTTCAGTCTGCTACAACACATACCAGATACCTTCAGTCTGCTACAACACATACCAGGTACCTGTAGTCTGCTAGAACACATACCAGATACCTGCAGTCTGCTAGAACACATACCAGATACCTGCAGTCTGCTACAACACATACCAGATACCTGCAGTCTGCTAGAACACATACCAGATACCTTCAGTCTGCTACAACACATACCAGATACCTGCAGTCTGCTACAACACATACCAGTCTGCTAGAACACATACCAGATACCTTCAGTCTGCTAGAACACATACCAGATACCTTCAGTCTGCTAGAACACATACCAGATACCTGCAGTCTGCTACAACACATACCAGTCTGCTAGAACACATACCAGATACCTGCAGTCTGCTAGAACACATACCAGATACCTTCAGTCTGCTAGAACACATACCAGATACCTGCAGTCTGCTACAACACATACCAGTCTGCTAGAACACATACCAGATACCTGCAGTCTGCTAGAACACATACCAGATACCTTCAGTCTGCTAGAACACATACCAGATACCTTCAGTCTGCTAGAACACATACCAGTCTGCTAGAACACATACCAGATACCTGTAGTCTGCTAGAACACATACCAGATACCTGCAGTCTGCTAGAACACATACCAGATACCTGTAGTCTGCTACAACACATACCAGATACCTTCAGTCTGCTACAACACATACCAGATACCTTCAGTCTGCTACAACACATACCAGATACCTGCAGTCTGCTAGAACACATACCAGATACCTTCAGTCTGCTAGAACACATACCAGATACCTTCAGTCTGCTAGAACACATACCAGATACCTGCAGTCTGCTAGAACACATACCAGATACCTGCAGTCTGCTAGAACACATACCAGATACCTGCAGTCTGCTACAACACATACCAGATACCTTCAGTCTGCTACAACACATACCAGATACCTGCAGTCTGCTAGAACACATACCAGATACCTGCAGTCTGCTACAACACATACCAGATACCTGCAGTCTGCTAGAACACATACCAGATACCTGCAGTCTGCTAGAACACATACCAGATACCTGCAGTCTGCTAGAACACATACCAGATACCTGCAGTCTGCTACAACACATACCAGATACCTTCAGTCTGCTACAACACATACCAGATACCTTCAGTCTGCTAGAACACATACCAGATACCTGCAGTCTGCTACAACACATACCAGATACCTGCAGTCTGCTAGAACACATACCAGATACCTGCAGTCTGCTACAACACATACCAGATACCTGCAGTCTGCTACAACACATACCAGATACCTTCAGTCTGCTACAACACATACCAGATACCTGCAGTCTGCTAGAACACATACCAGATACCTTCAGTCTGCTACAACACATACCAGATACCTGTAGTCTGCTAGAACACATACCAGTCTGCTAGAACACATACCAGATACCTGCAGTCTGCTAGAACACATACCAGATACCTTCAGTCTGCTACAACACATACCAGATACCTGTAGTCTGCTAGAACACATACCAGATACCTTCAGTCTGCTAGAACACATACCAGATACCTTCAGTCTGCTAGAACACATACCAGATACCTTCAGTCTGCTAGAACACATACCAGATACCTGCAGTCTGCTAGAACACATACCAGATACCTGCAGTCTGCTACAACACATACCAGATACCTTCAGTCTGCTACAACACATACCAGATACCTGCAGTCTGCTAGAACACATACCAGTCTGCTAGAACACATACCAGATACCTGCAGTCTGCTAGAACACATACCAGATACCTGTAGTCTGCTAGAACACATACCAGATACCTTCAGTCTGCTAGAACACATACCAGATACCTGCAGTCTGCTAGAACACATACCAGTCTGCTAGAACACATACCAGATACCTGTAGTCTGCTAGAACACATACCAGATACCTTCAGTCTGCTAGAACACATACCAGATACCTGCAGTCTGCTAGAACACATACCAGATACCTTCAGTCTGCTAGAACACATACCAGATACCTGCAGTCTGCTAGAACACATACCAGATACCTGCAGTCTGCTACAACACATACCAGATACCTGCAGTCTGCTAGAACACATACCAGTCTGCTACAACACATACCAGATACCTGCAGTCTGCTACAACACATACCAGATACCTGCAGTCTGCTAGAACACATACCGGATACCTGCAGTCTGCTAGAACACATACCAGATACCTTCAGTCTGCTAGAACACATACCAGATACCTTCAGTCTGCTAGAACACATACCAGATACCTTCAGTCTGCTAGAACACATACCAGGTACCTGTAGTCTGCTAGAACACATACCAGATACCTGCAGTCTGCTACAACACATACCAGATACCTTCAGTCTGCTAGAACACATACCAGATACCTTCAGTCTACTATAACACATACCAGATACCTGCAGTCTGCTAGAACACATACCAGATACCTGCAGTCTGCTAGAACACATACCAGATACCTTCAGTCTGCTAGAACACATACCAGATACCTGCAGTCTGCTAGAACACATACCAGATACCTGTAGTGTGCTAGAACACATACCAGATACCTGCAGTCTGCTAGAACACATACCAGATACCTGCAGTCTGCTAGAACACATACCAGATACCTGCAGTCTGCTAGAACACATACCAGATACCTTCAGTCTGCTACAACACATACCAGATACCTGTAGTCTGCTAGAACACATACCAGATACCTGTAGTCTGCTAGAACACATACCAGATACCTTCAGTCTGCTAGAACACATACCAGATACCTGCAGTCTGCTAGAACACATACCAGATACCTTCAGTCTGCTACAACACATACCAGATACCTGCAGTCTGCTAGAACACATACCAGATACCTGCAGTCTGCTAGAACACATACCAGATACCTTCAGTCTACTAGAACACATACCAGATACCTGCAGTCTGCTAGAACACATACCAGTCTGCTACAACACATACCAGATACCTGCAGTCTGCTAGAACACATACCAGATACCTGCAGTCTGCTAGAACACATACCAGATACCTGCAGTCTGCTAGAACACATACCAGATACCTTCAGTCTGCTAGAACACATACCAGATACCTGTAGTCTGCTAGAACACATACCAGATACCTGCAGTCTGCTAGAACACATACCAGATACCTGCAGTCTGCTACAACACATACCAGATACCTGCAGTCTGCTAGAACACATACCAGATACCTGCAGTCTGCTACAACACATACCAGATACCTTCAGTCTGCTAGAACACATACCAGATACCTGCAGTCTGCTACAACACATACCAGATACCTGCAGTCTGCTAGAACACATACCAGATACCTGTAGTCTGCTAGAACACATACCAGATACCTGTAGTCTGCTAGAACACATACCAGATACCTGCAGTCTGCTACAACACATACCCGATACCTGCAGTCTGCTAGAACACATACCAGATACCTTCAGTCTATAACTGCCAGATGTCTGCAGTTGCTACATCATTACAGCTGCATTTACACTGAAGGACGGAATGCCTAGCTTCCATTTTTTTGCCTGTCCCCCAAAAAATGTTTATTATAGTATACTATGTTCTTTTTTCCATTTTTCGTACATAGTTCATTACGAACTCCCAGATCTTCTGGCTCTACGTCTAGGGGGTGTAGGGGGGAGCTGTAACATAAAGGGTGTAATGTAATGTTGCCACTTGTGGTGTAAGGAAAAACTAATAAAAGGCACAACACAAGATAACTAAAGTGCAATGATTTAATACGAAAATAGTGGTGAGGTACAAAAACACAAGCCATAAGACACATGTGGACGTAACAATAGTATACTATGTTATTTTTAAAAAATATATATATATTTTTTTTCCTTAGAATGATAATAATATATCATATTATACTATAGAATGATAGAATGATAGAATGATCATAAAATGATAAAAATTATAAACAATTATAAAGTTTTTTTTTTTTTTTTAAAGAACATAGTATACTTCACTTTATACTATGTTTATTATATTTTTTCCTTAGAATGATAATAATATATCATATTATACTATAGAATCATAGAATGATAAAAATGATATAAAAAAAATGTAACGCCTGCTTACATACATACTACTTTTTAAAATGACCCATATCTGACACCTGTCTTACATATGACCCATATCTGACACCTGTCTTACATATGACCCATATCTGACACCTGTGCTACATATGACCCATATCTGACACCTGTCTGACATATGACCCATATCTGACACCTGTCTGACATATGACCCATATCTGACACCTGTCTTACATATGACCCATATCTGACACCTGTCTGACATATGACCCATATCTGACACCTGTCTTACATATGACCCATATCTGACACCTGTCTGACATATGACCCATATCTGACACCTGTCTGACATATGACCCATATCTGACACCTGTCTTACATATGACCCATATCTGACACCTGTCTGACATATGACCCATATCTGACACCTGTCTTACATATGACCCATATCTGACACCTGTCTGACATATGACCCATATCTGACACCTGTCTTACATATGACCCATATCTGACACCTGTCTTACATATGACCCATATCTGACACCTGTCTTACATATGACCCATATCTGACACCTGTCTGACATATGACCCATATCTGACACCTGTCTTACATATGACCCATATCTGACACCTGTCTTACATATGACCCATATCTGACACCTGTCTTACATATGACCCATATCTGACACCTGTCTGACATATGACCCATATCTGACACCTGTCTTACATATGACCCATATCTGACACCTGTCTTACATATGACCCATATCTGACACCTGTCTGACATACAGTATGACCCATATCTGACACCTGTCTGACATATGACCCATATCTGACACCTGTCTGACATATGACCCATATCTGACACCTGTCTTACATATGACCCATATCTGACACCTGTCTTACATATGACCCATATCTGACACCTGTCTGACATATGACCCATATCTGACACCTGTCTGACATATGACCCATATCTGCCACCTGTCTGACATATGACCTATATCTGACACCTGTCTTACATATGACCCATATCTGACACCTGTCTTACATATGACCCATATCTGACACCTGTGCTACATATGACCCATATCTGACACCTGTGCTACATATGACCCATATCTGACACCTGTGCTACATATGACCCATATCTGACACCTGTGCTGACATTTGTTTACTTGCGAAACACTTGAAACAACCCGCATGCATACATGACAGTTTGGTTACCGGAAACGAAAGTAAAGAGACAGCCGGCACTTGCAATGGACGCAAACGAGACAGAAATTATAATCCAAACCATTGCTCTGAATTTCATATTTTTTGATTGATTCCAAATAAGCTAAATGTGCCCAGATAATGGATGATGGTAGTTAAAGCTGACCAGTCTCGTTGTTCACTGATCATCTTGTCTTGTCTCCTTCCCCGCCAGATTGTGCAGTTCAACCGGTTGCCGTTGTTTATTAGTTTCATTGCCAGCAGTAGTGCAAACACAGGTGAGGTGAAGACCAACCACACTCACACGCTCATCAACAACAGACCATGTCACCTCCCAGGGGGGAGGGCGGTGGGGAGGACGGTGGGTGATGTGATGCTGCTGTCCTGTGGTACGCAGGTATGATCATCGGTCTGGAGAAGGAACTGGTGCCGCTGATCGAGGAGCTGAGGCAGGTGGTGGAAGTTGCCTGAAAGTGTGTCACCATGGCAACCATGGGAATGTTCTGCGGGAGAATCACCAGACTGGACGAGGTCATGAATAAGGATATTGCTGAAATGATGCCTGAGTTGTGTTCATGTCTCTCTCTCTCACACATACACACACAAACCCTCTGCTGAGACACAGAAACATGTTGTCTGAAGGTGTCATGATGCTGTATTGTCTGTTTCCTTTATTTTCTAATCATTGAATGTAACCACTTTCTTGCTTTTGTTTTTGTAATTAATAAATTGCGTGACTCATTTCTGTACCTTGTTTATTTATTAAAAGAAGTCTGTATTTTACGACAGAAAACATACACTAGTACATAATTTGGTGAAGCTGGTATTATAATAACAAAACAATAGTTACCTCACAAGTCAGATCTCACATTTCACCAGTTTAGCAATAGGCTTTACATTACTGTCCTCTGACAGAGTCAAGGTGTCTCGTTACTGTCCTTTTCCACATTATTTTTTAAATATCATTTTTATCATTCTATAGTATAATATGATATATTATCATTCTAAATATATAATAAATAAATAAAGTTTTTTTTTTTTTTTAAAGAACATGCAACATCTGGCCATTTAGAGCTAAATCATTCTGAACTAACAGTCTGAAAGAATTGCTAATTAAAGTGGCCTTCTGGAGATAACTGTTAACTGGTCCAACATATCATTTTGACTTGTGCAGTGGCCTTGGCGTCCTGTGGCAACATGTTTTTTGCATTATTTGCAGTTTGAAGTTTGAAGTTGGACTCACTTTTGTTTTCGATCAGAAAACCTCACTTTCTTTCAATTTCATTTCAAATTACGTTTTAAAGGGCTTTATTGGCATAGGAAACATACATTTACATTGCCAAAGCAGTGTGAAGATTAAAAAAACAACCCAAAAATAATGTAATGTACAACTAGAATAAAGACATGATTAAACAGAGCTGAGTATGTGTATAGTATACAGGTACATAAAGATAACTTCTCTAAAATCTAAAAGTGTGGACAAAAAATATGAATACAAATAAATGAGAACTGTGTGAACATTCTGTACAGAGACCAGCCTGGTACAGACAGGTCAGATACTATCTACAGTCTTATGGTTACAGACAGGTCAGATACTATCTACAGTCTTATGGTTACAGACAGGTCAGATACTATCTACAGTCTTATGGTTACAGACAGGTCAGATACTATCTACAGTCTTATGGTTACAGACAGGTCAGATACTATCTACAGTCTTATGGTTACAGACAGGTCAGATACTATCTACAGTCTTATGGTTACAGACAGGTCAGATACTATCTACAGTCTTATGGTCACAGACATGTCAGATACTATCTACAGTCTTATGGTTACAGACAGGTCAGATACTATCTACAGTCTTATGGTTACAGACAGGTCAGATACTATCTACAGTCTTATGGTTACAGACAGGTCAGATACTATCTACAGTCTTATGGTTACAGACAGGTCAGATACTATCTACAGTCTTATGGTCACAGACAGGTCAGATACTATCTACAGTCTTATGGTTACAGACAGGTCAGATACTATCTACAGTCTTATGGTTACAGACAGGTCAGATACTATCTACAGTCTTATGGTTACAGACAGGTCAGATACTATCTAGTCTTATGGTGGTTGTGTTCCACTGGACGTCCTTTTACTGTCACAGCAGCTCACACACACACACACACACACACACACACACACACACACACACACACACACACACACACAGACACACACACACACACACACACACACACACACACACACACACACACACACACACACACACACACACACACACACACACACACACACACACACACACACACACACACACACACCACCAGGGAGGTGGAGGTGAGCAGGGAGGTGGAGGTGACCAGGGGACAGTCCATCATGGGAGTACGCCACTGTTTACTGTCTCACAGCTGCTGACCTCAGTCACTGTCAGGCATCTCTCCATTGACCAGAACTCCTCCCCTTCATGTTGTTATGGTCCTTTTCCTCGTCTGGGACTGAGAACACAAGCACATAGAAACAGCCTAACATCAGTCATCCTCTTTTGCTTAGACTCTACTCTCACTACTTATGGAACTGTGCAGTATAGCAGCGATCAATACAATTGTATTGCTAATCTGCAAACGATAAATGAATAACATGCTTGCAATTTACTCATCATGCTTTGCAGGTGTGCCTGCATAAAGTATGACACATTTGAAATAAATGTTTACTATGTTGACTACCACATTTAAAAGGATAAATGAAGTCCATTTGATATTTCATTTTCACAGCTCCAACTCTGGATATATACAGTGCCCTCCATAATTATTGGCAACCCTGGTAGAGATGAGTAAAAAGTGTTATAGAAAATGTCACCTTTTGGTGAATTAGCTTAATGGAAACATCCAACCTTTAATTTAAGTACATTTATTCGGAGATTTTTTTTTTTTTAACAAAACCACGTGTGCCACTATTATTGGCACCCCTAGAAATTCTTATGAACACAATGTGACTGAAGCATTCTTTCCATTTATATATTACGGTAAAAAAAGTTGATCAGAGTGTTTAGGAACTTTTAAGCAGCATTCGATGACTTCCTGTTTCACTGGGGTATAAATATGAGGTGACACAGAGGTCATATTCCCTTATTCATACATCAACATGGGAAAGATAAGAGAACACACAAATCAAATGAGGGAAATGTGTATTGAGCTTCATAAGTCAGGGAATGGCTATTAAAAAACTAGCTACTCAAAATGAAAATGCCCATATCTACAATACTTTAAAAAGTTAAAAGCAACTGGAACTGTTACAAACTTGCCTGGAACAGGACCCATGTTTATTCTACCCCCACGCACAGTGAGGAGGATGGTAAGATGGACAAAAACATCCCCAAGGATCACTGTTGCCATTACACACCACCTCAATGCCATTAGACACCACCTCAATGCCAACAAGAACATTTGGAAGTAAAAACAACAACCTTTCCTGTCATTCCACCACCAACGTAAGCAGCTGGACTATGCTAAATGCTACATTGACTGGAACCGTGTTCTATAGTCAGATGAAACGTGTTCTATAGTCAGATGAAACGTGTTCTATAGTCAGATGACCCGTGTTCTATAGTCAGATGAAACGTGTTCTATAGTCAGATGAAACGTGTTCTATAGTCAGATGAAACGTGTTCTATAGTCAGATGAAACGTGTTCTATAGTCAGATGAAACGTGTTCTATAGTCAGATGAAACGTGTTCTATAGTCAGATGACCCGTGTTCTATAGTCAGATGAAACGTGTTCTATAGTCAGATGAAACGTGTTCTATAGTCAGATGAACCGTGTTCTATAGTCAGATGAAACGTGTTCTATAGTCAGATGAAACGTGTTCTATAGTCAGATGAACCGTGTTCTATAGTCAGATGAACCGTGTTCTATAGTCAGATGAAACGTGTTCTATAGTCAGATGAAACGTGTTCTATAGTCAGATGAAACGTGTTCTATAGTCAGATGAAACGTGTTCTATAGTCAGATGAAACGTGTTCTATAGTCAGATGAAACGTGTTCTATAGTCAGATGAAACGTGTTCTATAGTCAGATGAAACAACAATTCTGCTTTTTGGCAACAAACACTCAAGGTGGGTTTGGCGTAAAAAGAAGGATGGCTATAGCAAAAAGAACCTGACCCCACTGTTAAGTATGGTGCCGTTTTTTTCAGTGTAACATTAAGCTAATTCACCAAAGGGTGATTTTTGTATAACCCTTTTTACTCATCTTTACCAGGGGTGCCAATAATTGTGGAGGACACTATATATACAGTGATGCTTGAAAGTATGTGAACCCCTTGTGCAATTATAGATTTTTTTTGTTTTCACCATGAAATCTTTATTTAATCAGAACCAGTCTTTTTTTATCTGACGTAACAGGTTTATATTTACCAATTCTATATGTTGGTTTAGAGGGAATCATGCGTGTAGTAGAAAATAAATCTTTATAAAGAAATGAGTGCAGGTGCAAGAGAGGCGCAGGAGCGGTCTACAAGCCACAGTGTCTCAAACGCTCTGTGACAGTTGGTGGAGGATCGGTGATGATCTGTGGGCGCTTCAGCAAGGCTGGAATCGGGCAGATTTGTCTTTGTGAAGGACGCATGAATCAAGCCATGTACAAGGTTGTCCTGGAAGAAAACGTGCTTCCTTCTGCTTTGACAATGTTCCCCAACTCTGAGGACTGGTTTTCCCAGCAGGACAATGCTCCATGCCACACAGCCAGGTAAACCAAGGTGTGGATGGAGGACCACCAGATCAAGACCCTGTCATGGCCAGCCCAATCTCCACACCTGAACCCCCTTGAAAACCTCTGTGTTGCGATCAAGAGGAAGATGGATGGTCACAAGCCATCAAATAAAGCCGAGCTGCTTGAATTGTTGTGCCAGGACATTTTTAAGCGTGACCTCAAAACCTACTTATTCAATGTCGCCTTTTGATACTAAGGGAGACATTGGACATTATAGAACTAGGATCACTAGGCCATTACACCATACTCGTGTTTTTGAGATTTGTATTGACAGGAAAATGGACCCGGGTGCTGATGAGGCACTGTCAGCTCCAAATAGCACCTAGAGCAGTACTGGAACCGGTCCAAGAGTGTACCAGGACCACCATCAGGTTGTATTGCTGTCATCTTTACTGTCTCTATTGTGTTGTTGCATCATAACTGTGCTTAAGTTTCTCTTTTGGCAGGACCTGTGACCATACTGGATGCAGAACGATGCAAATACAACACAAAATTTATGGACAGTGTGTACGCCGATAATATGCAAGGAATTTTTCCTGGATACATGGTGTACAGGTTTTTGCCCTTGCTTGCTTGCTTTGTGCCGGTGGTCCTGGCCTCCCCTGGGGGACCGCTGGGTACTGGTAAGCAAACTGGCTAGTAGTCGCTCTATTGGTAGAGGGCTGCAAGGGAATTTTTTCCTGGCTACATAGTATACAGGTTTTTTACTTTTGCCTGCTCGCGGCTCTGTCAGTATTGATTGATTGATTGACTGATTGACTGAACATTTTCATTGTGTGAAGCGCATTGAGTTGCATCTTGTAAGAAATGCGCTATACAAATACAATTTGATTTGATTTGATTTGATTTTGCCAGGAGTGGCATAGAGGTCATGTTCTCACATAAAAGTCTGAATCATGACCCGGAGCAAGTGGATGAGTTCACAACATTGTTGCATAAATCATTTCTCTGATTTGCGTTCTCACAGCCCTTCATGTAAACGAAGTAACATACGCAATCGAAGCAACAGACGTGGTAGTTGATTGGTCCGAAAAAAATAGAATTGCCCGTTGTCCAGCTCTTATCCAGATCAACACGCCTGCGCTGTTGTTTTCCTATGGACAGCCTCGAGCAGCGTTCTCACCAAAAGCGAAGTGAAGCAAAGTGATGGATGCGTCGTTTGTAACCGGAGCGAAACCACCCTTTTCAAGCGGAGCATGCGTTGGTTGTTTGCTCCGGGAGCGACTTCGAATGCGCGTTCTCACAGCGACGCAGAGGAAAGCGAACTTTATCCTAAACTCCGTTTCAAGTGAAGCAAATGTTCTAGTGAGAACACACCCTAGGTCACCCAACAGCGATGTGAAAGACTGGTGGGTGACTTAGGGTTCCTAAGTAAAAATATTAGTATTGTGTTGTTTAAAAATGCATATGAACTTGTTTTCTTTTCATTATTCGAGGTTCAATCTTTTTAGTTATTTTGACCAGTTTTCTGCAAATAAATGCTCTAAACATAACATGACTGACAATTCTTTTTTAGTATTTTACATTTGAGACAAATGTTGTCAGTAGTTTATAGAATAAAACAAACATTTTCATTTAACTCACATACCTATAAATAGTAAAAGCAGAGAAACTGATCATGTGATGTATCAGTAAGTGGTTTAGTGATTTAGACTTCATGCTCACCAGCTTCCATCTAATCAACTTGATCCACTCGTCCACCTCCACGGCCGTCTTGGCACACAGGTAGAACGTCCTCTCAGGGAACACCAGACTGGAGGAAGGACGAGACAAAGGGGGTCAGTGACCTGTCTGTCTCTCACATACTGTAGCTGATGACCTGTCTGTCTCTCACATACTGTAGCTAATGACCTGTCTGTCTCTCACATACTGTAGCTGATGACCTGTCTGTCTCTCACATACTGTAGCTGATTACCTGTCTGTCTCTCACATACTGTAGCTGATTACCTGTCTGTCTCACACATACTGTAGCTAATGACCTGTCTGTCACTCACATACTGTAGCTAATGACCTGTCTGTCACTCACATACTGTAGCTGATGACCTGTCTGTCTCTCACATACTGTAGCTAATGACCTGCCTGTCTCTCACATACTGTAGCTGATGACCTGTCTGTCTCTCATATACTGTAGCTAATGACCTGTCTGTCACTCATATACTGTAGCTAATGACCTGTCTGTCTCTCATATACTGTAGCTAATTACCTGTCTGTCACTCATATACTGTAGCTAATGACCTGTCTGTCTCTCACATACTGTAGCTAATGACCTGTCTGTCTCTCACATACTGTAGCTAATGACCTGTCTGTCTCTCACATACTGTAGCTAATGACCTGTCTGTCTCTCACATACTGTAGCTAATGACCTGTCTGTCTCTCACATACTGTAGCTAATGACCTGTCTGTCTCTCACATACTGTAGCTGATGACCTGTCTGTCTCTCATATACTGTAGCTAATGACCTGTCTGTCTCTCACATACTGTAGCTGATGACCTGTCTGTCTCTCACATACTGTAGCTAATGACCTGTCTGTCTCTCACATACTGTAGCTGATGACCTGTCTGTCTCTCACATACTGTAGCTGATGACCTGTCTGTCTCTCACATACTGTAGCTGATGACCTGTCTGTCTCTCACATACTGTAGCTGATGACCTGTCTGTCTCTCACATACTGTAGCTAATGATGTTTCTCATTCATAACAATGCAATAAACACCTTCAACCGTTTAAAAAAATGCAACAGGCACAACTGTGAATGCCAGTGTACCAGTACCCACTCCTATTAAGCACTGGGACCCAGCACCCACTCCTACTACGTAAGCACTGGGAACTCAAACACCATCGTAACTGTTTAACACATTAACATATTGTAAGCACAAGGGAACATGTTTGTTTCACTCTCTTGACTCTCTTGTCGCTATAGAACATTGTTGTTTTATTGCCCATTATTGCCCTTAAACTGGGAAGTGGAATAATCATGTTTGTGTTTTTAAACCAAACTTCCCCTTCCCCTTCCCCTTATCCTTAAATAAACTACCTGCCTCTAGCCACAGACAGGAGGAGGAATAAAGAGAAAGTGATGCAATAACTGAACATGGAAGAATAATTGGAAAGACTGAATCTAGTAGAAGTCTTATTTATCACAGAGGTTGTTACAGAATCATGAAACACGGGACGTGATATCATACTGTCCGCTGTGCCAGTGGATGGTTCACACATGAGGTACATATATATATATATGAGGTATATGAGGCATGATGGTTCACACATGAGGTTTGCCTTGATGTTGAGAGTGGCATGGGAGCCGTATCTCAGACATGGGGAGGATGTACATTTCGGGACACATCATCAGTAGAGTACTTTTGAATCATGGGGTGTTTCAGCCTTTCAACACTAGACACCCTCATCTAAGGCGGCCAGCTACAGGGTGATCCAGCCTGAGCTTGTGTCCCATGTCCAATCATGAGAATGGCCTGGTTGTTTAAATATATTATATATACACATATTAAAACCTATATATATTATATATACATATATTAAAACCTATATATATTATATATACATATATTAAAACCTATATATATTATATATACATATATTAAAACCTATATATATATATATATTATATACACATATTAAAACCTATATATATTATATATATATACATATATTAAAACCTATATATTATATATACATATATTAAAACCTACACTATATATAAAACCATTCAGGCCCTGAACACAGCAAAGACCTAGGTTCTGGGCCCTGGACAGTCTGGACGGATTGATGGCAGCTGCTGGATTGAAATCAGGTGTAGTGCTGAGGCACAACTGTGTACATTTCAAGCCTGCAAACTGCGACACTTTAAATGAATGTGCAATAACACTATGTGCAATATGACAACCCTAGGGTACATAAGGTTCAGAGATAGGAAATGTTAGAATAGGTATAGCATAGCATAGAGTACAGCACAGTGTTTTATTTGTATAGTATAGTATAGTGGATAGTGTACATAGCCTTTATTTATGTAAACCAGCTCCTTTCCCTTCTTGTTTTTTTTAGTTTTTTTCTTTCCTAGCACCAGGGGAGCCCCCCCCCCCTCCCAAATTTCGTTGTATGGTACCTGAACTATATCAATGACAATAAAGACCATTCATTCATTCATTCATTCATATATATATTAAAACCTATATATATTATATATACATATATTAAAACCTATATATATATTATATATACATATATTAAAACCTATATATATTATATATAAAAACCGCAATTTCCAAACGGTGTGAAAACCCCGTGTGAACAGGACGCAGGTGAGTGAGGATCTCTGGTGCCACTTCCTCTGGTCTCTGCCACTTGCTGTACGCTTTCTCCCAGAGGTCGTGAAACCAACACCTGACATGCTTGAAGAGGCAAACTGAGATTTGCCAAAGCACAGAGAAGAAGTGCTCTAAAAGTGCTTTTCACCAAGGCTCTCAACATGTTCTACAATTAGATAATATACATAATAACGCAATGGAGAAAAAATAATAGGGTCACAATAATACTGTTTTTCTTTTTCTTTTAACAGTTTTAGCCAATCAGAGCAGATATCTCTCCAAGCCTGTTTCATAACACTATTATATTCACCAGAAGCAGTTGACTCTGTCCTGGCTGTAGTCAAACTGGACCGCGGAGCAGGCGGTCAGATCCAACATGCGAATGGGCTCGTCAAACTAGAACATAAAAACTAATCGTGAGCTTAGAATGATAAGGTTCTATCTCCGTCTAGGGTACTTCAGAGATATTGAGCGTCAAAGTTTTTACATTCCAATATGTTTTGTAAGATGGAACCTTTGTATTTTATTAATCACTAACTAAAACATTTCAACATTTTAAAAATAACACCACACAGGCATTAATAAACACCTAATGGATCAGATTATGTAAAAAACTCAATTTTGACCAAAAATGAGAGAGGGCTGCTGTCAATATCACTTTCCGATTTATAAACCATATCTCTAAAGCATGGTTAACAACAGAGCATAAACCATATCTCTAAAGCATGGTCAACAACAGAGTATGAATGAGTCCAGTAACCAGTGCAGTTAACAGTGTGCCATGTGTCCATGTTTAATCAACATTCACTTCATATTCCCAGATGAATTGCAATGTGAATCAGAATCTGGTGTTTATTTCATGTACAAGCTACAAGTTGCTAATCAACGGAAAGACACACTCACCATTTTGTCCTTAAAGTATTTGAGTTCATATCTGCTTAATGTGAACCACCTCTGTTTCCAGTTCTATGAGAAGAACGACATGTTAAAGTGTTAAACAGCAGGATGACATCAGAAGGGTTTTCACACAGACAGTGCCCTGGGTAAGTAATGGGACAGTAAAGCATATCCTCTTCTGTTTGGTTCTACACTCAGAAAACTTAAATGAGGTTGAGGTTAAAGTTGAGATTCTCGATTTGATAGTATTTGTGTATACATTGGTTTCACCTTTCAGAAATTAAAACATCTTTTTAGACATAGTCCCTCTATTTTAGGCTCCCAAAAGTGATGGGACAGATGTATCAAAGGTTTAAATGAACCACTCATGTTTAGCATTTGGTTGACATTGGTTTACAATAACTGCCTGAAGTCTGCGACCCCTTGACCCCAGCAGACGCTGGGTATCACAGGGATGCTCTGCCAGCCCTGCACTGCAGCCCTCTGCAGCTGTTTTCTGTTTGAGGATGTTTTCCTTTAAGTCTCTTTAGCTAATTAAAAGCATGTTCATTAGGAGTTAAATCTGGAGATTGACTTGGTCGGTCAACAACTTTCCACTTTTTGGCGCTGAAAAACTCCCTAGTTGCTATGGCAGTATGTAGTAGCCTAGTTGCTATGGCAGTATGTTTTGGGTCATTGTCTTGCTGTATTGATGAATACAACAATTTCCCATCCCTTGTGGGTACCCTGATAGTGGGATTACGTCTAAGAAGTGTCATTTCTGAACGGTAAAACAAGTACACAGATTCCATAAAATAAAAGCTGAGAATTTCTACTTCAACCCAAATTGTTATTTTCAAATCCAAACTTTTGGAGTGGAGAGCCAAAAGAAGAAACAATGCTTCATATACAGTATGCCATTTAGCTGACGTTAGCTAGCTTTTATCTAAAGTGACTTTGGGACATGTCCTTGGGACCACCTACTACCACTAACTGCAGTCTAATGCCCTCACCTTTATGACCGCTCCTTGCTTCACCAGATAGCCCTCCTTTGTGCCAAGCTGTGAATGAAGTCTTCAAACCATTAAAAAATGGACATCAAATTTCAAAAGGGTATACAACTGACTATATTGTAGATTTAATGATGCTAATTATTTCAGAGAGGGAGTATTTGATGTCTGTTTTTCCAACAATATAACATTTTGCTTGTCGTCATACCGACGGAGCGCTGGGCACCAGGTCGCTCTCCGTCCGGCCCGTCTGCATGGCCGTGTGAACGCGCACTGACTCATAGATGGACGGCTCCTCTACCCTCCACGGGTATGGACATCTGAGAACAATTAGGGTACCTGGGTGGATGGGAGAGAGTTAGGGGTGAGTCTTAGGTTTCGGATCACCAGGACATTTCATTAATTGAGATGAGAAATGTGAAGCCATCATTTAAATTCCTGGAACAGAAGAGGAAAGAGATGAGATGAAAGCATTGCAAGCAAAAAGAAGTTGAGTTTTAAGGGTTCTGGTTTGTGGCTATGGTTAGAGCATTTGGGTTAGGTTCTAGTTTTCTTTCAATTGACTTGGTTCGACATTTCACTATGGAGTATGCACCCCTGCATTTCACTATGGAACATGCACCCCTGGTACCCTATTACTGAAACTCTATTCAGATCATGCCTGGGTCAGGTCAGGGGCGCTTGGCCGCACCAGAGCCCTTGATGTGAGTCACCAGCACTTCAGGTATTTGTCATTGTCATTGTATAAGCTATTCTATTTTATGAACATCGTATCGTAGTATTTCATTATTATTATTATTTAGCAATTTAAACATGTCAGCCCTGCAAGTTTGTTTCCTGAGGGTTAGCTGACAAGCCGACTGACAGATGACAAGTAGTGTAATGGGGGAGTGGTTGTCTTGAGGGAGTGGTTGGGGTGGAGTTAACCAGCTATTGTTCCCACCCATTACCTCTGTGAAAAAGGTCAGTGAAGACTTTGAGGCTGGATATCTCAGCTCAGTGATTTGGAGGGTATCAACATACAAATATCCATGACTTCTTCCACTTGTTTCAGATGTCAATGTATGACATATCATTTGAAAGCTTACAATCTACCCTTTCATAATCTGGAAAAAACAGAAAAATGACGTTGCCAGACCTGCAGACTTTTTAACCAGACCCAGTCACACATGGTAAATGCACTTATATAGGCTACTGCAATGCAAAGCCGTTTGAAGAATGAAAGAAGAGTGTTAGGTCAGCAGGTAGGTTGTTAGTTTAACAAGGTGTATCTCTGAGTTATATAGGAGCAGTATGTACCTGACTCACTGGTCAGCAGAGTTATATAGGTGCAGTATGTACCTGACTCACTGGTCAGCAGAGTTATATAGAAGCAGTATGTACCTGACTCACTGGTCAGCAGAGTTATAGAGGAGCAGTATGTACCTGACTCACTGGTCAGCAGAGTTATATAGGAGCAGTATGTACCTGACTCACTGCCCAACAGAGGCTGGTTGGCAAAATGGCTGACAAAGTCTTGCAGTGATGCAAACTTGTTGAAACCGAAGGCGTAGCCGCTGCTTTTCCGTGTCACATGGAAATGTTTCACTGAATCCTTTGACCTGTATATTAGGAAGGAAAAAAAGAGTGAAATGTTGGGAGGGAGACCCCCAATAGAGGGCATAGAAGTCTTACTTTCATATGCTAGATTGGAGGGCAGTGGCCTCTAGGTGGCAGTTACACATTTTACAACAGTTTTCCTCCTGACTTGTACTAATCGTGGAGCCATATCTGTGCAGGATATGCAGATATGGTACACTGCAAAAAGTGCATCTAGTAAGTAATATCTTAAATATTTAAATAAATAAATATATCAAGGCAATTTATGCTTGTTTTTTGTCTGACTGCACTAGTGTTAAGATATCTTTTACTTGGCAAGTACAATTCTCCTGTTCTGTTGGCAGATCGTTTTGCTTATTTTAAGTAATTTTCAGTGTAGTGATGACCTGTCTGACATGTGCTGGACAGCTGTGGGAATCCTCTGTTCATCCACACAATCAGACATGTTGCCATGCTGCAATCCAGTCTGGTAATTGTGACCCACTGTTTTGGAACCACCATTGATTGACACTGTCCAGACGTACATGTATATCGGCGTGTCGTATATATGCCACATACAGTATTAGGCTTGGGATGATGGGAGAGAAAATGGACAAGTAGAAAAGGGAGAGGAGGAGGGGAGGGAGAGGAGGAGGGGAGGGAGAGGAGGAGGGGAGGAGGGGAGGGAGAGGAGGAGAGGAGGAGGGGAGGGAGAGGAAGAAGAGGAGGGGAGGAGGGGAGGGAGAGGAGGAGGGGAGGGAGAGGAGGAGAGGAGGAGGGGAGGGAGAGGAGGAGGGGAGGGAGGAGGAGGGGAGGAGGGGAGGGAGAGGAGGAGGGGAGGGAGAGGTGGACCAACCTGACAGACAGGGCGAGGCAGCCGGGACCCTCGTGACTGTTCCTGAGGAGGTAGCTGCCGTCCGCTCCGTTGGACAGAAGAAGAGCTTCAGCAGCGTGACGGGAAAGGTCAAAGTGGAACCATCTAGAAACACGCAAGACCAACACACTCACCTCACCACTCCCACGCTGTCAGCAGACACAACAGACAGTCACTGTTTCAATCCAGGTAGATGAGACATTAGATGAGACGGCATTTAGACCAAACGTGACATAACATGTTGAGACAGCCCAGAGCTCCAGAGGGCAGAGTTGCTCTAGAAGTGACATCCTGTCAGAGGCACTTCCTGTCTGAAGGGCATGACCTGTGACCTCTATGACCTGTGACCTCTCTACTTGGTCGTATCTGTAGTCTGGCTTGGACACCAACCAGGCTGACTTGGCACATGGCCAGGTGCTATTTGGGCGCTGACTGACTAGTGACTAGACTTGGCCGTTGACTGTGGGATCAGTCCCCCTCAGACCACCTCTTCTTTTAAACAAAAACTGAACAAACTCCTCAAAACAGTCAACATGTGTCCCGATGAAAAAAAAAACAATCTTCCATTAACTGGGTAGTTTCGGTTTCAATGATGGATTGGAGCAAATATTGCAGACTCACACTATCTCTGTAGATAGTATAACTGGGTGATGGACGTAGCCTGCAGAACTCCTGTGCAGATCACCTCAGACTTGGTTTGACCAATCACTGATGTCTTTCGGCTCAGCAAAAACATGTGTGAGTGTTTCCACTCTTGTTGCTCGTCTTGGCCACCAGAGGGCACCAGTGTGGTTGGATTGAGCTGAATTTAATTAAATTCAAAGGTGATGAAAGGTTAGTAGTACATCAAACAAAGGGATTAATGAACCCCTGTTCTACTACTCCCAACCTTACTCAGTTCCTTCACATCATCGTGTTTGGTCTTTTTTTACTGTAGGCACAGGGTCAGACATAGTCTGCACCCCTGGAGCAATTAGGGGATAAGTGCCTTGCTCAAGGGCACATGCAGCTCCCTCCTGAGGCGGGGATTGAACCTTCTGCTTGCTAGCCGGCCTCTCTAACCTCTAGTCTAGGCTATCGCCGCCTGCATAACACTATGTACTGTAACAGGTATACTATATAACACTATGTACTGTAACAGGTAGCGTCTGTAGGCATGTGACACAGTGGTGGAGAGAACCACTAACTGACCAGTAGTGGTCATGTGATCAGGGGATCATCGTGAGGTTCATAACCAGGTCACATAACGGTTCAAAAAGCCCAAAAGCTTTCGAAACAAAACAAGTGTTTTGTGGGTTTTTGCATGTTACGAAAGAGCCCACTCGATAAAGGACTGTGTGACCATCTAGTTATGTGTAGTTATGTGTTTTTAGCATGTTGATGTTCTATCAGCGTGTTGTGATGTGCTAAACATGCAGTTAGATGTTCATAGCGATGTTCCTTTTTAGCTGCTAGCTATTAGCAGCTGTTTTGCATGTGTTTTGATTCAGAGCGAGTTTCTCTGCTATTTGGTTTGAGGCATATCTAATCTGAACTATTTTCAGTGTTTCAATGTATGACACATCATTTGAAAGCTTACAATCTGCACTTTCATAATCTGGAAGAAACTGAAAAATGACCATGTCCTTTTATAACCAGACCGTGTCACATATCGTCCCCCCCCCAAACAAGACAGCTCCAAGAGAACACTGCAATGAGGATGTGAAAGTGAGATGTTTGCGTTGCAAACGGCAGAGATAGAAACCAGATGAATAGAGAATGTGTTCATCACTAAAGCAGAACCAGATAGATCAGGAACTAGTCACATTCCTGAACGCCTCACCACAGAATTACAACAACAAAGTAAAGGTGGACATCCCTAGAAGGATGCAGGAGGACATCCCTAGAAGGATGCAGGAGTTTTGGAGGCAGTATATACATTAGGGGTGCAACGGTTCAGTTGGCCCACGGTTCGGTACGGTTCGGTATTTTGGGTCACGGTTTTCGGTACGGTTCGGTTCAGAAACAAATGCTACTATTTATTTACAAACAGTACTTTACTTTATATTTGCTTATACATATGGAACTTTAACATACACATGTATATGTAATGTATATAATGTTTATATAATGTATATATAATTGTATATTAACAAAAAAGACTTTCAAATTTCCCCCCCAAAATAAACACTTTCGAGACTGCTGTCTGCTCACTGACGCTACCTGACTGGCTTTCCTGCTCCCAGTCAGTGTTATCGTTGAGTGGTAGCGGCGAATATGCTGTTTCATGTTAGAGGTGCATCCATTAGCATATGGCACACGCTTTAAGCAGAGCTTGCAGACAGTAATGTTTCTGTCCACTGTTTTTCCCCCCTTATTGTCGTATTCCCCCCACACCGCAGACTTGTAGGAATCCGGGGCTTCCTCAAACTGTTGCCTCTCAACTGGGTTCGCCATGTGTTCTAATCCGGTCACCATCTTCACCTTTTTTTTCTCTAACAGTGTTTTTGTTTCTTCCCTGTGATTGGATATTAGGCAGCCAATTAGGCAGTAAAGATGTACAACTGCGTTCCAGACCAACTCGACCTCTGACCAAAGGCCGCGTTCGAGGCATTCACGTGGACGCTCCGGCGCTCTCAGAGCTAATTTACGAACGCGGCCAAATTGATCTTCTCGCCATAAAGCTTAAGCGTACAGTGGGCTTCCTTTATAGATTTAAATCTTGCTTTTCCTTGGCTTCCAGAAAACGTCTTGTCTCCGCCCTTTTCCTTTCACAATTGGATTATGGTGATACAGTATATAGGTTTGCTTCTCTGTCCACTTTATCCAAGCTAGACCCCCTGTATCATTCGGTTCTAAGATACATCACCAATAGTGCCTTCAGGACCCATCACTGTACACTGTATAGTCTGGTTGGATGGCCATCTCTTTCTGTCAGAAGGCTCCAACACTGGTACACTCTTGTGTTTAAAATCATCTCTGGCTTCTTACCGAATTATCTGGGCCTGAAGTTCATCCCTATACCGAGTGGCTCTGGTCTCAGGTCTCGTAGATGGCTACAATACAAAATACAAGGTGCCACTTATCATGAACAATGTTGGAAGGGAAAGCTTGTCTTATTATGGCCCTTGGTCTTGGAATGACCTACAGACTACTTTTAAATTAGAGGCCCTTATTTCCATAAGTATCTTCAAGCGTAGATTAAAGGATGTGGTCACCGCTCGCTGTACCTGCTTTGGTTAGACTTCTCAATGTTTTAATCACCTTGTAAATACCCCTACCATTGTTTGTCTATTGTATTGTTGCCACTGTCTTATGTCCTGTCTTGTTATCTGAACTGTTTTTTTAAGCTACTATTTTGACCCTGTCTTGGCCAGGTCTCTCTTGTAAAAGAGGTTTTAATCTCAATGTGACTTCCTGGTAAAATAAAGCTTAAAAACAAAAAACAAAAAACAAAAAACAAAAACGAAAACCGAAAACCGTCACGGTTCACTAGTGAATTGAGCCGTGGAACGCAAACCGTACCGTCCGTAAAAAAACCGAGAACCGTTGCACCCCTAATATACATGTATATATACAAGCCATTCCTTCTTTCCCTTATGAACCAGTCCAACACTCTGAGTGAGAGTTCCTACTGCAGACTTCCTGTTGATGCAGTCATGGGTGAGAGGTCAGAGTCCGTCTGCCAACTGTTATATCGGAAATCATGGCTGCCTTTTTCTATGACAACCAGTGCTCTTATGCAATTATGAAAAAATTAGAAAGTATGAAAAAGTAAGTAGATCATGTTCATCTCAGTTGTGCAACCCCTTTTTCCAAAGTTGAGGCATTTTATGCCATAACAAAAACGGTCCTAGTGTTATGTAAACAAAGCAACTTACCCCAATGTAACTGCGCAATAGTGAAAGACAGATTTGCCACTGATTCATATCAAAATACAAAGAATATGCATTTCTATCTAAAAGTAACTGATGGTAAATAAAAATATGACAATGCCTCTTCATAACTTTGAACTCTAAATCCTTGATTCCCTCAAGCAGGTCTCTGGGAAAAGGCTATCACCTCATAAACAAAGACATACAATTCAAGCAAATGACACTTTTTGTGAATTTAGTCAGAGCTCACAGATTCATTTGTCTCATTTAAAATCGGCCGAAATAAAATCAGGTCGTTCTCACCCCAAAGTCTCCAACTCATGGTTTATATCATCAGCGCTGGGCATACCGCCATAGAAGCTCATCCTCAAGACAAAGGCAGTCCGCCTGTCACAGGCAGGTCAGTACACCTAGAAACCATCCAGAGACTATCCACCTGGACTACAACTAAAACCACATCTGACACACGGCTGCCTTTGAGCAAGAGAAAGCTATAAGGAAGTTAGCAAGGCCGGCACGCCTACAACTCACAACAAATAGGAAATACCCTTTTGAGTATGTTGTGAGAAGCTTGCAGCATGTGGAGGTCGACTGAATAGATGTGCGTGTCCATATCTGGTGTCCATGTTAACTGAACACACAAGACAGGGTATCATTGATCATGTCACCATGAGAGAGAGAGTCGGGGGAGAGAGAGAGAGAGAGACAGAGAGAGAGACAGAGAGAGAGAGAGAGAGAGAGAGAGAGAGAGTCGGGAGAGAGTCGGGAGAGAGAGAGAGAGTCGGGAGAGAGACAGAGAGAGAGAGACAGAGAGAGAGAGAGAGAGTCGGGGGAGAGAGAGAGAGACAGAGAGAGAGAGAGAGTCGGGGGAGAGACAGAGAGGGAGAGAGAGAGAGACAGAGAGAGAGAGAGTCGGGGGAGAGACAGAGAGGGAGAGGGAGAGAGAGAGAGAGAGACAGAGAGAGAGAGAGAGACAGAGAGAGAGAGAGTCGGGGGAGAGACAGAGAGGGAGAGAGAGAGAGAGAGACAGAGAGAGAGAGAGAGTCGGGAGAGAGTCGGGAGAGAGGGAGAGAGAGAGAGAGACAGAGAGAGAGAGAGAGTCGGGGGAGAGAGAGAGAGTCGGGGGAGAGAGAGAGAGAGACAGAGAGAGTCGGGGGAGAGACAGAGAGAGACAGAGAGAGAGAGAGAGAGTCGGGGGAGAGAGAGACAGAGAGAGAGAGTCGGGGGAGAGAGAGAGAGAGAGGGAGGAGAGAGAGGTAGAGAGCTCTTTAAAAAGGTGACCAGCACCCCAATTTTACAGTATCAATTCATGACGACAGCAAATCAATATAAGTTACTCACAACAAATCATCTTTTTTCTCTCTTTCATTTATGATTTTAATTATTTCCTTCACAGACATCCAAAAAGACAATTCAGTGATGTTAAATACCAAAAGGAGTGCTGCTGTCAGCTAAACGTTGCTCAGTGCATTTGTTTGTAGTAGCGAATAGTGCCTCAGGTTCACAGGTGGGCAATATCATTCTCTCCGTAACGGGCTATGCCTTCAGAGTTACAATGGACCTATCGCTAAGCGACGGCCCCTTTGAAAACTCGGACAAACAAACAAACAACGCTTCACTGACAGTGACTGACTGACCGACCGTGACTGAATGACATTCAATGACTTACAATGGCGGGAGTTGGCACATTTCTGATTTCTGATTTACCACAGCAAGTAATAGACATGTTTTCTAAAGATGACAAGAATATTTTGTCTAGAAGCTTTTCACCAGCAGATATTAGCGAGTTGTTTGTCCGAGTTTTCTGCCTGTCGTGACTTTTGCTGTGATATGATTGGATCATTTCTATTTTGGGGCGTGGCTTAGCGATAGGTAGATGCTTATGTAGCACACTAAGCAAGACATCCACACAAAAAGGAGTCATTGAAAGCTAACCGTAGCATGATGCTGACTCTATCCAGTTCGTTGACTTCACGCGCACAGCTCAAGAATTGTAAACACATTCCAAACATTGCACACGTCCCAGCATGTCCATAGAGATAGAATGACGATCATTATGTCTCTATGAGCATATTGTTCCAGACAAAGCAGTGCAAATTAAAACAGAAAAACACAGTCAAATATGTTCTACCTACAGGGTTCGACAGTAACACTGTTTTACTTGCCCGGTGCAAGTAAAACATTCGCCGGGTTTGTTTGCGCGAGCACGACGACACTGCTGGATCCCAGATATTTTTACTTGTGTGCAGGAAGAACAACAGACGGCGCAGGCGCCAGACTAGACTAGATGATCGTGAGCGAAGATATTATCAGGTAAACAGATCCAGGGTCTAGCAGTGTCGTCTTGCTCGCGCAAACAAACCCGGCGAATGTTTTACTTGCTCCGGGCAAGTAAAACAGTGTTACTGTCGAACCCTGACCTATAATTGCATAACATGATTCAGTCAGAGAATGTAACCTGCATACAATACAGTACAGTACATGTGTTCATGGTAAAAAGGCACAGGACCATCATCATTAAAAAATATCATATCATATAAATAATATATATATAAAGTTTTTCACATCTCCCATTCATAAATGGATAACAGGAGTTTGACAGTTATTACACAACTAGTTGATGAAAACAAACGTGATCAGCCGAGGGGCGCTTGAAGTCAGATGTAATAACGAGAACGTCATCATTAATATCCTATTATGATTATTATGCGTCCTAAGCTGCTGTAGGTTTGTGTATCAGGTTGTCTTGACAACGCTTGTAGCTTTGGGGTTACTCAGCAGAAACCACCACCATCTATCACCAAAAACAAATACCGAAAGCATCGTTTTTTTCGGATCTTTTGTCTAATGGTTGGTAGGAGTGAGATGGGGTGTCCTGCACATAGACCCTGTAGACGTGTGCAAATCCTTTCTTCTTCTCCAGAGACTCGTCTGAGAACGTCACTGTGCTTCACACTGGGAACGCTATAAGTCTAGTCTATCCACAAGTCTATGAAGGGGGGCCAACACCAGAAGGCCTCCTCCTCTCTGTTCACAGGACGTACCGTATAAGTGTGATCAAGTGTCTGAGTCACATGTCAGGAGGAGTGGTCACATGGTCAGGAGACCACAGAGCCAGCGCTGGCTCTACACTCTGTGAGATCCCGCCGCCCCCCAGGGAGGTCCGGGTTCCTGAGCTCCGGGTCGTCCACGCGCACGGCGAGTCTCTGGGCGTCAGCGTGGGTCTGGTTCCAGCGCCGCATCCTCCTCCAGTAGTCGTCCGGGTTCAGCTTGTCCATCTCAGCCGCCTTCAGGTCGTCGGAGGGCGAGACGGTGTTGAACAGAGCGTGGAGCAGGATCCTACAAGAGACCGGAGGGGAGGGTGTTACAGAGGAAAAATAAAAAAGATACAGATACATTTGAATACTAATAATATCTTAGATTTGTATAGCGCCTTTCTCAAACCCAAGGACGCTTAACAGATTTCATAGACAGACAGTCAGACAGACAGAACAGAAAAACAAAGCAAAGAAACCAAAAGAGCGAGAGTGACAAAACTAGACTAGGGGCCAAAGGCCTTAGAGAACAGGTGGGTTTTGAGGGCTGATTTGAAGGTGTCCAGGGTGGGGGGGGCGTTGCGGATCGCTGTCGGGAGAGAGTTCCAGAAGGTGGGAGCTGCCACACTGAAAGCTCCGCCCCCGACGGTCCTTTTAGGGTGTCTTGGTGCACAATAATATACACACTCACCCAGCACTTTCTTTAGGAACACTATACTAATACTGGGTAGGGCCTCTCCCTTTGCTCTCAAAACAGCCTACATTTTTCGTGGCATGTTTTCCAAGATGTTGAGATTCTGGCCCATGATGCAATTCCTGCAGATTGTTTCAGGTGCACTTTCAGTTTGCTGTGAATCTCCCGTTCTACCACATCCCAGAGGTGTTCTATTGGATTCAGATCCGGTGACTGGGAAGGCCACTGAAGAACACTGAACTCATTGTCACGTTCATGAAACCAGTTTGAGATGACTTTTGCTTTGTGACGTGGTGCGTTATCATGCTGGAAGTACTGGTGATGCTCTACCAGCTAAGCTACAGAGTGTGTGTGTGTGTGTGTGTGTGTGTGTGTAGTACCGTGGCAGCAGGGCCAGCAGCGTGGTCAGGACACACACAGCGTAGAAGAGCGGCTGGGTCATCTGCAGCGTTTCGACGCCCAGGGGGTTGAGGGGGGGGCTGCAGAGCACGCAGCCCACGCTGAACACCAGGGTGAAGCCCAGGTAGAACAGCCCGCTGCCCGCCAGCACCACCACATGCAGCCACGTCTGAAACACAGGAACATTCATCAGTTTGAACATTCACCCATATGGACCCTGTCCTGTCCTCATATGGACCCTGTCCTGTCCTCATATGGACCCTGTCCTGTCCCACACTGAGACCCTGACCTGCCCTGACTCTGTCCAAACTGGAAGCCTTTAACTTGTATTTTTTATTTTTTTTGTCTGTATCTTATTTTCTCATGTTTTGTTTTTAGGTTTTTGATTTGGTTTGTATGTCTTTAAATGTATTAGCATGTTGAAAGGAAGGTTGTTTTGAAAAAAATGAAAAAAGAGTATATGTCTTGTTTCTTTTCTCCTATACATGTTCATATGTGTTTTGAAACATACCCAATAAAATAATATAATAAAAAAAACAGGAACATATCAGAGATAAACATAAAGAACAGTCTATAGAACATACTGTCAGAGTAAGTACTGTACACACATGCAGCCAGTACACATTTCTGATCGGATCGTTTGTACCATTTGTTATGTCTAGAACTGCTTTTTACATTACTGCCAATTCTTGTTATCTAACTTTTTATGCTTCCTTTTTTTGCCAGGTCTCCGTTGAAAAATAGTTTTCTATAGATTGATAAGAACACACTGTTAAGATACATGGGTAGACGGGGGTTAGTTCCCTCCCTCTACAGTCTAAGAGCACTTTGACACACAGAGAAAGGGGATCCCATGCTCTATAGGTGATCTATGATCCCATGCTCTATAGGTGATCTATGATCCATACTCCATCTAAAGGTCCAGTGACTCACCACGGTGCTGCTCTCCACCACCTGGTGCAGCAGCATGATGAGGAGGGCCGAGGCGTTGATGGGAGACCCGAAAGAGAGGACCCCGATGTCTGACCCTGCGTATGCCTGCCCGGAAATAAAGACCAAGTCAAAGCAAGTAGAACCCCTGATTTACCACTCACTATACCCAAGCTCTACCATTAGACGGGGGGGTGGGGTTAGTGGTGGCCTAGTGGAGGCCTAGTGGAAGCCTAGTGAATTGGACTGGTGATCAGAAGGTCATGAGTTCAAATCCCACCTGGGAACACCGCCCCACTAGTGTGCCCTTGAGTAAGATACTCAGCCCTAAGTAACTCCAGGGAGACTGTCCCTGTCATCTCTAACTGTAAGTCATGTTGGATAAAACAGTGTGCTAAGTGGTTAGCATGTAAGAGACAGGGCCTTGTGGTTAGCATGTAAGAGACAGGGCCTTGTGGTTAGCATGTAAGAGACAGGGCCTTGTGGTTAGCATGTAAGAGACAGGGCCTTGTGGTTAGCATGTAAGAGACAGGGCCTTGTGGTTAGCATGTAAGAGACAGGGCCTTGTGGTTAGCATGTAAGAGACAGGGCCTTGTGGTTAGCATGTAAGAGACAGGGCCTTGTGGTTAGCATGTAAGAGACAGGGCCGTGTGGTTAGCATGTAAGAGACAGGGCCTTGTGGTTAGCATGTAAGAGACAGGGCCTTGTGGTTAGCATGTAAGAGACAGGGCCTTGTGGTTAGCATGTAAGAGACAGGGCCTTGTGGTTAGCATGTAAGAGACAGGGCCTTGTGGTTAGCATGTAAGAGACAGGGCCTTGTGGTTAGCATGTAAGAGACAGGGCCTTGTGGTTAGCATGTAAGAGACAGGGCCTTGTGACTAGCCCAGGAGGCCAGCTGAGGGTGACATCCAGGTTACTGGTCACTTGCTCCAAATCACCTCCACTACACACACCTACCAAACTGTCTCAAACCTTCTTAACACTAGAACGGCCGTGCCTTTTTACCTACTATAAGAGCTGCCTCTGGGCTCTTTACAATCCTAAGCTGCTATTTACACACAACGACCACTAGTTGTCCGCTTGTAAATTAGCCTGCCTCCTACACAGAAAAACTGCAAAATAGCTTCATATTAGCTTATCCTGATGTGATTTTGAAAATGTAAGGATACTGGGTGGTAGAACGCACATATCTAGGAAAAGTCATGAAAGGAGGGTCCTGAAATTTGATCGAGTGCAAAGATAGAACATTTATTTTTACTCACATGGCTGATTAAGTGTTAACTCATGGTTGTCTGAACGGGAATATCATAAGATATCATAACACACAGAACAACTCACGATAGAAATAAAAGGATAAGGCTACAAATGTACTCACAAAGTAAGACATGTTTAAATGTACTCACAAAGTAAGGAATGAAGAAGCACACCAGGCTCTGGTAGAGAGCGTCCAGCATGGTCAGCCAGAAGGTTGACGGGAGGTAAGCCTAAAGAGAACAGACAGACAGACAGACAGAAGGTTGACGGGAGGTAAGCCTAAAGAGAACAGACATATTCAACAAGACCAACAAGATATACCAGCAATAACAATGTTCTCAATTCATTTACAACATCAAGTCAACATGCCCCAGCTTGTAGAGCTGGAGGATGGCACAGTGCTTGTTGAAAGCTACGACTGGCAAAAGCATCTGGGTGGCTACTTCTGAAAGCTCCCACATATTAAGAGTTACCAGCACTTCAGGTAATTATCATTGTCATTGTATATGCAATTCCTTTTTATGAACATAGTATAGTATTTCATGAAAATGGTGTGTTGCTAACAGTGGGCAATACTTTCAAATGTTTTGAATGCTTTGAATGCTGTCTTGCTTCTATTCTTGCTTCTATTTTATTAGAGCTTTGATGCCCAGTGGTCTGGTGTGGTTGTGGCTATTCAGAATTCGGCCAAGTTGTTCCTTAATTTCTGTTTCGGCTTCGGCCAAGAATGTTACCTTCAGTGCATCCCTAGTCCACATACACATATCTGACATCAACATGTTCAGCTCTTCGCTCTGTCACTCCACATGTGAATATCTAAGCCATAACATGAATACTTTCTACGTCCTGGACGTTTGTTTGCTGGCTAGCTAACACAGTGACTTGAGGAAAGAAAAAGAAAACACTGAAAAATGATACAAATCTAGTTCAAGCTACCTGATACCCCAAACAAGCAGCAAAAGTCACTTCTAGTTCCGCCTTCACACACCTTGGAGTTCTGCCCGGTCTTGTAGAGCTCCGGCAGCTTCATGAGGGTGTCGGCGGACACGTCTTTGTCCAGGACGCCGTACAGGAGGGGCGGGGCGGAGGTGAAGAGGAGGTTGAAGAAGATGAGCACCCAAGAGTTGGTCATGACACTCCCAGAGAAGCCACAGAAGAACTGGTAGAAGAACAGCAGGTTCACAAACATCTAGGAGAGGGGAGAGAGAAAGAGAGAGAGAGAGAGTGAGAGAGCATGAGAGATCACATATACTGTAGGTCTTTACAACGGTCTACAGAGAGAGGAAGCACCCACAGTTCATGTCATTCTATCCAGACACACAGTTCTGGAACACAGTTCCATTTTTGTAAACATTAGATGGCTCTTGGGCCCAAGTACATCACATCTACCACTAAGAAGACGACTGCTTACAAACTGTGAAACATTAAATACATTTAAATACATTAAATACATTAAATACATTGAAATAAAGTTACACGACAACACGTCAGGATTACTTTAAGAAGCGTTTGTATTAAGTGCATTTATAAAAGCATTCATCATCGTGCATCCGAGTGTAAGCAAGAGAGAGCTTTGTGTACGAGGGAGAGAGGTAGAACAAGATAAAACATAAAAACAAGATAGCGTTAGGTATGAGATGAAGAGAGCTGCTTTACCACGTTCTTGTAGAAGAAGTACAGGATCATGTTGGCCAGCCGTGTGTAGCACCAGTGCCCGTGAACGAGGAGCAGCTTTCGAAGGTGTTTAAACCTGGAGATGGCAAAGTCACTGGACATCACAGCCTAGTGGCAGGGGAGAAGGAAGAAAGAACATTTTGTTGTCTAATGTTTATTTGCCATGTGTTGATCATGCAATCAACTTGTCAATCAATTGTTGGAAATGTGGTCTTTTTTTGCTCTAGGCCCAGCCATAGTCAGTGGCCCTGGAGCGATTAGGGGCTAAGTGCCTTGCTCAAGGGCACATGCAGCTCCCTCCTGAGGCGGGGATCAAACCAGTGCCCTAAAAAGCAGCATTGGACTGCCCTGTTTCACCTATCCAAAGCTTTTCTTAGTTCCAGTCCAGTTCCAGTTGATGAAAGACTGCACTCCACAAAAACCCCAAAACATTTGAGTCTAGCCGTAGTCAGCGACGAAAACTCGACTAAAATGTTTTGGGAGTTTTTGTGGACTGAGACTGCACTGGAATGTTTTCAGTTTCAACTGGACTGGAACTAAGAAGAATGGAGGTGACTTGGTGTGACTAGAACGGGTGTGCATCTTCATCTAAACACCAAGAATAAGTGACTAAAAAGCCTGCCAAAATTAACACTGGAGTGAGGGGACTGTCTTCAACAGGTTTTGATCAGAATGCTCATCAGTGGTTCCTTAACCTCCGGAACAGAACTCAGTGTCCAGCTGCTGACCAGGGTCAGTCACGACCTCTAGAGGTCACAAAGGGAGCGCCTCAGGGTTCAGTTGTAGGTCTGTTACTGTTTCCTCTGTACATCAATGATGTTGACTGCTACATGATCGACTGTAAGGTGCACTTTTATGCTGATGATACTGCACTTCCTCTGCAGCCTCTGTGGATGGAGCTTTTGTGTGTGTGTGTGTGTGTGTGTGTGTGTGTGTGTGTGTGTGTGTGTGTGTTCTACCTGCATGCCCTCTTGTCCAGAGATCCCTATGCCCACGTCCGCCACCTGGATCATGCTGACGTCGTTGGCTCCGTCACCTGAGAGTCAAGATGGACGAAACATTACAACTAGACTACGTACAGAGCATTACAACTAGACTACGTACAGAGCATCACAACTAGACTACGTACAGAGCATTCAGGATCTGTGGCTATACAACTCAAAGTCAGCCAGATAAGATCTGATCCTGGATAGCAAAAAAGAATCAGGATTATTCTGGTCCAGATTAAACATTTTGGTAAATGGTAAATGGTAAATGGACTGCACTTATATAGCGCCTTTTTTGCTGCTCCAAAGCGCTTTACAACGGCCTCTCATTCACCCATTCACACACACATTCACACACCAATGACGGCAAGCTGCCATGCAAGGCGCCAGCCCGCTCACCGGGAGCAATTTGGGGTTCAGTGTCTTGCCCAAGGACACTTCCACATGTGGCCAGCCGCGGCCGAACCGCCGATCTGCCCACCTTGTGATCATTAGACGGCGACTCTACCTCCTGCGCCACAGCCGCCCCTAAATCAATTTTGAACCACTGGGCGGCCCTGGGTCACACTGCAGTCAAACATGAGGCCATTTGACTTCACAGTGTGATTTCATGCCAACGTTTGTTCCTTGCTTTAAAAAGAGGAACTGACATGTTTGACAGGTGCTTTAGGGAACTGTATGATGCAAAAATATCTCAAACAAGTATCACATCGACATATGAGTCACAAATGTATAAATAACAACTTAAATGTGCAATATGACAACCCTAGTCGTTTTATCTGTACAGTATAGTATAGTGGATAGTGTACATAGCCTTTATTTATGTAAACTAGCTCCTTTCCCTTCTTTTTTAGTTTTTTTTTCTTTCCTAGCACCAGGGGAGCCCCCCCTACCAAATTTCGTTGTTTGGTACCTGTACTATAGCAATGACAATAAAGACCATTCATTCATTCATTAATGTATTTCATTGTACAGCCTGAGCATACAGGGGGAAAAATAAGTATTCAACACATCCACAATGTTTTAATTCAACATGTTTCTATTGCAGCTTTTCACATGCAAACCAGACCAGACATGGTATTAACTCAATAAAACTACACAGATCAAGACATTTTTCAATCCATAAAAAAATTGTTGAACACAGAAAAAGCACTAAACCAGCTTAAGCCACTAATGAGTTCTTCTACCTGTGCTAATTAGAATCAGCTGGGTTAGTGCATGTAGGTGGGTAAGTACTTCCCACCTCTGAATGCAAGTAAACAAATCAAGTCACCAAGCTTTCCTGCCAGAACCATCTCATGACGGGCAGAGGCAGAGCTCTCCCAAGACCTTAGCAACAACATTGTTGAACAGCATAGTCATGTTTACTGACGGATTTCTCAACTCGTAATTGTTCCTATAAGCACCATTGGGGCCGTTATCCACAAGTGGAAGGAACATCACTCGATCACCAACCGGCCACACACAGGAGCTCCTTGCTCCTTGATTTCTGACCGGGCAGTCAGAAGGTCAGTCAGAAGGTCAGTCAGAAGGTCAGTCAGAAGGTTAGTCAGGAGAGGAGCCCAAGAGCCACGGACCACTGGAGCAGATCTCCAATGTCCTCCACCGCCACAGGCTCCAACCTCGCCAGAAGACTCTGTTACTGAAGTTCAGTTCCTTCCACATGGAGCCATGTCCTGTCATGTCCCGGGACACTCTGGAGAAAGAATCTGTTTGCCTTCCACCAAGATGGTGAGGAGTCGTGGGTTTGATCCAGAACATTCTGCAAAACTGACTATCAACTGGTTCAATCGCCAGACTTAAATCCAATACTACATTTGTGGAAGGAACTGAAGATCAAGATTCACCAGTGGGGGCCCCCGGAATTTTACAAATTTAAAGAATCTGTCTGTGTTGAAGAATGGGTCAGAATCACACCTGGTCACTGAGAGAGATTACTTTTTTTTCCATACAGGAAGCATCTTGAAGCTGTCATTGGAAACGAAGGCTTCTCCAAGTATTAAATAAATGTCAGTTAGCGTGTTCAATACTTCTTTCCTGTGTTGTTTGCCTTTATTACACATGACTTTTTGTATGGGTTGGAATGGTACAATTTCTTTAGCTGTGTAGTTTTATTGAGTTAACACCAATGTCTGGTCTAAATATCATGTGAATAGCTGCCATGGAAATATGTTGAATAAAACAATTGTTGATATGTTGAATACTTAATCCCCCCACTGTAATCAGCTGGAGCTTCTCCCATCAGGATGAAGGTACGGATGGAAGTACATAACACACTACAAAAAACAACCAAGTCGTCCCCCACCAACATCGCACTGTTGAATAAGAGGTAGATGTGTGAACTCTGACACTGTGATTTAGTGTTCATTGTAGTGCATGTTCACATGGACCTATCTAAGAGAGGAATCTCCCACTAGACTTGTAAGTGGATTTAATCTTGCTTAATCCTGCGTGCTGTTGTGTAGTCGTGTAGTTGTGCTGTTGTGTAGTTGTGTCGTTTAATCTGTGTTGCTCTTCTAGCACGACGACCGCCAACGGCCCCGGGCCTGAGCATACAGTAGATGACTTTCTCCTGCTCTGACTGGTGGAAAGATGACTCACTTACTTAGTCAAATGTATTTGTTGTAAGTCGCTTTGGTTAAAGGCGTCTGCTAAATGCCAAAAATGTCAATGTAAATGTTTTTCAACCCCTGCAGTATTACAGTGCATCACTGTGAACTGTCCTGTCCTGTTGTGTTGAGTCTGTCCGTCAGAGCACATAACTGCATACAGGATGACAAAGAATATTTCCCACTGAACAAAGGTAATCATCTAAGAGGATTTTGGGGGGAAAAAACACTGAAATGTTGACGACCTGAAACACACAACTCTCCCTCGTCCACATACCAGGGTTCCCACACCTCCTGAAACATCAGATTCAAGCACCTTTCAAGGACTTTCAAGACTCAATTCCCTCAAATTCAAGGACCCAACACGGCATAGTTTGAGACAGATCTAGATGAGAATGTATATAATAGGAACTATCCGCTCACAGACAACAATTAAAAAGAGAGGCTTGAATGTGTGAACACTAGATGGTCTCTTGGCCTTCTCTTCCACAGCACACAATATATACAGCTAAACAATATATTGTGAAATATGTCTTAAGTATTTTTTTTTTAGAGAGAGAGATTGAGAGAGAGAGAGAGAGAGAGAGAGAGAGAGAGAGAGAGAGAGAGGGGAAATCAAGCACTTTCAATGACCCATGTCTATTTTCAAAAAAATGTAAGGCCTTTTTTTTTTTCAAATTCACAAACTTTCAAGGATTTCAAGGACCCGTGGGAACCCTGACATACTGTAAAATGCCCCCCCGTCTACTCACCTATGGCTAGAGTCATGACCCCTCTACTCACCTATGGCTAGAGTCATGAGTCATCTACTCACCTATGGCTAGAGTCATGAGTCATCTACTCACCTATGGCTAGAGTCATGACCCCCAGCTGGTCCCGTACCAGGCGTACCACCTGGCTCTTCTGCAGCGGGGTGGACCGGCAGCAGACCACGGCCCTGCAGTGTCGGCTCAGCTCCAGGAAGTCCCCCTGCAGCTCCTCCTGCAGAGCGAAGTCCAGCGTCCGGCCGTCCATCACCAACGTGAAGCCGTCCGCGTCGGCCGCCGCCTCACCACTCACCACCCGGGCCTGGAGGGCCGCCAGCAGCGCCTGGCACGCCTCCTGGGGGAGGCAAGGAGAGGCAGGGTTATCTGTACAGCACATCTCATACAACAGGGGATGTTGCCACGCTCCAAAATAGAAATTGTCCAATCATAATAATAAATAATAATAATAATAATAATAATGGATTGTATTTATAAAGCACTTTACATTCCAAGAATCTCAAAGTGCTAAAATCATATCACAGCAAAAGTCACTACAGGCAGAAAACTCAGACAGACAACTCGCTAATATCTGATGGTGAAAAGCTTCTAGACAAAAGATTCTTGTCATCTTTAAAAAACATGTCTATTACTTGCTGTGGTAAATCAGGAATCAGAAATTTGCCAACTTGCCATTGTAAGTCATTGAATGTCATTCAGTCACGGTCGGTCAATCAGTCACCGTCAGTGAAGCGTTGTTTGTTTGTCCGAGTTTTCAAAGGGGGCGTGGCTTAGCGATAGGTCCATTCAAAGTGCTTTACAGACATTGTTTAAAAATACAGCAAGAGGAGCATAGTAAGAAAATAAAAATGACAATGGACAAAAGCAAATATAAGAAGTAAATCGATAAAACATTTAATAAGACAATAGTTATTGTCAACAGACTACAACTAGACTACGTACAGAGCATCACAACTAGACTACGTACAGAGCATTACAACTAGACTACGTACAGAGCATTACAACTAGACTACGTACAGAGCATTATAACTAGACTACGTACAGAGCATCACAACTAGACTACGTACAGAGCATTATAACTAGACTACGTACAGAGCATTATAACTAGACTACGTACAGAGCATTATAACTAGACTACGTACAGAGCATTACAACTAGACTACGTACAGAGCATCACAACTAGACTACGTACAGAGCATTACAACTAGACTACGTACAGAGCATTATAACTAGACTACGTACAGAGCATTATAACTAGACTACGTACAGAGCATTACAACTAGACTACGTACAGAGCATTATAACTAGACTACGTACAGAGCATCACAACTAGACTACGTACAGAGCATCACAACTAGACTACGTACAGAGCATTATAACTAGACTACGTACAGAGCATTACAACTAGACTACGTACAGAGCATTATAACTAGACTACGTACAGAGCGTTACAACTAGACTACGTACAGAGCATTATAACTAGACTACGTACAGAGCATTACAACTAGACTACGTACAGAGCATTACAACTAGACTACGTACAGAGCATTATAACTAGACTACGTACAGAGCATTATAACTAGACTACGTACAGAGCATTACAACTAGACTACGTACAGAGCATTACAACTAGACTACGTACAGAGCATTACAACTAGACTACGTACAGAGCATTACAACTAGACTACGTACAGAGCATTATAACTAGACTACGTACAGAGCATTACAACTAGACTACGTACAGAGCATTACAACTAGACTACGTACAGAGCATTATAACTAGACTACGTACAGAGCATTACAACTAGACTACGTACAGAGCATTATAACTAGACTACGTACAGAGCATCACAACTAGACTACGTACAGAGCATCACAACTAGACTACGTACAGAGCATTATAACTAGACTACGTACAGAGCATTATAACTAGACTACGTACAGAGCATTATAACTAGACTACGTACAGAGCATCACAACTAGACTACGTACAGAGCATCACAACTAGACTACGTACAGAGCATTACAACTAGACTACGTACAGAGCATTACAACTAGACTACGTACAGAGCATTACAACTAGACTACGTACAGAGCATTATAACTAGACTACGTACAGAGCATTACAACTAGACTACGTACAGAGCATTACAACTAGACTACGTACAGAGCATTACAACTAGACTACGTACAGAGCATTACAACTAGACTACGTACAGAGCATTACAACTAGACTACGTACAGAGCATTATAACTAGACTACGTACAGAGCATTATAACTAGACTACGTACAGAGCATCACAACTAGACTACGTACAGAGCATCACAACTAGACTACGTACAGAGCATTACAACTAGACTATGTACAGAGCATTACAACTAGACTACGTACAGAGCATCACAACTAGACTACGTACAGAGCATTACAACTAGACTACGTACAGAGCATTACAACTAGACTACGTACAGAGCATCACAACTAGACTACGTACAGAGCATTATAACTAGACTACGTACAGAGCATTATAACTAGACTACGTACAGAGCATTATAACTAGACTACGTACAGAGCATCACAACTAGACTACGTACAGAGCATTACAACTAGACTACGTACAGAGCATTATAACTAGACTACGTACAGAGCATTACAACTAGACTACGTACAGAGCATTACAACTAGACTACGTACAGAGCATTACAACTAGACTACGTACAGAGCATCACAACTAGACTACGTACAGAGCATTACAACTAGACTACGTACAGAGCATTACAACTAGACTACGTACAGAGCATCACAACTAGACTACGTACAGAGCATTCAGGATCTGTGGCTATACAACTCAAAGTCAGCCAGATAAGATCTGATCCTGGATAGCAAAAAAGAATCAGGATTATTCTGGTCCAGATTAAACATTTTGGTAAATGGTAAATGGTAAATGGACTGCACTTATATAGCGCCTTTTTTGCTGCTCCAAAGCGCTTTACAACGGCCTCTCATTCACCCATTCACACGCACATTCACACACCAATGACGGCAAGCTGCCATGCAAGGCGCCAGCCCGCTCACCGGGAGCAATTTGGGGTTCAGTGTCTTGCCCAAGGACACTTCCACATGTGGCCAGCCGCGGCCGAACCGCCGATCTGCCCACCTTGTGATCATTAGACGGCGACTCTACCTCCTGCGCCACAGCCGCCCCTAAATCAATGTTGAACCACTGGGCGGCCCTGGGTCACACTGCAGTCAAACATGAGACCATTTGACTTCACATTGTGATTTCATGCCAACGTTTGTTCCTTCGCTTTAAAAAGAGGAACTGACATGCTTAATATCTGATGGTGAAAAGCTTCTAGACAAAAGATTCTTGTCATCTTTAAAAAACATGTCTATTACTTGCTGTGGTAAATCAGGAATCAGAAATTTGCCAACTTGCCATTGTAAGTCATTGAATGTCATTCAGTCACGGTCGGTCAATCAGTCACTGTCAGTGAAGCGTTGTTTGTTTGTCCGAGTTTTCAAAGGGGGCGTGGCTTAGCGATAGGTCCATTCAAAGTGCTTTACAGACATTATTTAAAAATACAGCAAGAGGAGCATAGTAAGAAAATAAAAATGACAATGGATAAAAGCAAATATAAGAAGTTAATCGATAAAACATTTAATAAGACAATAGTTAATGGAAAAAAAGACATTGATAGAAGTGTTTGTGTTTAATCATAACTTTTTAGCTTAGATTTAAATATTTTTAGGGTTTGGGCCTGTTTGATTTCTTCAGGGAGTTTGTTCCAGGAGCATGCAGCAGCGTGACTGAAAGCTGCTGCACCGTGTTTTGTTTTTACTCTTGGAATGATTAGCTGATTAGTCTCAGCTGACCTTAGGGGCCTTGCTGGAATATAGGGTGGGAGAAGATCTGATATGTATTTTGGTCCAAGACTATTGGAACAGGAAACGTGTTGTTTTTACTGATTTATTGCCATGCAATCAACTTGTCAGTCAATTGGTGGAATTTGGTATGTTGTGCTCTAGGCACAGGGTCAGCCATATTCCGCGCCCCCTGGAGTGATTAGGGGTTAAGTGCCTTGCCCAAGGGCACACGCAAGCTCCCATCCTGAGGTCGGGGATCGAACCAGCGACCCTCCGATTGCTAGCTGGCCTCTCTGACCTCTAGGCTACAACAAAGAGCTCAGATTACAAAAATACACGCTTACACGCACAAACCCCCAGAATTCCACTCACCTTACTACCACAGTTGGCAGTCAGAAGTTGGTCTGTTGACCTGAGAAGTTTGCAGGCACAAGCGATGTTGATCGCCGTCTCTTGTTTGTCCCCTGTGAGGACCCATACTCTGACCCCTGCCCTCTGGAGCGCCTCGATGGTCTCTGGGACCTCCTCCTGCAGTCTGTCTACGATCCCCGTCGCCCCTGGAGAGAGAGAGAGAGAGAGCCACAGAGAGAGAGCCACAGTGAGACAGACGTTCTCGTTCGTTTTCTGTGGAAATAACATGTCACGACCTCTTCCTCATTGGACTTCCTTGATGTACATCAAGTACATCACCCAATGGGTGAGGGTTGGTATCAAAGACCCCCCCCCCCTCTGATCCAGCTCACCAACTCTTCGACCTCCACTTTTCAAATTGCTGAGTGGTGGGTAAGACTGCCAATCACAGCTGTTAAGTGTGGTGTGGTGTGGTGATAACAAGCTGTCCCTACACATAACCCCTAACCCTAACCCCACACTCAGGGAAAAACTGAGTCATGTTTGGGTCAAAGGCGAGACTAAGAAAATACCCTGGTTTTAGAGTAGTGGTAGGCAACACACCGATTACAGAGAAGGAGTCTGTGAATGATCTTGGCTGTGTCCTGGACAACAGTCTATCTGGAGAGATTATGGTGCAGAAAGTCCTTACTAAAGCCTGGTACACACAAAGATAATCTGGCCGATTTTGGCCCGATTTTCCCCCTTCCGACCAAGGACAGCAAACGCCCGATTATCGGATGGCTCTAAAGATTATCCTACAAGATTATCCTGTGGTGTGAGGTGTGTTAAGAAAGCAATTTACCATGAGAGGAAGGGGGTTGTGGACTCATTTACCACTGGTACAGGGTTGTGGCACGAGGCGAAGCTATGCGAAGATATGTCTAAAAAAAAATGGCTTAGAGGTGAACATTAACAGACTAGTTAAGAAGAAGATCTTAGGACTTTATTGTTTTTTAGGAATGTTCCAATGTTGCAGTGTCAGTTGATTACCTTTAAGATGTTGATTTGTCCTGCTGCCCTGAATACTGTACATACCTGCTGCCTACCTCACCCCCACCCCCCCCCCCGACCCCTTTCCAACAAGGACCACCATGGAAATAAACCGTTCAGATTTGTTGTGCTATCCTTGATAGATTTAGAACGGAAATGATGTATGTACAAAGCTGCTTCAGATGCATTATTATTTTTGTATAAAATTGTCTCATAATATCAATCAATCAATTGTGTCTTACCCAATAGCGTGAGGTTGGTCTCTAGTCTCTGGGCAGATTCTAGCAGCAGCTCCTCTCTGTTCTCAATGCTGGTCTCCGCTAAGGCGTGGCGCTTCAACCAGACCTCGTACTCCCCCTCCTCCAGCTCCTACATGGTCAATGGTAAATGGACTGACTTATATAGCGCCTTTATCCAAAGCGCTTTACAACGGCCTCTCATTCACCCATTCACACACACATTCACACACCAATGGCAACAAGCTACCATGCAAGGCGCCGGCCCGCTCACTGGGAGCAATTTGGGGTTCAATGTCTTGCCCAAGGACACTTCGACATGTGGCCAGCCGGGGCTCGAACCGCCGATCTGCCAACCTTGCGATCGTTAGACGGCGGCTCTACCTCCTGAGACACAGCCGCGCCTGATAGGACACGTCACCCGTGAACCTTCAGGTCTCCTTTCACAGTGACCACAATTCAACAACGAGACGAGAGCATTACTGCATTACTGATCGTTTTGACTGTAATTCCACTACCATTTTAGTTTCTGAACGATAGCTGTGCCAACTGTTTGATACAACGGTGATGTCGTTTATTTATTTTGTTTATGATTTTTTTACTATATAACACGTCAAAGTGCTGCTGTACAGTTAGGTTCCTAGCGCCTGGGCACAGACAGTAGTAGTGTCACAGACAGTAGTAGTGTCACAGACAGTAATAATAATAATAATAATAATAATAAATGTATTTTATAAGGCGCCTTTCATGGCACTCAAGGTCGCCGTACAACAACAAATTTAAAAACAGTTACAAAATTCAAAATACAAAATACATAGAAATATACAGTATAAAACATAGCTAGCAGCAGTGCAGCACGGGAACAGTAAATCAACAGGGATACGCCTGCGTAAACAGGTGGGTTTTGAGGTGGGTTTTGAATGAGGAGATTGAATCAATGTTCCTGATGTCGGGGGGGGGAGGGAGTTCCAGAGGCGAGGGGCGGAGCGACTGAAGGCTCTAAACCCCATGGTGGACAGACGGGCTGGGGGGACGGTCAGGTTGATGGAGGAGGCAGACCTGAGGGACCGGGTGGGAATGTTGATGTGGAGGAGGTCGGACAGGTATGGAGGGGCGAGGTTATGGATGGCCTTGAAAGTATGGAGAAGGATTTTGTAGTCAATGCGGTGTTTGATGGGGAGCCAGTGGAGTTGGTGTAGAATGGGGGTGATGTGACTGATGACAGGGGTTCTGGTGACAATACGGGCAGCAGCGTTCTGGACCAGTTGGATCTTGTGGAGCAGTTTGTGGGGGAGACCAAAGAGAAGGGAGTTACAGTAATCTAGGCGGGAAGTGACGAGGGAGTGGACCAGGATTGCGGCGCTGTTGGGAGTGAGTGAAGGGCGGAGGCGGTTGATATTACGAAGATGGAAGTAAGCAGACCGGTTGGTGTTGTTGACGTGGGAGTGGAATGAAAGGGTGCTGTCGAGGACGACACCCAGACTCTTAACCTGGGGGGAGGGGGAAACCAAGGAGTTGTTGAGGGTGAAACTGGGGTGCTTGGTGAGTGTGGATTTGGAGCCAATAATTACCTCTGTTTTATTACTGTTTAGTTTGAGGAAATTTGAAGTGAACCAGGATTTAAGTTCATGAAGACAGGCACAGAGGGAGGAGGGAGGGAGGGTGGAAGTGGGTTTGGAGGAAACGTAGAGCTGGGTGTCGTCCGCATAACAGTGGAAATGGATGTTGTATTTACAGAAAATCAGACCAAGTGGGAGGAGGTAGATGATGAAGAGGATAGGGCCAAGGACAGAGCCCTGGGGAACACCAGAGGAGAGGGGGGACGGATGGGATGTGAATGATTTTAACTGTATAAACTGAGTGCGGCCAGAGAGATAAGAATGGAACCAGTGTAGAGGGGTGTCAGATATACCAATGGAGGCTAAACGGTTAAGGAGGGTGGAGTGCGATATAGTATCAAAAGCGGCGCTCAGATCGAGTAGGATGAGGATGGATAAGAGTCCGGAGTCAGCTGCCATCAGGAGGTCATTTGTGATTTTGAGGAGGGCTGTTTCTGTGCTGTGAAGGGGGCGGAAGCCAGACTGGAACTGAAGTAGTAGTGTCACAGACAGTAGTAGTGTCACAGACAGTAGCAGTGTCACAGACAGTAGCAGTGTCACAGACAGTAGCAGTGTCACAGACAGTAGTAGCGTCGTGGCTGTACCCTTTTAGCGATGCAGAGGGTGCGGAGGCCGTCTCTGGCGTACGCGTCTAGGTGCTTCTGGGTTTTCTCTCGGATGCGTCCTTGTCTCCCGTCTGACTGCTCAGCATCTGGGGCAGGGGGGGGGGGGGGGGAGGAGAGGAAGACATAATAATAAGGGAGGGTTAGACAGAAGACACCTGCGTTAAAAACAATCCTGACATTAACAGCACACAACCGACATTGGCAAGTGAAGAAATCATCGTTCTACAGAGGCAAATCGCCTGTGCCATCGCGCACACCACACACACACCACACACACCACACACACCACACACACCACACACACCACACACACCACACACACACACGCACGCACACACACCACACACACCACACACACCACACACACCACTCAGGACTTCAACTTAGCTTTTGCACCACTGCTGTTTTTGCACACTTTTGACCACATGGTCAAGATGGCCTCCCTTCCTGTGACCTGCCCCCTGCCCTTTGACCTGAATGATGCCCTGTAACCTAACCCCCTTTTCACACCTTGACCATCTCTAAGTAATGTGATATAGGACTGTATAGATGCCTTGTCATGGACTTGTAAGCTCTCTCTCTTTCCCAGCGGCTCTTTCCCACGGCCGACCTTCTATGAGTAAAGCTGTCAGCTGTATGTGACCTTTGCTTAAATAACTAGTCTGTGACTCGAGAAGTTTTACTTGTGATATATTTCAACCGAATTCTTAAAGTAAATATCCTACAATACCCTAACTGTACATACTGGATTGGTATCCATTGACCTTGTTCTGTACATGAACTGCACTTATCTTAACTGTACATATCTTTGCCCTTGTCTGTATCACATTGTACATATATCTTTACTGTCCATATCATATTGATATTCATGCTCATATATTGACTTGTTATATTCATATGTATTGCACGTATACTGACTTTATATTCATTTACTTACACTCACTGTGAGTGCTGTACAGTACGCTGTACCACCATGCACTGTCCATACGGTTATGGCTTTTGCACTGGTTAGATGCCCAACTGTGTTTCACTGTACTTCTACTGTACTGTACTCTGTCAATAACAAAAAAAGCAGAATCTAATCTAAATAAAGAAGCTGGCTAGCCGTGCCTGCTAGTCTGTTGGGTTTTACTGGCGTACTTGATAAGACTCCCATGCCACTACTGCCTCTTTTGTTTGTTGATTTGTTTTTACAATCTTGGTTAAATATTGTAAGATTATGGTCTAACCGTATCGAAGGTTATGTGATGTCCTAGTTAATAGGTGAAAAATACAGCACAGTATATGCAGTGTATATACTGCATATACGTATTGGGAATTTATACATTATGATAATCAAAAGCTCTAGTAAACATTACATAGTGGACATAAGAAACACACTTGGGGTGTCATTGTCTCCCGTCACCCCTAGAGGGACCGGCTCGTTGCAGAGATACAAGCTCAGGGCTCCCACTAACTCAGCGTAATGTTGAGTTGTATTTTGTAAGTACTTTATTTGTTTTCATGCCGGTCGTATCATTTTATCTCGTCATATTTATCCCCCACACATTGAACGCCGGTCCGTGAAAATATTGTCTTACATGAAACCGGTCCATGGCGCAAAAAAGGTTGGGGACCGCTGCATTAGAAGCCTTAACATAAGCGCATATCATATTGTCAACATCATCTCCAAAGAGTTATTGTCAGCAATTTTGAGTAGGTCAACAAAATCTCCATAGTTGCCTCAACGGCTGTTAAATATAAGTGTTACTCTGAACAGTGGTCGACATGAATCCGATAGTGACTGACCTGAGTTAGCACGTTAGCACGTTAGCACTTTAGCACGTTACCTTTGGGTGAGTCGGCCAGGTCCATGATAACCGAGTCGGCCCCTTTGGTGTAGACCACCACCTGGCCCGTGAGCGGGTGGCGCACCACCACCGACATCCTCTTCCGGGTGGAGTCGAAGGGCAGGATGTGGAGGAGGCCGACCGCCAGGCTGCCCATCCCCGGCAGCTCCACCAGGAGGCGCTCCAGCGAGCGGCCCTGCAGCGTGCAGCGGTAGGCCCTGGCGGCGTGCACCAGAGCCGCCTCGTCCGGGCTCTCCGCCTCGTACACCAGCTCGTCGGCGCAGCGGGTTTCTTCTCCGGGAGAGGGAGGGGTTTGGGTCCGACCCCCGGCCGCGTCCTCCGCCCCCCCGCCCCAGGCCCCCGAGGTTAGGATCCCGCCGCCGTCGTCGACGCCGTTCGTAGATCTTCCGTCTCCCTCCTCGTCCTCATCTTTACGTTCTTGGTCTTTCTCCTTACCCTGCAGCCCTGGCTTGTGCCCCACAATGGAGGCCTCTAGGTCGGGGGGCGCCTGGGCGGGGTCTGTCCCTCCTCTGGTGGGGGTGGTGTCGACGTGGGAAGGGGTGAAGGAGTTGGTCTTGCCCCGAGCGAAGAGCCTTCGGGTGAAACTGCTGGGGCTCTCTGTGGCGGGGGAGGGGGAGAGGGTGGAGAAGCGGGAGAGGCCAAAGCGCTGGAACATCAGCTTGATGTCCTCCAGGGATTTGAGAGGCGTGCGGGAGACCTCCGGCACCTGGACCTGGGGACACAGACGACCCTGGAGGTGAGTTGGGTAACGACTTCAAACTCAGTTAAATAATGATGGATTGTTTCTTTTTTTAATCCTCATTATGTTCTATGTTTTTTATGTTGCATTTTGTTATGTTGCATGTTTGTTATGTTGCATGTTTGGATTTACTTTCGGTATCCTTACTTGACAGCGACCCCAAACATTGTCTCTGGGTGGAGCACCAGACTCAAGACGCCCCTGTTCAGGCTCTCCTTCGTACAACATGACACAGGTCCTGACTAACACTAACACCTGACTAACACTAACACTAACACTAACATCTGACTAACACTAACACTAACACTTGACTAACACTAACACCTGATGAATGAATGAATGAAAGCTTTATTTCGAACATGTGAAAAAAGAAATAGTTATAACAAAAAACAAAAAAACAAGAAAAAACAAAACAAAAAAAACACTATTTACTTCACATGTCCGAAAAGGAGTAGGAAGAAGCATAAGCTTATGTAATCCTACCCCTTCTCCAATACTCAGAGATTAATAATTAATAATCTACAGTTAACTTCAATATTAATATAATATTTTTTAAATTAAATCAAATGTATTTACGTATTTACATATTTACCAACAATAGAAAACAGATAATGTAAATAAACGAATAATCTGTGAAAACACCTGGGCCCCGTTCCACTAAGCGAGATTATCTTCTAATCGGCGATAATGTTCTAATCGGCGATAATTTAATCTTGCGTTCGGTTCCATCAATGTGGCTCAAAAAATTCGCTGTAAGTCCTTTTGAGTTATTCTGGCGAGCAGGCTTAGAGGTTGGTTTAGGTAAGACGTGCGTCAAAATTGTCTCACAGGCGGAAACTATATCCCGAACGACAGTTCCTCAAGTGTCTTTTAGGAAATATTAGTTCCCACTTTTTACGAGATAGATAGATAGATAGTTTGACTGTGTGATAGATAGATAATTTGATATTTTGAAAGTGTGATCGATCGATAGATAGTTTGATTGTGTGATAGATAACTTGATATTTTGAAAGTGTGATAGATAGATAGATAGATCGATAGATAAATAAAAAAGTGTAAAAAAATTAATAAATCAAATAGGTATGTCTATCAACTTGCATTGCTATCATCACAGCGGTCTGGCTGGCGCAGGGGTTAAGACAGCCAGCTAGAGTTCCGAAGGTTGCGAGTTCGAGACTTGAATTTAGTGTTTTTTTTTTTTTTTTTTTTTTTTTTACATTTAACCGAAGCCTTCATGCAAAGGCTTCAAACACCATTGTAATCGTGTCAGTTCTTGTAAATTAGCCTGCACCATAATTTTATAGCCTACATACTTTTTTAGATGAGCTTTTAGATTAGATTCAGACAACGAAATGCAGTAAAAAGTGTGTCTGAAGAGGGATTTGAACCACCGTCTTAAAATGACGAATAAATACTATGGCAGTGGTCGTTACCACTATGCCATTGTGACGATATGTAGCCTGCTGCTGATATCACCACAGTAGTAAATATTCATTTATTAAAATATGAACATATAACAATAACTGGGGCTAGTATGACCTACGCATTTAATCGGTCAGCAATTTCTTGCAAAACCATTTCCCTCGCCTTGTTAATTGCGGCAGTATTGCACTATTTTACATCTTATTTTTCCGTCTTCATAAAGACCAATAATTCGGAATGCTGCGCAAAAGTAGCACCCCTGCAGAGTGGAGTATCTTCATTTCGACAGATCGACTCTTCGGGGCTCTTTATGTCTGCGTGCACGCGCCCATATCGAGGATTTCTAAGCCGGTGTTCTGTGAACACTCATGACACAAGCCTGATCCTCGTTCGAGGAATCACCTGAGGCTTGAATTCCAATCCCGAGTTGCCTGATCGCCTGATTTATTTTAATCGCCGATATACTAATCAACGTTAGTGGAACGGCCCCCTGGTGACTATCAAAGCCCTTCTTCCTCCTCGTACCTGGTGAAAACCATGTTTTCATACCGCTTTTTGAACTGGGTCATGCTTGGACACCGCTTTAGCTCCACACTGAATCCGTTCCACAGCTTCACTCCACATATAGAAATACAAAAACTTTTTAACGTTGTACGTACATAAATATGTTTTAAATTTAACTCCCCCCTCAAATTATAACTCCCATCTCTATCAAAAAACTATTTTTGAATATTCCCAGGGAGTAGGTTGTTATTTGCTTTATACATTATTTGTGCTGTTAGAAGGTGGACCAGATCCGTGAATTTTAATGTTTTTGATTTTAAGAATAATGAATTTGTGTGATCTCTATAACCGGAATTATGAATTAACCTTATGGCTCTTTTTTGCAATATTAATAGTGATTGTAGTCTACATTTATAAGTGTTGCCCCAAACCTCCGCACAATAATTTAAATATGGTAAAAGCAGTGAGCAGTAGAGAGTGTGGAGTGATTTATGGTCCAGAACGTGTCTTGCCTTACTCAGTACTGAAATGCTTCTTGACCGTTTATTTCTAACACCTGACTAACACTAACACTAACACTAACACCTGACTAACACTAACACTAACACTAACACCTGACTAACACTAACACTAACACTAACACGAACACTAACACCTGACTAACACTAACACTAACACTAACACCTGACTAACACTATCCCCCATCCCTGCCTGAGTCCTTCACCTGCTTTTCTTTTCGAATACCATTTTATCTTGTGTGTATCTCGTATTCTGTTTTTGTTTGTTGTGGTTCTTTTTTTCTGGACAGTGTCCTTGAGTTTGAGAAAGGTGCTTTTAACAAAAAATATTATTATTATGATTATGATTATGATTATTACTATTACTATGACTAATAGTAATACTAACACTATTTAGCTAGCATACGTACCATGTGTCGGGGCTGGCTGGGGGAGGACACCACCACAGTGTTGCAGATGGCCAGAGCCAGGAAGAAGTCCACGATGTAGGTGAGCTCAGCGCTGGCGTCTCTCAGGGGGAACAGAGGCGAGGACAGGCAGTTCAACTTCTGCACCAGCAGGGGGTCCGGGACCACGTCTTTCTCCTGGGAGATGGAGGGAAGGAGGGAAGGAGGGATGGAGGGAAGGAGGGAGGAGAGGGTTGGAAATAGGATGAGTAAAGTTTCCTCTTGGCACACAAAGTTGCTAACCAGGTTTTGTTGCAGTTAGGAACTTCCGCATTTGACTTGTGTGTGAAGAGGACTTGGTACATCATGTGTGCTCATTGTACGCATGAGATGCTACATACTGTACATATATATCTATATATCGTCATGAGAACCGAATCTTTTAAGAAATGTGGACATATCAAATATGTTATCTTCTTTCAAATAATATCTATAGAAAAAGGGGATGTAACTGAACCAACAGTGATCATTTATTTATTTAACAAAATAATTAACAAAGATGACAATTCCTACTGAGGAAAAAGACGTCCTACCCCCTAACAGCTGGTATTGCCCTTTGGTTGAAATAACCTCAATTAGACGTTTCCTATAACTGTCTACCAGTCTCTGACATCAGCTGGGAGAACGTTTTTCTTTGCTGCACAGCACCGTTTCAAAATCACCCCACAGAATCTCAATAGTTTTAAGATCCAGGCTTTGACTTGGCCATTTCAGAACTCCCCATTTCTTTCTTTGGAGCCATTCCTTGGTGGAATAACTGGAATGTTTTGGGTCATTGTCATGTTGCATGGTCCACATCCGCTTTAGCTTCAATCTTTTGACAGATGGTCTCACATTTTCCTCAATCTGATACAACAAACAATTCATAGTGAGCTTGGTCCCTATAAAAAAGCAACTGCTGCTATTTGAAAGCATTTCGCATTTCATTCGGACCGAATGACAAGAGCAGATCTTGACGAGGCTGTGTGGAAGATCTGCATGAAGTCGCGAGCCTGTAAGTGACAGATCCCCTTCTCTGCTGGAAACCAAATGGCCAAAATCAAAAGCCTGCCGCTTTCCACTGATGTTTAGAAAATAGCAATGTTTTTTGTCAATACAGTCATAAAACCGTCCTAAATTGCTATATATAATAAACACCTTAAGACTGTTTGTTCAGCGCCACTGTCTGTGGTTGAACACACTATTGAAAGTGATGACAGAACTTTTTGTAAAAGAAAGTCAGTCACGTTGATTTAATGAGAAACAGGCATGTGGTTTTTGTGCACTGCATAAATTCTAAGTCAAATATTCCAGTGATCATCGAGCTGTATTAGTATTCCAAACCTGAAATACCTTGAGCAGCAGTTGAGACTTTGTGTAAGAACCAAGCTCATCCAAAAGCTCCAAAGCCCGACAACAATGTCAGTTTGAATCCCGCGGTTTAACCGTGAAACCGGGGTTTGGGGAGTCGGGGGGGTCATGACTTTAGTGTTTTAGTTTAAAGAAAAATTAAAAGAAAAAATTAAAAGAAAAAAGATCATAACAGAACTCTGACTAACCATGCGGCTGCTGAAGGCGCTGTGTCTTGTCTGAACGGGGCTGGACGGCTCCTCCTCCTCCTCCCCCTCCCCCTCCTCCTCCTCCTCCTCCTCTCCCTCCATGTGGCCTGGCAGGGTGTGCAGCGACACCGAGCTGCGGTTGCAGCTGAGGGAGCGGGTGCAGCTGGTGGACTTGGCGCTGCAGTGGGACTTGAGCGTCTGAGAGCGTCCGCCCGCCTCCTCCTCCTCCTGCTCGTACACCTCCAGCCTCTGCGCTGCCAGAGAGACAAGGAAGTAAAACTGTATTTATGTAGCGCCCTTCACAGCACGAATGCACAGGGTGCTTTACATCACAAATAAGGGATAACATGGGTGAAAAGAAAAGCGCAAACAAACATCATCAAAAGAGATTAAAAAACAAAAACAAAAAGACAGAAACACCCCAAAGGGGCGACATAAACAGACATAAACAGACATAAACAGAACATAAACAGAACATAAACAGAACATAAACAGAACATAAACAGAACATAAACAGAACATAAACAGAACATAAACAGGAACAATAAGGTGGATGTAAGTGACTACCGGCCTGCCTAAACAGGTGAGTCTTTAATTGGTGTTTAAAAACGAGTTCTGAGGGAGCGGCTCTCAGGTCAGGGGGGAGGGCGTCGAGAGTCTTGGAAGAACCACTGTCACCTCTACACACACCTCTACACCCACCTCTACACACACCTTGCATGGTAGCTTGCCGCCATTGGTGTGTGAATGTGTGACATTTGCAAAAGAATACCCGTCATTGACTTTAAAGGCCTCACCGTTGTCCTCGTGGGGGTACTCCACCCCGTAGATGGTGCAGCGGCGGAACACCATCTTGTTCTCCGTCAGCGTGCCGGTTTTGTCAGAGAAGACGTACTGGATCTGGCCCAGGTCCTCTGTGATGTTCAGCGCCCGACACTGGATCCTGGAGTCCAGAGACTCGTTGTAGAAGTCCACGTCGTTCTGGATGAAGAAGATCTGGCCCAGCTTGACGATCTCAATGGACACGTACAGAGAGATGGGGATCAGAACCTGGACCAGGAGAGGAGAGGAGGAGGGTTCAGAGAACATCCAGTCTACAACATCCAACTGTTTAACATCCAACTGTCTAACATCCAGTCTAAGGGTGTGTTCTCACTAGGACATTCAGGGTGTGTTCTCACTAGGACATTTGCTTCACTTGAAACGGAGTTTAGGATAAAATTTGCTTTGCTCTGCATCGTTTGGAGCTGTGAGAACGCGCATTCAAAGTCGCTCCCGGAGCAAACAACCAACGCATGCTCCGCTTGAAAAGGGTGGTTTCGCTCCGGTTAGAAACGACGCATCGAGGCTGTCCATAGGAAAACAACAGCGCATGCGTGTTGATCTGGATAAGAGCGGGACGAACAGGCAATTTTCTATTTTTCTGACCAATCAACTACCACGTCTGTTGCTTCGATTGCGTATGTTACTTCGTTTACATGAAGGGCTGTAAGAACGCGAATCAGTAATTTATTCAACAATGTTGCGAACTCATCCACTTGCTCCGGGTCCTGATTCAGACTTTTATGTGAGAACATGACCTTTGACCTCAGACATCAAACGGGTGCAAACAAAACGTTCATTCATCCTCAGACGTTGGTGGGTTGATGATGTTTTTCACGGGTTGATGTTGTTTCCATGACAACCTGGTGGTCCCGCAGGCACATAACCAAACACACACATTCTTGCACTATTTCTAAAACCCCTAAGGCCCTAACCTGCAGTACTATGACCATGGTCCAGAACAGGTAGAAGGTACTAACCTGCAGTACTATGATCATGGTCCAGAACAGGTAGAAGAGGTAGAAGGTACTAACCTGCAGTACTATGATCATGGTCCAGAACAGGTAGAACAGGTAGAAGGTACTAACCTGCAGTATTATGATCATGGTCCAGAACAGGTAGAAGGCGGCCAGGGCGGGGGAGGTGGTGTCAGGGATCAGGAAGGGAGGCTCCTGCATGCCGCTGAGCCACAGGCCATGACCTGGAACACACAACAACACTGTGGTCAAACATCATCATAATAATAATAATAATAATAATAACAATAATAATAATAATAATAATAATAATAATAATAATAATAACAACAATAACAATAATAATAATAATAATGATAATAATAATAATACATTAGACTTATATAGCGCTTTTCTAGACACTCAAAGACGCTTTATAAACTGAAAAGATCGAGTAGTAATAATAAAAAGAAACAAAAGGTAAATAGAAGAACGTATAGGGGTCTAATTAAGGTAGTGCTGGGGACACATGGGAAGGGGAGGGGGAGAGGGTTAACTGGTGAAGGCGAGCTTGAAGAGGTAGGTTTTGAGGGCCTTTAATGTAAATGTTGGCAGGGTGTTGGCCTGTCTGATGTGGTTGGGGAGGGCGTTCCAGAGGGACGGGGCTGCGGCTGAAAAGGCCATATCACCCCAGGTCCGGAGCTTGGTCCTGGTGGTCTGTTAGTGTTTTACTGTTAGAAGAGAGGGATGTTGCCTGTTTAAACCAATGGGAGAAGAATGTCTTGCGCTGTCACGGCGCTATATGAAGGAAGTAGGAACTCGGAGGCAGTACTCAAGTTGTAAAAGAAAGTCAGGGGGATGGTGGATTTTGTCATATGGGGACAATTTTAGCATCCCCACAGCATCAGTGACTTCAGTGTCAGTGACTTGGTGGTATAAATGTCATTGCATGAGTGCGTGCCCCCTCCCTCGTCCACAGTATTTTACTCAATATGCGCAAAACTAAATGCTGAAATAGCAGTAATACCACGTTCATTGATGAAATGACATAAGGGATGGAAAGGGGGGATGGCAGTTTTAGAAGGGGGATGATTTTGACCCCTTGTATGTATGTATTGCATTGCTAATTCTTTAATGCTGTTAGTGTGCTTTCTGCTGTGCTTAATGTTGTGCGGGTTTATGTGGATGTGTGACGCTGTCCCTTTAACTTGATGCTGTGACTGTAAGTGGAGGAGGTGTGGAGTACTCTGTGTACTCTTTTAAATGCTTGCAATGCTTGCATGTGTGCCGCTGTCTGTCGTGTGTGTTCTTTGTTTTTAACATGTAACCTGATTTCTTTTTCAGGGGAGAATCCATCAACGTTGCTAAAGGAAAAATCCAGACTTATTCTGTAAAGTCTCACAAGACCTATCAACAATATAATCTATCAACAATACAATCCTGGATGTTCCTTTAGCGACGGTGATGGAATTCCCCCCCCCAGTGATGCGGTCGATCCGTGACCCAGAGACACTGTGACAACAGTGGGTTGTCGCCTAGCAACACAGACCTATGGCGGCGGTGAAGCACATGCCCAGCAGCAGCACCACACACCACATCACGTCCACGTTCAGACGGCGCTCCAGCTTGCTGCGCTTGTACCGCGGCCCGGAGTTGTTCTTCATGGCCTTGGTCTCGTGACCTGGCGGGTGGAACATCACAACATGTTATGTAAAACATGACATCCCTTTAGAGACTCAACATCTATACAGGGTTTGTTGGTTGTCCCCCGTGCCAGACTGAAGACCCAGGGTGATGGAGCATTCCAAACCGTGGCTCCCAGGCTTTGAAATGCTGGAATGCTCTGCCCTTGGATCTTAGATCAGCTGGCTCGGTCGAGGCTTTTAAAAAAAACAGCTAAAGACTGTCCTGAATAGTCAGGCTTTTGGATATCCCCAAGGGCCTGTCTTTCTGTGTCCTGCTGATGCTGTTGGACACCTGTTGTCTGTTACTTTTCAATGTTCACTTGTTTACATTTACATTTACATTTACATTTGTAAACACTTGTTTGCCTGTTTTAACCTGCTGTGACTTTCTCTCTTGTATTATGTTTTATTGTGTTTCATCCTTGTTATGTAAAGCACTTTGTGACCCTTGGTCTGGGAAAGGTGCTGTATAAATACATTTTACTTACTTACTTATTTGAAAAATACTGGGAAAAATGCAACATTTGTATGAAACGTGACACCTTCTAATTTAATACTCATTCAGAATATATTATGACCAGTAACATGTTGATTGAAACACCTCCGGACTTCTTATTTCTTCTTATTTTCTCCCTTTTTTCTTGCTTTTTTTCCTTTCCTTTTCACTTTTCTACCCATCTGTTTATGGGTTATGCCATGTTTCTTTACCCTTTGTTTTACCATTTAAGATGTAGATATGATGTAGATATAGATATGATGTTAGATATGATGTTCTGTCCATGTCTATGCGTGAGTGGTTACAGAGGAACACATTCTGGTAACATTTCACAGTGTTCATATTACTGTATTGAAAAAGAAGATGGGCCATTAGGCTCCAGAACCATCGGTTCCCAAGGCTACTAAACGTATTTCTATATTACTCTATTAGAACGCTTGAATGTTGCATAAACCCTATATGTACATACTGTATCTATCTTTACTGTACATATCACATTGATATTCATGCTCATATATTGACTTGTTATATTCACATTCATTGCACGTATACTGACTTTATATTCATTTACTTGAATGCTCACTGTAATACCGTGTACTGTCCCACCATGCACTGTCCAGTCATTTATGGCCAAACTGCGTTTTCGTTGTTTTTTGTACTCTGTCAAAGATAATAAAGTTGAATCTAATCTAATCTAATCTAATCTAATCTAGTCTAGTCTAATGACTTAATGACTAATAATGGATGCATCACGCCCAGGCTGCAGTGGTGCAGTGGTGCTGTTGATTCACCTGCCCCAAAAACACCAGACGGGCTGAACCTAGCGTCCCGCGTGAGGTTCCCTACGTTGGAGTGTGTGAGTTTCTACGCTGCACACTGATCTACCAATCACCTGCTGAGATAACCATAGATCATAGATAACCATAGATCATAGATCACCATAGATCATAGATAACCATAGGTCACGTGACCCATGTTAGCGAATCTGTGCAGCGCTTTGCAAAGGCTGATCCACTGAAACGCAAAAAGAGGGACTTGTACTTGTGTTTAGGGGTTTTGGTGTTTTAGTTTTCGGACTTAATAGAGCCATGGTCAGCCCTGATAGCGTTGATTACCCCCGAGATTATAAAAAGGTGATAAACGCACTGGTCCATTTCTGAGAGCTGAGAGATAAAACAGCGTGTGCTGAGAAAGTGATGAGAAGTCTTAAGAAGAGGAAGTGATGATTCTGAACATGGACATTCCCCTACTGTGTCTATGTTGTTTTGGGTGGTGGCTGTTATTGCACAAGACTGGTAAAGCAATAACAAACTGAAATACAGGAATGCGTTCAACCCTTTTGCTGCGACAAATCTGCAGATTGAAATGAATGCATCGCATTGAGAACCCACACAGTACCACAGAAGCTGATGTAATCGTAAGCTATGTAATCGTATACCCTCATGGGTCTGAGCCCAGTGGTTATGTCCAGACAGGTTAGACCTGCTGTGCTGTAGTCAGCCCTGAGTGTTGCTTGTGTGGACAAGGTATGGAGGAAACAAAGGTGGGTTCATCTCCAGTGTACACACTGTACTGTACATACTGTACATACTGTACATAACCATCCAGCTCTGGGTTTCTGACTGCCTAGCCCGAGCATAGATTACTTCTTCTTGGGATGATGACTGACGGAGAGATGATTCACTTACACAACCCACTACCCTTTGTATACGTATCCATAAGTGTCCATCAGTCATCGCAAGAAAAAGTCGCTAAATTGCTTTGGATTAAAGGTGTCTGCTAAATGCCCCAACCCTAAAACTCTGCTATAGACTAACCCTAAAGCTCTGGTACAGACTAAAGGCCAATGCACACGGCGTGCGATTTTTGTCGCCGGACAAAATTCGATTTTGAAGTTTGAATTTAAGTCTATGAGAAAATCTCATCCCAATGCACACGGCCCCGATTTTAATCGCACCGCGAAAATTCCATTCGTTTTGAATGGGACAAAGCACACGGCGGCCGATTTTTGTCGCACTGTCAAATTTTGTAAAAGTTTGTGGTGCGACGGATTATTGCATCACAATGGGACAATTGGGAAAACTTCAACTGGTCTATCTAAATTAATTGAGTCACTCATAACGGGGAGAGAGACTGGAGCATACATTTTACACGCGTCTTTCGGTCATAGACAGCTAGCTTGCTGAGCATCAACTAATTTTCCATAACGTAAAGAGGAGGCGTTTGGTTGTGGGTCTACGAGATTCTGCAGTCTCACAATGAAATGAGAGTTCAACTTGGTCAACAGTTGAGGCTTTAGTGTACAGGAGGACCGCTCCAGGCAACTTACTTCAGGTTGAACAGACAGGAGTTTGACGTGGATCTGGGAGAGATTGGAGCCGTCGTCTCCAAGATGCCAACCACATTGCGAGAGTATAAAATATGTGCTTTAAGGAGGGTATTGTAGTGCCAAAAAAACGAGAGTCGTAGGCGGAGCGGAGACATTTCGGAGCTAGCATCAAAACACTAGTCTATTAGGGTACTGTACTGTTATAAACTGTTTAATAACAGCTTCCAATACAAACGGAACCAAATTAATTGTAACAGTTGTTTGTTTCTACCTGGCTGGCCCTGGCTCACAAACAAAGAGGTGACTAGCTGGCTAGCTAACATTTCGGAGCTAGCATCAAAACACTAGTCTATTACGTTACTGTACTCTTATAAACTGTTTAATAACAGCTTCCAATGCAAACGGAACCAAATTAATTGTAACAGTAGTTTGAAAAACATTAGTGTAACATACATAATACATACAGTACATGCAATTTCAAATTACAAATATAGTGTTGTCAGGCCTTGACATTAAGCTTTTTCAGTGAACTTATCTATAACTTTGCATACCTGCATTCTTATGAATATGTTGGTTTTGTTTATACGTGCTTTAGGGAGGGTATTAAGTTATTTAACATGATGGCATATATTTACATGTGAATAAAATATGACTAAAAAGGTATTATCATTGTTGTTATTTGTATTTTGTACTGTGCAGCCAAAAAGGCTATCGTAAATCTTTGAGCAAGTAACGTTATTTATACTTATAATATATACTATACTATATATATTATATTAGTTTACTCAAAGATCTACGATAGTGTTTTTGGCTGCACGGGGTTGCCAGATTTCTAGCACGACTGAATGACCAGCCAAATTGTACACACGTTGTATAGACACTGTCCACTGAAAACCGGACATCTGGCAACCCAAAATTAATATTTACTCTAATGTACGTACGTTGTTAAGTGAAATGCATTATATATGTCCTCAGTTGAATATATTGTGTTTATCCTATGCCCAGGTTAATGAGGGGATGCAGTGCTGTTGTTGTACCACTGGGGGGCGCTGCATAAGACATAAGGCTTGTGTGTTGTTAATATTGTAGCGAACGGGAACTTGGTAGTGTAACTCGCCCCATGCGGGGGGTCGAACCCCGATCTCCCGCATAACCGCGCTAACCACAACACCAAGAGAGTTAACTCCCTTGGTGGAGCTGCTAACGGACCTCGGGGGGGTTGGTGGATCAGCATAGGTTAAGTATGGTGATAGTGTAGCGAACGGGAACTGGTAGTGTAACTCGCCCCATGCGGGGGGTCGAACCCCGATCTCCCGCATAACCGCCGGCCGCGCTAACCACAACACCAAGAGAGTTAACTCCCTTGGTGGAGCTGCTAACGGACCTCATACAGGTTCGTTACAATATGTTGATGTGTTGATGCACTTGTCCGAGTTGTTGTCTACCATTCTAAGTTAGCTCGGCTGAGCGAAAGAGTTTTATTCCTTTTGGTGAGGAGAAAATAAAACCATGCCAGAGGGCAAAACAGTTCATCGTCTCCGATATTGATTCTCCCCGAGTGCAACGTAGGTGGAAGCTGCCATCATAAACGTTAACATACGTGTATGTAATTTACCGGTAACCTGAATGGATGAAATGGATGACGAAAAGCTCATAACTTGTCAACCAGTCAACCTGACATCTTCAATTGTGGATGGAGCAATCATCTATTTTAACGGTTTGACAGTCAAGGGCAAGATATGAACATCACCATCAGCCAGCCACTACACCTATATAGCCCACAGCTGCAACTATACACATTACTAGCTATACGAATTACTGCATGCATGATTTATTTCCGTGTCATGCTACATAGCTACACGGCCCATCTCACATACAAGACGCCTATATTACATAATAATAACAATCGAGCATGTAGGCACAATATTGTAGCGTGAACGCAGGAACATTCGTCAGCCAGACGGACTTACCGGTACATATTGAGCCTCATCGATTGGACGCAGTGCACCGCTCAGACCCCTCGGGGGGGTCTCAAATACCCGGCGAGTTACGTGCCCTTTTAATTATTTACTATTCAGCCAATATGTCCAATGTTTGTCTTATTTATAGGCCTATGATTATTTGAATGAGATGAATTTGTACTACTGTATATTTATGATGATTAATTGAGATGCATGATCAGTTGTGGAAGTTGAGTCCTAGGGGCGAATAGCTAGATGTTGGACTGTCTCCGTCCTCCGAATCTATGTCTGCCTGATCATCGCCCATAATAATAAAGTGGCTTTTATAATACACCTTTCTGGCTGTGTGTTTTGTGCGCTCCCTCTCCTAACATTTTACCAATACCCCTAAATCAGGGGACCCACATATTTTATCACAATATGTCCAGTTGTATCTTGTAGAAATTGTGGAAGCAAGGCAAGCAATATTGGTAGAGCCTATTGTAATCAGCCTGCCTGGTCCCACTACGTAACAATAAAGTAACAATTGAGAATGGAATGTTGTGGTGCGACAAAATCGCATCGCACGCCGTGTGCATTGGGATGAGATTTTCTATGATTTTCTCATAGACTTCAATGGTGTGAGTTGAAAATCGAATTTTGCGGTGCGACAAAATCGCATCGCACGCCGTGTGCATTGCAATCGAATGTTGTCCGGCGACAAAAATCGCACGCCGTGTGCATTGGCCTTAACCCTAAAGCTCTGGTACAGACTAACCCTAAAGCTCTGGTACAGACTAACCCTAAAGCTCTGGTACAGACTAACCCTAAAGCTCTGGTACAGACTAACCCTAAAGCTCTGGTACAGACTAACCCTAAAGCTCTGGGATAGACTGGTTCCACTGAAAGATTGGAGGCAGTTGCATATCAGTTCAATCCCCTCTGTGTTCGTATGCAAGCAGGGTCCTGAGTGACTTCTAGAAAGTCTTCTAATGCTATCTATACATGCATTGTTCAATCATGTTTGGCCTCATGACACATTCGCCAGCTCAGGATGACAACAGTGTGACACATCCTCCTAGCCTGTGGGCCTTCGGGGACAGTCTCAATCCTTACCTGCGTAGACCACAATGCCGATCACAGTCTCTGTGTTGCGCACGGTGCAGCTGCGGAGGAGGAGGTTGTCGTTGTGTAGGCCGACCCGCGCCTGGCCGGGGTGCTCCCTGGGGTCAGGAGGGAAGGGTGGCTTAGAAAAACACTAGGGTTGGTTCACTCAAACTAAACAACTAGAGTTGATTCACTAAAACCAGGAGGGACTGGCCAGGAGTGTCCTGAATGTAGTAGGACTTTATCTCTGTTGACCATCCAGGTGTTAGTCCTCCCCCTAATCCAGCAAAGTTGCTCATTTAAACCCGTTGTGTTTATGCACTGAAGATTGACTTGCAAACATAGAGTTTTTTTTCCACATTTTTACTCTCGTGGCTTTACAGTTAAGTTGGTTTGTTGGGAGATATTATGTACTACTTAAGCGACAACGTTTTGGGGGAAATGATCCTACTAGTACCAACTAGCCTCCTGACAGGTCTGATCATCAGCCATGTTGAGAGAGTGGAAAAATTGCGACATGGTAACACATATCAACTTCTGTATTAACAATGTCCATGAGAAGAGAATAGATTATTGATGCCACAGTGCAAAAAGGCATTGGCCACCTGTAGAAGGTCTGTTCTACTTCAGCTGGTGGTGGACTAAATGATGTTGGACTAAGTGGTCGTGTTGTCAACGTGCAGGAGGAAACACCCTGGGTCTGAAATCAACAGAAGAAGAAAACACGTGTCTCACATGTAACCTCGAAACCGGCTGAGGTCGTTGTTGGGATTCTCACACTCAATGCGGCTGTGGAAGGTCTCAGGAGTAAACTCTGAACCCTGAAACAATAAGAATAAGAATAACAATTAATTGGATTTATATACCGAGGCTCAAAGACGCTGACATACAACACACATATCACCATAGAGAAAGGAGAAAACGCATACAGCCTTATGTTGGGAAGCATTTACATTAAATGTAAATGTAATGTAAAATGGACAGCCCATACAGTGTTGAACCGCACCCACACATCATCATAGAACGTGTAGAACCTAAACTCGTTGCAGGCAGGGTTCCCACACCTTCTGGAACATCACATTCAAGCACCTTTCAAGGACTTTCAAGACTCAATTCCCTCAAATTGGAGGACCCAACACGGCATAGTCTGAGACAGACCTAGATGAGAATGGATATAATAGTATAACTATCCGCTCACAGACAACAACAAAAAGAGAGGCTTGAATGTGTAGAACACTAGATGGTCTCTTGCCTTCTCTACCACAGCACAGCAAAACAATATATTGCGAAATATGTGTAAAGTTAAGCAATACAGAGACTTATTTACTAGTTGACGAGCTAAGTAAAACATTTTTGAATATACAGTATATAACTCTCCTCGTCCTGATTGGTCAGCTGTCAGAAAGGCGCTTGACATCACACAGCGCCTTTCTGAAAAGTTCAATAAATAGAACTGAAAAAGGCGGCGGCAGCTGCGGTTGTTTCACGCTTTTTAAAAAAAACGTCCGCTTTTTTCCTTTTCCCAGAGGGTTGTATTGTTTTTTCCCCAAAAAATAAGTCAAGTGTGAACACGGCCTGACAGACACTTTTATCCAAAGTGACTTACAGTTAGAGATGACAGGGACAGTCTCCCTGGAGTAACTCAGGGCTAAGTGTCTTACTCAAGGGCACGCTAGTGGTGGGTGCTCCCCAGGTGGGATTTGAACTCATAACCTTCCCATCACCCAGTCCAACTCATTATCCACTAGACCACCACTACTACTACCCTAATGAGCGTACTGCTAAATGCTGGTACCTGTTGCGGGAGGTCTCGGACCACCTGTCTCTGCTTGAGGTTGGTCTCCCCGTCCAGGTTGGCGGTCTCGATGTAGCAGACGCCGTGGGGGTCAGAGGAGTAGAGCAGCAGCATGTCGGCAGGGATGATCTCGTTACAGGACAGGCTGACGAAGTCGCCCACGCGGATGTCCTGCCAGCGCTGGGGCGCGTACGCCTGCTGCTTCCTACGGGACACAGAGAGAGGACTGGTAAACAGACTGCACTTATATAACACCTTTATCCAGAGCGCTTTACAACAGCCTCTCATTCACCCGTTCACACACACATTCACACACCAACGGCGGCAAGCTGCCATGCAAGGCGCCAGGCGGCCCGCTCACTGGCAGCAACTTGGGGTTCAGTGTCTTGCCCAAGGACACTTCGACATGTGGCCAGCCGGGGCTCGACCGGCAATCTGCCGACCTTGCGATCATTAAACAGCGGCTCTACCTCCTGACAACCGGGTCGAATGAAATGACGATTACAAAACGACACTTCAATGTTCCACATATCTGGTATCTATACCTATATACCATTAGACAGACTCCTCACACAGGGGCGGAAAACAGCATCGCTTAATCTGACTGTGTTTCTAACCGCGATGGAAGAATAGACCTTTGTGTGTGTGTGTGTGTGTGTGTGTGTGTGTGTATGTGTGTGTGTGTGTGTGTATTTTGTGTGTGTACAAAATGAAGCAGGCAGCACGGTGTGTGTTTGGACACACAGCCACCTGGACGTGGAGGCGGGCCGACCGCAGCCCTGCTGGAGCCCAGCTGAGCGGTCAGGCTCAGGCCTGAGCAGAGGACGACCAGTCTCACATCAACCAGAGGGGGGAGGAGCCGATCAGAGGGGGGAGGAGCCGATCAGAGGGGGGGAGGAGCCGATCAGAGGGGGGAGGAGCCGATCAGAGGGGGGAGGAGTAGAGGCCTTTGCAAACATCCCAGAACACCTCTGGGTTAATAACTGAATGTCCCTGTCTGCTCTCCCACCCTGATGGTATGACACGTGGATGGTCTGGTATGTACACGCCCTCGCTCTGTACATATCAACCGCCTATACTTTGCATGTACTTTAACAATGCATATACTTTGCATGGACATATCTCACCCTGGTCTGTACATCATGTCTCACTGTACATATATCTATTCCAGTGGTGTAGTCTAGTTTAGTCTAGTTTAGTCTAGTTGTTTCTAGTGGGTATATTGTGATTTTTCCCTCCCAGCCTCATATCGTTCATTTCGGAACGGCATAAAAATAAATCTGCGCTCCCTGTATATATCTAACGTTACATGTTATAAGGCTGATCTGTGCATGATGGTGCTGCATTTTGACATATTTCATGTCGCATCTCCCCCCGTTGATGGTATATGACGCTATAGTCAGTCCCAATGGTCCAAAAGTCAAGTGCTTCGTAACACAGACGGGGTGAATTGTCACAAAAACGCTGTTACGTATCCTCACACATTTTTAAGTGGGTATATGTAAATCCTTGGCCTTTCCTAGTGGGTATACGCCGTAGTCCTGCATATCACGTAGACCACACCACTGATCTGTACATACATCTGGCTAGATGCTGAATGCATTTGGTTGTCTCTGTACTCTGCCAATGACAATTCAATTGAATCTGAATCTGATCTTTCCTGGCAGAGACAGTGAGCTGCAGTCTGCTACTCAGAGAGACACTCCCAGTACAGAACCCCTCCTAACAGCAGCCTGTGATTAAGGACAAAGAGGGAACAGTTACATCCTGACTAGTTGAAATTATTCTTAGAACCAGATGATGCGTCACATGTAAAGGAGCAACTTTTCACTGCCGTGGTAACACCAAGTAACGCAACAATTCACCTGTAAAACACAAAGATCCTCATCACTAACACAGACAGGACTGGCACGTCTTACTAGTCTGACTGGCATGTCTTTTTCCGTCGTGTCACACGGCTCCTGTTCCACTCTGACGTGCTGTGTGGAGAGAGCGTGCACACCAACGAACAAGGCCGTGTTCACACTTGACGTTAGAAAACAGCGCAGCCTTCACCGCCTTTTGAGCGCATCTGCGTGAGTATTCTGTAACCGTAACAACGGGATTCTATCCTAACCGTCATACATTGTAACCGTTATCATACATTGTATAACGTATAACGTTATCGGCTACTTGAAACAGCAATCACGAGTTGTTCGTGGTAGTGCTACATTGTTTTTGTCCATCTGGGTGGGTCTGACGTCTTGGAGCACCGGTTGCTAGGAAGTAGGTTACTAGGGAAGGTACACGCATACCTACTCTCCTCGTCTTGATTGGTCAGCTGTCCGAAAGGCACTTGACATCACACAGCGCCTTTCTGAAAAGTTAAATAAATTCAACTGAAAAAGGCGGCGGCAGCTGCGCTTTTCTCACGCTTTTTAAAAGGCGGCCGCTTTCTTTTTTCTTTTTTTTTCCATAGGGTTGTATGTAACAGAGGGTTGTATGTAACATAGGGTTGTATGTAACATAGGGTTGTATGTAACATAGGGTTGTAACATAGGGTTGTATGTAACATAGGGTTGTAACATAGGGTTGTATGTAACATAGGGTTGTATGTAACATAGGGTTGTATGTAACATAGGGTTGTATGTAACATAGGGTTGTATGTAACATAGGGTTGTATGTAAAAAGGCGCTGAAGGCCGCGCTTTAAAAAAATAAAAATAATAAAGAAGTCAAGTGTGAACACGGCCTAAGGTCTGTCTGGTCTCATTGTGCCAGAGACTGTAGAGAAAACTGTAGCATGGAGAGAGGACAGAGTAACCAGCTCCACCGCTTAAACTAAATGAGAACAGGGTTGGTCATATCTCAGTAACTCCCAGTGACTATGGGATGGTTGACCACCTGATAGATTGTATTGCAGATTGTATTGCTGATATCAATGCATGGATGACACAAACTTTTAAATCAGGAAAAAACAGAGGTACTGATCATCGGTGAGAATGCCGAGAGAGAGAAATGATCTGCACTTTTGAAAACACTAAGTGCCAGGCCAGAAATCTAGGTGTTACTAGATGTTACTAGGTGTTACTAGATGTTACTAGGTGTTACTCAGATCTCAACTTTGAAACTCATATAAAAAATACAACAAAAATATCCTTCTATCATTTAAGAAACATTACTACAGTACAATCTATTCTCTCCCAGGCAGACACTGAAAAAACAAATGCGTGCGTTTGTCACTAGCAGACTAGATTACTGCAATGCTCTCCTGACAGGTCGACCAAAAAAAGTGATTAGTCGACTGCAAATGGTTCAGAATGCTGCTGCTCGTGTCCTTACTAGGACCAAACGAAGAGCGCACATCACACCTGTCCTGAGATCACTGCACTGGCTCCCTGTCAGATATAGAATAGACTTCAAGATTCTTTTACTAGTCTATAAATCACTCCACTGCCAAGCACCCAAATACATCATGGACATGCTTGTAAGACACACACCAGGTAGACCCCTGAGGTCCACTGGCACTGAACTCCTGACGGTCCCAGAAGCCAGGACCAGAGATATGGAGGGTCAGCTTCCAGTATGCTGCTCCCAGACTGTGGAACACCCTACCTGAGAGCCTGAGATAGTCCAAAACTCTGGAAACATTTAAGCGAGACCTTAAAACCTACTTATTCAATCTGGCCTTTTAAATGTCCATCTTAGTTGTTGCTTTATCTTCTTTGCTCTCTGTGAAGTGCATTAGGTCACATTTTGTGAGAAATGCGCTATACAAATAAAACTTGATTTGATTTGATTTGATACACCAAATTACCTTTTCGCGATGCTTTGATACATTTTCGATTCGGTTTAACAGACCAGCCTATGCCAAGAGATATTGCTTCCACTTCCGAAAGGTTGCTCCCGTTTAGAGATAACAAAATGATGTTACTACTGTTTACTAATGTACTAATGACCACATCCCCCCTGTCCTCCAAAACCTACACTGGCACTCGGTCAAATACAGGATCCAATTAAAAATCCTACTCACCACTTACAAAGCCATCAACAACCTGGCCCCCTCCTACCTTGCCGACCTCGTCCCCCTCCACACCCCCTCCCGTTGCCTCAGGTCTGACGACCAAACCACCCTCAACACCACCAGGACGAAGCTCCGGACCTGGGGTGATAGGGCCTTTTCAGCCGCAGCCCCGTCCCTCTGGAACGCCCTCCCCAACCACATCAGACAGGCCAACACCCTCCCAACATTTAAACAGGCCCTCAAAACCCACCTCTTCAAGCTCGCCTTCACCAGTTAACCCTCTCCCCCTCCCCTTCCCATGTGTCCCCAGCACTACCTTAATTAGACCCCTATACTTTCTTCTATTTACCTTTTGTTTCTTTTTACTACTCGATCTTTTCAGTTTGTAAAGCGTCTTTGAGTGTCTAGAAAAGTGCTATATAAGTCTAATGTATTGTTATTATTATTATCATGATTATTATTATTATTGCGATACTGTGCATATGAGCCTGTTTTACCCGCTGTACACCTCACACAGGAGTCCGTTGATGAGCCCGTCCGACTTGTATCTCTGATAGTCCTCCCAGAGGTCCTTGACGGCGGTGGCCGTGAGCACGAGGAGGATGGGGATGATGGCGATCTCAGGCTGGAAGGCGTTGACCACCGGCACAAAGTTCAGGGCTCCCAGGAAGATAAAATACACGTTTGCGAAGCGGTGGAGTTGCTCGAAAAGATTCTTGGGGACGAAGGACAGCAGAGTGTACTTGGTGGTGATGACCTTGTTGGAGCCGTAGGACTTCATGACTTCAGCCAGCTCCTCTTCCTCAGTGAAGGACGACACCACCGTCCGCCTCTTCCTCCCTAGTCGGTCCTTGGTGCAGCCGACTCTGACCCGCTCCAAGCTGTACATGATCCTTCAGACCGCCGGCAGCAGCTGGACTTGGTCGGCCACGCCGGTCACTTTCTCCAGAGACACCAGCTTCCCCCCCTAGACTGTTCCTCCCCAGACATCTACTACCGTTCCTCCAGTGTCTAAGAAAAAAGAAAGAAAAAAAAGAAAAAAAACGTTCTTCTTCTAGCACGACGACTGCCAATGGCTGCTGGCCTGAACTAGATGACTTTTCCTGCTACGACTGGTGATTGACGATCCACTTCCTTAGTCAAATGTATTGAGTGTCAGTCGCTTTGGAATAAGGCGTCTGCCGTCTAAATGCCAGAAAAGTTAATGTAAACGTAGAGAGTAAACGTAGAGTAAACGTAGAGAGCTTCTTCTTCTTCTCCCTGTTGTGTTGAGAACTCATCCTGCCGCTTCCTTAGAGACTGAACACAGAGCCACTCCTTCACGTCATAAACCAACTCAAAGTTTAACTTTCAACAACTTCCTTTAAGGAATAGGTTGTGAAATCCTTGACGGGACCAAATGAGTCAACGAGGAACTGTATGGAAGAGGTAAAGAGGTGTTCCACGCTAACAAAGAGACAATGGTCCCGCGTTGATCGTAAGGACTAGGGTGACACTCGCTGCTCGCTATGTGACGTCATGCTTGAACTTTGATCCTGATGTTGCTGGAGTCCCATTACAGTAAAGTCATAAAGATAAAGTCCTACGAACATGAACCCCTAATGATGTCACCAGGGGGGCTACGGTCTGTCTATTATTAGCAGTATTTCCCCACCAGTTTCCAGCCACTGTGAGGGTAAACGGTAAATGGTAAATGGTAAACAGACTGTACTTATATAGCGCCTTTATCCAAAGCACTTTACAACGGCCTCTCATTCACCCATTCACACTTTAAACTATTAAACTATTACTACAAGGTTAATGTACAGATTCTCAGCTTAATACTTTTGATGGTATTTGTGTACATATTGGTTTCAGCAAGTTTCCCCCCCCATAGTCCCCCTGTTTCAGGTGAGTCAGGTGTGCCGTCAAATGTGGACGCACAATGTCCATTGTCTAATATTGACTCTTTGCATTTGGCTTTGTAGTCTGCTGGTGTCCGTCACCATGGCGACCAATGGGTTATTATATATTAGGGTTAGTCAATGAAGGTCATGGAAGCCATAATTAGGCTGAAAAAAGACAGAAAAATGTATCTGAAATATAGCCAATGTTCCACTCTGACGGGCGTCAAATCAAAACTGAAATTATGGCTGATAGATCATCACCAATCATGTGACCACTGACCACCGAGACCCAAAGAGTTTTTCTTTCTTTAATTTTTTTTATGATGTAATGTTTTCTTGAGTGTAATTCTGAGATGTTTTTATTTCCTGTAGTTCTGTTTTAGGTGATTTTACTACGTCCTGTAATTCTGTTTTAAATTGTTTCTAACATCTGAGGCCGTATTTCCCCTGTGGGTTTACCTGCCCAGGGACTGCTGATGTAGTTTAGCTACCCAGCTACTTCAGGGAGAGTCAATGACTGTCCATTGTCCCTTTTAAATAAACGAATAAATTAATTAATTAATAGTACATGGAATGGCAAATCTAGTATGAGGTCCTGGCGTTTTGAGCATACTACACATTTGCATACAGGAAAACGTCCTAACTTCCTAATCATCTGTACTGGAACCTCCTATTAGACACGTCAGTATGACCTTTGGGACTTGGCCAGATGTGATACGACGCCACGCCAGGATGTCACAGCAGGACTACGTAGAGTAAACAATGGTAGGAACTCATTAGATGTTGGGCGCATGCCGCATGCACAATGTCGCAATATACACTTCCCAGGCTTCCCACGCGTCACGCCCCAGAACCCACCTCTGAGATTAGATTAGTGTTAGTTGGGGTGGGATGAGGTTAGAGACTGATCTGAAATAGGTTTTTCATTTCTTCTCTCATCATACGTTTTTCTCAACACCTGACTCACTGCACTAACCCTGCCAGATGTCCTGCACTTTATAAGTTGTAAATATTGACTATGTTTTTGTCTTGTGGTTATGTGTGTACATTGTCCATTGTGATAGTCATGTGTAATGTGTGTAATGTGTGTATGTTTGATGTAACTGACACTGCTGTATTGAGCTTTTCCATCTGTACCAACAACAAATACCGACCTAGGTCGTGTGGTCATTAAACGATTCATTCATTCATTCTTTTTTTGAGTCTAATTCTAGTTTTTTACTCTAAACTTCTATAATGAACATTAGATGTTTCTCTGTCTGGCTAGTTTACTAACTTCATCAGCTGCCACCTTTAGAGTTAGAGACTGTTAGTAGTTTTCCAACTCTTTGATCGTGTACTTGTCTGTAAGTCGTGAGTAGACTTCATTGTCAGTAGCATTTCAACGAGATGCTATGGTATCACAATGCTGTCAATAAAAAATGTATGCTATCAAAAAATTAATTAAAAAATAAAAATAAAATGTATAGCTGCCACTGGAACTGGCTAACTTGTCACATTCACTGGATGGGGCTCTTCATCTCAGGCTAAGACAACGACCCAAAACATACTGCAATAGCAACTAGTGTCAAAGAGTGGAAAATCATTCAATTAGCTTCAGATTAAAATCCAACTGAACAGAGCAACTCATTTCATTTCATGATGATCTGAGTTTAGACAAAAAAGGTTTCAAAACAAAAAACAACTGACAGGCTTGGCAGAGCATCACCATGGTTACAGTACAGGCCTGGCAGAGCATCACCATGGTTACAGTACAGGCCTGGCAGAGCATCACCATGGTTACAGTACAGGCCTGGCAGAGCATCACCATGGTTACAGTACAGGCCTGGCAGAGCATCACCATGGTTACAGTACAGGCCTGGCAGAGCATCACCATGGTTACAGTACAGGCCTGGCAGAGCGTCACCATGGTTACAGTACAGCAGGCCTGGCAGAGCATCACCATGGTTACAGTACAGGCCTGGCAGAGCGTCACCATGGTTACAGTACAGTCCTGGCAGAGCCGTCACCATGGTTACAGTACAGGCCTGGCAGAGCATCGCCATGGTTACAGTACAGGCTTGGCAGAGCATCGCCAGAGGAGACACCCAGCTTCTGGTGGGGTCAGGGGTCACAGACTTCAGGCAGTGAGCATGATTGTTGACGGGAAAAAAAATGCTTCCCTGTCCCATGACATACACAGGGAACTGCATATAGACTCCAGAACATTCTACACATCAGCACTGTAGTACATTTTATTTTATATTTTATTGTTTAGTATGGTAGAATACCAAATCATGTTCCTAACATTAACAAGCTTGGTCCTCAGTTTCAGAAACATGCAGTGTTGCAGTGGCTGGTCCTGATGTTACTCAGAGGATATGAGACAAGGTGAGATCATACTGGCAACTAAATTATTCCCAATAATTATTTTTAGCAATTGAACTTACACTGAAATGAGCGTAGCAACACAAAATGGCCTTTAAAAAGTATGTTGGGTTATACATCTGTATATAAAGAGGCTAATACCAATCCTCTATACTTGTAGAGAGTTCTGTAGCAGATGAGAAAGACAAGGAAGGAAGTGCCTCTGAGGATGTGAGGAAATGTGAGGTCAGAGGCAACTTGAAGTTATTCCCAGAAATCATCTGTAGCAGTTTCAGCTGAAATGAGCAGCAGCACTAACATCAAGTGGGATGTTTTATTGCATAATCAGGTTCCTGTCTTCAAATCAAATCCTGTTTGTTTCATGCTTGTAGATGTGTCTGAGAGTGAGGAGGATGAGGAGAGACAGAAGGGGAAATGAAATGCAGAGGAGTTCTTGTCAGAGGACCCAGGACTATGGCCAGAGAAGCTAACTACTCAGCAGATACTTGTTGGCAGACTGGCTGGTGAAAGTGCAGACATGACCAAAGTGGCACCAAAAGACATGGAAGGCAAAGCATTCCCAAGCTATCTTCAGTATGTCAAGTCGGGCAATGGGTGTGAGAAAGTTAGGAGAGACTGACTTATTCATAGTGATAGTGCGAAGGCTCTGTACTGCATCCGATGCCTTCTGTTCTCCCATGAGCAAAGCCATCTACAAGTGCACTGAACAGCAATAATGGACTTAAGTTAGTGAACATCAAATGGCACCGCACATGGCGAATAAAGTTGAATTGAATTGAATTGAATTGAATTGAATGGCTAACTACTATCTCAATGTCCACACTTGTACACGATAAGATAAGGCTATTGTAGCTTCATTTGTTTGATTAGGCTAAATGTTTGTATTAAATACTTTGATATTGGATACATGTGTACGGGTGCAAGTAGCGAGACTATTGATGTGATAAGATTGTGATTGATTGATGTGTATGCGCTGCAGATTCATTGACTGTATCATTGTTATTTTCACACAACGACAAACATGTGATACATGTTCCAGTTTTATTCTTTGAACAACAGAATAGCAAACGTTAACAACATCTATAAATGTACACTATATGGACAAAAGTATGTGGACACAATTATGGCCTGTTAGGGCTGTTTTCATGGTTTGGGCTAGGCCCCTTAGTTCCAGTGAAGGGAGATCTTAATGCTACAGCATAAAATGAGATTCTAGAGAACTGTACGCTTCCAACTTTGTGGCTACAGTTTAGGGAAGGCCCTTTCCAGTTCCAGCATGACAACGCCCCCATACACAAAGTGAGCTCCATAGTGACATGGTTTGACTTGGTCCATAATGACATGGTTTGATCCATAATGACATGGTTTGATCCATAATTACATGGTTTGCCAAGTTTGGTCTGGGAGAACTTGATTAATAATGACATCTTGGATGTAGACGTAATGTAAGTGTGGGGGATTGTCGGAGTTGACATTACTACCAAATGAATGAAAATTCTATTTTACGGTATTGTCTCAATTGGGCCTATATTTGAATGATTTTCTGGGTCTAGCAGCACGTGCATGGCCAGTTACGTGCATGGCCAGTTACGTCTGTTAGACCCCAGCCCCCCCAACCACAGTCTGTTAGACCCCAGCCCCCCCAACCACAGTCTGTTAGACCCCAGCCACCCCAACCACAGTCTGTTAGACCCCAGCCACCCCAACCACAGTCTGTTAGACCCCAGCCACCCCAACCACAGTCTGTTAGACCCCAGCCACCCCAACCACAGTCTGTTAGACCCCAGCCACCCCAACCACAGTCTGTTAGACCCCAGCCACCCCAACCACAGTCTGTTAGACCCCAGCCACCCCAACCACAGTCTGTTAGACCCCAGCCACCCCAACCACAGTCTGTTAGACCCCAGCCACCCCAACCACAGTCTGTTAGACCCCAGCCACCCCAACCACAGTCTGTTAGACCCCAGCCACCCCAACCACAGTCTGTTAGACCCCAGCCACCCCAACCACAGTCTGTTAGACCCCAGCCACCCCAACCACAGTCTGTTAGACCCCAGCCACCCCAACCACAGTCTGTTAGACCCCAGCCCCCCCAACCACAGTCTGTTAGACCCCAACCCCCCCAACCACAGTCTGTTAGACCCCAGCCCCCCCAACCACAGTCTGTTAGACCCCAGCCCCCCCAACCACAGTCTGTTAGACCCCAGCCCCCCCAACCACAGTCTGTTAGACCCCAGCCCCCCCAACCACAGTCTGTTAGACCCCAGCCCCCCCAACCACAGACTGTTAGACGACCCCAACCACAGTCTGTTAGACCCCAGCCTCCCCAACCACAGTCTGTTAGACCCCAGCCCCCCCAACCACAGTCTGTTAGACCCCAGCCCCCCCAACCACAGTCTGTTAGACCCCAGCCACCCCAACCACAGTCTGTTAGACCCCAGCCCCCCCAACCACAGTCTGTTAGACCCCAGCCCCCCCAACCACAGTCTGTTAGACCCCAGCTACCCCAACCACAGTCTGTTAGACCCCAGCCACAGCCTGTTAGACCCCAGCCACCCCAACCACAGTCTGTTAGACCCCAGCCACCCCAACCACAGTCTGTTAGACCCAAGCCCCCCCAACCACAGTCTGTTAGACCCCAGCCACCCCAACCACAGTCTGTTAGACCCCAGCCACCCCAACCACAGTCTGTTAGACCCCAGCCACCCCAACCACAGTCGGTTAGACCCCAGCCACCCCAACCACAGTCTGTTAGACCCCAGCCCCCCCAACCACAGTCTGTTAGACCCCAGCCCCCTCAACCACAGTCTGTTAGACCCCAGCCCCCCCAACCACAGTCTGTTAGACCCCAACCACAGACTGTTAGACCCCAACCACAGTCTGTTAGACTCCAGCCACCCCAACCACAGTCTGTTAGACCCCAACCACCCCAACCACAGACTGTTAGACCCCAACCACAGTCTGTTAGACCCCAGCCACCCCAACCACAGCCTGTTAGACCCCAGCCACCCCAACCACAGTCTGTTAGACCCCAGCCACCCCAACCACAGTCTGTTAGACCCCAGCCACCCCAACCACAGCCTGTTAGACCAACGGTGTCCAAAAGGCGAGGCCTCTTCCGGAGCCTCATAGCCAAAACTCAGAGGCAGACAATTGACGACCATACAGTACACTCGTGTAATGTGACGTAACAATAAAAGTTGAAACTCACATGCTATAGACTCGGGCGATGTTATTGTTGACCTTCTTGTCGAAGCGGTAGCGCCGGTAGTCCTCCAGGGCGTCTTTGAAGGCGATGGCGATGAGCACCGCCACCAGAGGGATCATGGTGATCTCCTTCTGGAACGCCTCCACCACGGGGACCCAGTTCAGCATCACCAGGAACAGGAAGTACAGGTTCGCTGCCCTGTGGGGAAGAGGAGGGAGGCGGCTGGGTCAAGTTGCCCCTGACTGTTATTGCATTTTTATTTTATTTTTTTATTCCTAATGATTATGTTTACGATTATTGGGGGACGGTAAAACTGATACAAGAACGGCACTTCAGGGTAAATTCATTCATGTTTTTTGTTTTTTTTTGCAATCGTAAGCTGATTTTTAAACTCTGACAGTATCTGGGAATCTGGGTGGATGGCAAGCTGTCATTTAGATTGCATATATATTAACTTTTAAAGAAATTGAAACCAAAGTTGGCATTCTTTTATAGGACTAATCCTGCCTCACTCAGAGCTGTCGAAAACAGACTATTCAAGCTACGTTTTTATCTGTTTTAGATGGTGGTGATGTCATTTGGAGCACTTTGAGCTGCAACGTTTGCAGGAAAAGCGCTATACAAATAAAAACGTATTATTATTATTATTTATATGCATGCTGCTCCCTCTACGCTAAAGCCTCTTGATCATCTTACCACTCTGCACTTTATCTTATAACTGGTGGTGGTCAGAACTCACCACTGCACCTGTATCAGACTGTTGGTTGGCCTTCTCTGGCTCTGAGAAGAGAGCAACGATGCATTGTGTTTATTTATAAAGCTTTACTTAATGAATTACCTGGGTATCTATTCTAACACGTTTTCTAAATTACAAACTGTGTACCTACCATGACTCCTTGGTTTTAAATATTCTGTTTGTTAGGACAGAAGTGGGTCGAATGGCATTTTAATATTACGCCCCATATAAATGGAATAACCTGCAGATCCTGTTAAAATTGAAATCATTTGATTCCATTTAAGCACTTCAAAAGCCTTTTGTATGACTCCATGCATTCTGAATGTTCATGTGCACGTTGATATCTGATCTGTTATTTGCCATTCTGTAATTAGTTTCCTGTGTTTATGTTGTTTACTGTGTAGATTTGTATTTTTATCAGGTCGTCATTGGAAAAGAGAGCTTGCTCTCAACTGGGCCTCCCTGAATAAATAAAGGTGAAATAAAAAATTAAAAAATAATAAAATGTTCTATGGAAGTGCCCCAGACCAAAAGTTCAGTATGGAAGATCATTCCCGATACACAAATAAGTATATCCTCAGCTTTAGATCTCACTACCCATCGTCCATCGTAGACTGAAGACCCATCTCTTCATGTTACACCTTAACTGCTCCTCCTGAGACATCTACTGCCCCCCAGCACTGCGTCTCCTGAAGACACCCACTTTTCCCCTCTACTGTGTCCCCTAAAACTTCTATTGCCCCCCTTGTAGTGTTTCTCTGTTTCTCCAGTGTCTATAAAATAAAAACCTAGGTTTAGAAGAAGGTGATAGAAGAAGGTTTTTCCTTCTATCAATGGCCCCGGGCCTGAGCTGGATTACTCTTCCTGCAACGAATAGTGGATTGATGATTCACTTGCTTAGTCAAATGTGTTGATTGTAAGTCGCTTTGGAATAAGGCGTCTGCTAAACGCCAAAAATGTCAAATGTAGATAAGAGAACCTTGACCTATGAGCCAGTTTCCCTCCCTTGACTAAAAGCTGGGTGGATATGTTATTTGTTAGTTAACTTGTAGCTGTTTGTCACATTACTTGTGACTAGCGTAGCTTAAGTAAAGTACCCGTTAGAACACGAGTCCACACTCTGAATGAGCTCGTTTCAAGTGAATTCACAACAAACGTGATGATGGTAAATGCAGATGCCCTGCCTCCTGTGTTAGGATGCACCCCTACCCTTTCTCTCAGACCAAGTACATTTGGGTACTTGCCGACAGCAAGTACAGATACAGAGTACTCATTTCTAAAAATGACTTTGATTATATTTTTTACATATATTATAGGAATATATAATTATAATTATCATATTTTAAACCTAGATATACAGTACAGGCCAAAAGTTTGGACACACCTGACCTTCTCATTCAATGCGTTTCCTTTATTTTCATGACTATTTGGTACATTGTAGATTCTCACTGAAGGCATCAAAACTATGAATTAACACATAGGAATTATGTATTTAACAATAGTGTGTGAAATAACTCTAAATATGTCTTATATTTTAGATTCCTCAAAGTAGCCACCCTTTGCTTTTTTGTTGTTAATAAAATATATAATAATAATATTAAATATAATATGTGTTAATAATAATATGTTATTATATATATATATATATAATATTATTATTATATATTTTATTAACAACAACAACAAATTATTTTATTAACAACAAAAAAGCAAAGGGTGTCTACTTTGAGGAATCTAAAATATAATACATATTTAGAGTTATTTCACACTTTTTTGTTAAGTACATCATTCCACATGTGTTCATTCATCGTTTTGATGCCTTCAGTGAGAATCTACAATGTAAATAGTCATGAAAATAAAGGAAACACATTGAATGAGAAGGCGTGTCCAAACCTGGCCTGTACTGTATATTTGCGACCTGTGTTATTCAGCGTGAGGTCGGGGTACTGGGCTCTCACCTGTGGAACTGTTCAAACAGGTTCATGGGGATGAAACTCAGCAGGTTGTACTTGGTGGTGCGGATGCCGTTGCCCTGACAACCTTTGGAGGAAGCGTGGTACTCCGCCTGGTGGGGTCCGTAGCGGGCGAGGACTGTCCTCCGTTTGCCAGTGAGGCGGAGGCGTGCATTGTGGGTCTCCGGGGAGCTCTGGGTGGGCAGGGCTGCAGGGGCAGAGTACCAGCCGTGCCGCCAGCGGTGCCTCACCCAGTGGAGCTGCTCCATGGAGGTGGTCCACAACCCCCCGTCCCCTCCCCAACACCTGGACGACTACACCTGCTGGTCCACAACCCCCGTCCCCTCCCCAGACCTGGACGACTACACCTGGTCCCCTGGGTGCCTCTCACTGTTCAGGCCTCCTGTTTGAAAGAGAAAAAGTACAAGTTAAAAGTTTAGTTTTTGTGTTTTCCACAACAGCGCTGTTTAAAAATACAGACAGACATAATTCAATTCAGACCTTGATTTATTCTCGAAAGGACAATTGGGGTCACCCTCATTTCCAATGTCGTCGAGACATACAGATTATTCAACATGTTAATAATAAACATAAATCAAAGAATCAGTTTACAAGGTAAACATAAGACATAATAAAATAAAGACAAAGTAGTGAGTAATGGGGGAAAAATACAATATATAAACAATTGCAAACTGTTGCAGGCAGATCAGCAATTACATTTCTAAAATCTCCCAAAGGATATAGGATATAGGATTTAGGATTTAGGATTTAGTGTCATTTGAGAGTGTTAATAGGGGCCATAGTTCCAATCTAGTAATGATGTAAGAAAAGGAGGTAACTTTCCGGTAATACCAACGTTGATTAGTTGATACCAATGTTTATTTTGCCTATCTGCCGGAGAAGACCAACCCACTTTCCCCCAGTGATAAATCTGAGAGCAGAATGATAGAATGACAGACAGAATCCAAAGGTTTAAGAGTTGAAGGAGCAGCACCTCTATAAACCACATCTCCATAACCCAGGACTGATAGAAAGACTAAGGGCCCTATTATGCACTTCATAAGTCTTAAGCAATAAGACGAGGCGGTAGATCTAAACTTAAGACGTGGAGGCGTGGTCAAGGCCACTTTGCTATTATGCGTGCGGTAGTGGGCGCCTAAGACCCGGCGCTAGGCCCAGAAATTAGTCATGGGTGTGTTTTGGGCGTCTTCTCAATCAACCCAATCAGCGTGCCAGGTGCCATTCCCTTTAAGAACCGGCTGCGTTAAGTCATAAGCGCTATGCTATTATGCAGTTCATAGGCGCTAGACTTCATGCACGTTTTGAAACACGAGCGCGCCTCCGCGGTTTGCGCATGCGCGCTGACCCACTTCTTAAGAAGTCGGTCGGCGCGCATGCGCAAACCGCGGAGGCGCGCTCGTGTTTCAAAACGTGCATGAAGTCTAGCGCCTAAGAACTTTTCAAACCACTTCTTAGCGCTAGGCGCAAAGTCAGATCGCATAATAGCAGGGGCGCCTAGTGCACTTCATTAACATATGAACACTCCCACAATGAGTAATATATGCACGGGAGTCTTACGTCTTATGTGTGGGCGCCTAGCGACACCTGCATAATAGCAGTAGCGCGTATGAAGCGCATAATAAGGGTGGCGGTAGGTCTTAACCTGGCGGTGCGTCTTAATTAAGACTTAAGACGGCAAGTTAAGAAGTGCATAATAGGGCCCTGTAGCTTCCACAACCCTCTTTCTGCACTGATTCTGTTCCTGTATAAGAAACCACATTTTTGCCTCAATTTACAAGCAAGATTGTCTACATGACATGTTTCATCTAGCCTCTTCTTATCCACGGACCCAGATGGGGATCCGAAGTGATATAAAGAGTTTACCTCGATCATTCTCTTCATCGATATCACATTTTTTTCACAATTTTGCATGCTATACGATGCCACATTTTTTTCCCGAGACGGTAAACACGGCCTAAGTCACATCCAGTCTTCTCCAACTGGAGAATATGTCATGTCCGGTTTCAACGCCAAATTTCCATACCATTGGTCGGCCAACCCCCCCCAAAAAAAAAAAAAAAAAAAAAACTGATACATGAGAAAGGTCAAAGGTCAAAGATGGTGCCAAAATATCTCCAAATGGCCTAAACATATAGGTGTCCACCTAAACATACCTGTACTAAAACAGGTACAAAGTTGCATTTGCTCACATTACTAGCATCAACTTTGGCACAAGTACTAATAAGACCCTGGAGTACTGATTCCTAGATGATTTGGGCTTGGTTATCAGGTTTCCAAGGTGATATTCACTGTAAAAGCTGTTGTTTTTTTAAGCGGAGACTGAATTTGAGATGTTTTATAATGTTCTAGCTCTATTTGCTCTGACACAGTAACATAGATTTTGATTCTGACACTTCTACAGCCACCCCACAGGTGTTAGCTTTCATTTGATAACAATATCATTATGAAGGCCCTTGTGATTGTGGAGATATTCTATATTCACTGTGGGCATGTCATTTCGAGCAGAAAACCAGAAAAATTAGGTGGATAAGAAGAGGCTAGCCAGATCCAAAGATATTTATGTTCTGTAACCTATTCTATGACAGACCCATTTCTAGTCGAATATGCAAACTATTTTGAGCAATATCTCAGGCCCTAGAGAACACCATCAATTTAGTTGAGTGCAAGCTTAAGGCCATTGAACTCGTCTAGCGTTAAATGAGAGTTGTAGAATGTCAATAGCTGATTGTACAGAGTCTGCAGTGCAGTAGATGTAATCCGCGTACAGATGAGCTTGACAACCACTAAGTGATACAATAATGTCATAGCTCTGGAACCAACCGCAAGCACTGCTATGAAAACCAACACTGTCTATTAGAAGAGAATGATCAACCGTATCGAATGCTTTTGACAGATCAATAAATGGGGCAATAAATTGTGGGCAGCACAATGTTTATTTTTGTCCAGGGCGGATACTATCATTAACAACTTAAAGTGGTGGCTGAGATTGTACTATAGTTATCTCTAACTTGGCGATAGTTATTACGGTCGTTTCTTTCCTCACCTTTATGTAATGGAAAAACATGAGCCGTTTTCCAAATACTAGGAACTACGCCTGTTGACTTAGAAAGATTTAATATGCTGTTTGTTCTGCAGTTACTGAGGCGGCTAAAAAAGGATCCAAGTTATCCTCCTCAGTTGACTTCCTGGTATCAATGGAGCAACAACTCAACAACACTAGTAGAAACAAGTCAACAACACTAGTAGACACAACTCAACAACACTAGTAGAAACAGCTCAACAACACTAGTAGAAACAGTCTCACAACAAGTCAACAACACTAGTAGAAACAGGAACACTAGTAGAAACAGGAACACTAGTAGAAACAGGCGCAAAGGAAAGTGAGGCGCCTCACATGACGTATAACCACAACCACCAGGAGGAGGCTCGTCACAATCATCATCATCATCATCATCATCATCATCATCATCAGCCCGGCTGTTGAAGGCCAAGCAAACCTCATTCTTTTCAGTTATGAAGCAATCATTATATTTGACCATTTTAGGTAAGGAGGCGGTAGTCTTGGTTTTGTTAGAGTTTACTGCCTTCCAAAGTGTTGTTGGATCTGAGTACGAGCTTGTAATTAAATCTAAATAATAACTTAACATTCCTCACACATGATGTAGGCCGACACGTGTTCCTAACCTGTCTAAAAGCCTAACCCTAACCAGAGGGACGGATCCCCAGAGCGTCTGGCTAGAGCCCAGGGTCTACGTCCTTCTCTGGATAAGGAAGATAGTTCAGGTGTGAACCAGGGGGTTGACCTGTCCTTTACTCCAAATGTATTGTAAGGCGCATGATTATTAATCATTGGGAGAAACGTTTTTATGAAGAAATCCAGAGCCATGAAATGTCATGATGGATTAGGTCAAATAAGAAAGGTTGATCACTGAAGTTTTTTAGATTTCTTTTGATGATAGTGGGAAATTGAATTAGATAGTGTGAAATTGAATTAGTATTCCTGATACAAGCTATCAGGCAATGATCACAAAATCCTAAGTCAAATAGCCTACACCACTAGCAATGGTTCCATCTTTTCTATTGGAACATAATTAATGAATTAAAGTAGATCATGAGTTATTTTTTAGGTTCGGCATTGTTGGTTCTGTGATTAGTTGGGTTAGGTTCAGGTTACCACTAACCTCCTTGAGATGGCTAGAATTGCTACCCAGCCAATCTAGATTAAAAATCACCCAGAATAATCACAATAATCATTTATCAGAGTACAGAGATAAAATATCAGCTTGGCCAATATATCCTGATTACATTAAGTGGACATTACATTAAATGACATTAGTCCAAAGATCAACCTTTAACACAAGAACTTCATAAAGATACTCACCCTATCGATTCTAAATACATTATACTGATTAAAGCCATGGAGGAGTCCGTATCAGACTTTTTAAACCAGGATTCAGTCAATACTACAACATCTTGAGAGATCAGGATTTTTAGGTGATTCAATGTTTTATGTTGTAGGATGATCCTTACATTCAGATGGATAATAATAATAATAATAATAATAATAATAATAATAATAATAATATGCCGTGGTCATCCAGAATTCATAAAACCATAGTTAGCCTGCTGCTAATGCTATTCATTCAGGAATAGAATGTAAAGATATTGGTGACAGATCGTCCCCTAGGGCTATGTCAACAATACTGTCCCCTAGGGCTATGTCAACAATACTGTCCCCTAGGCCAGGGGTCGGCAATTAGGTTTGGCCTCGGGCCCAAAAAAATGTGAGCCACTAGATGGCGGGTAATTGATTGTTAAAAAATGTGACACGTTCTAATGCTTTGACTTTTCTTTCGAAAAATGTACACATCGCTAGTCAACTAACACAGCTTGTTTTGTGAGCCTGCTAACAATGTAAAGTAGTGTTGTAGTTAACTAGGTAGCAGTCCAATCCATCACGTTGCAGTATTTTGGCTTGACTAGCGAGTTTGTGTTGTGATTCTCAACAACGTTGAAACGTAGTTTCAGCCTTTTCCATAGTTTTGAATAATAAATATGTGGACAGACGATGTATCGCAGCCTAACTCTAATAATTATTTAACATAGTTTTATTCTGAATGATTCCCCCCTCCTCCCAGACTTACATGGTCACATTATTATTGGATTGGTTGTTTGCGTGTCGGGTTAAGTTAGCTAAACATTTAACCTGCTAGCTAGCAAGAGAAACATCATGTCACTCTCCAAAGGTCTAAAGAGGAAAGTTGACGGTGAAAACAGGGCATTTAAAGACGAATGAACAGCGAACTATACGTTCATCCTACCTGGTTTCATCAATGCAAAGCTGTTGTGAGACTCACATCTTCCGTGCTCACAATGTTCCCTTTCTATACATGCGAGTCGTCCTTTTCGTCAATGAATGTGATAAAGACGCACGAGAGGAATCGATTGATGCATAAAAATAAAAATAAACTGCCTGTGGATTAAAGTGACGTCAATATCACCAGATATCAAGCAAATAGTGACCGATGGGAGATGCCACTTTTCACATTAAGTGAGTACCAAGCCTGTCGTTATTGTATTTAATAACCTAATTGTATTTTGTATATTTTGAATGAATGGCTTATGGCTCATTGTACTTATTATCCCTAATAGCGCGTTTGCTCTGTCGTTTCAGGAGCATAGGCCTACCACCACTTTTGCGCCGATTTTGTTGTCAATGTTTTTCAGAAAATTAAACAGAATTTGCTTTGTTACTGTTCATATGTGTGTTGCAGTCACATACGTATACATTACGTTTGAATGATTTAATGAGCTGATGTTATTTTTTTCAAACCACACACACCGCATGTTGGCTATTTCAGCACCACGCCTTGTCCACCTACTTATGATTCACTCTGAGGGGCACCCCGCTGCCTGATTGTCTGTCCCTGTGTCATTCACTCTCAACATGAATAAAAGTACAATAAGCATTATTCAGGTGGAGGTAGATTCTCTATTCGGACATTATAGGCGCGGTGTGGGACTGTCGGTCCGATATTGTAAAAAAAATAAAATAAAGTGGATTCTCAAAATAATCTGCTGGGCCAAATATTATTGTTGACGGGCCAGCAATGGCCCACGGGCCGCCTATTGCCGACCCCTGCCCTAGGCTATGTGTTATGTTTTTATCTTATCTTAATGTAAAGTGTTGTAGTGGAAATTATATAAATAGAACATAGAAAAAGGCAGCCTGGTTTCTTCAAATGCATAGAAAAGGTAGGCCTATGTAATTATCTTGAAAGAAAGGAGAACAGTTTACATGCAGGACAGACGACGTCTGTACTGTAATCCTTAACCTAACAGTCTGTCAGGCAGCCAGAACCAGAGGCTAGAAGAAGCACAAGTGAAACCACCAAGCTAGTGTTTGTTTTGTTTGCTAGGCTATTGAATAACTTCTGTTTCGTGCAACCAATTCCTTTTGTAGAGCATTGTAATTTAGAGAACCTGCTTTCAGAGGGAAGAGCTCTGTGTGTTTATTGTGCCAGTAGACAGACATCTCTGATATCACAACTACTTGGAGGTCACTCACACCACCCTGTGAGATGCCAACACTGTTAGTGAGCTGGGCCAGCGCACACTCAGCAGCTAGGCAGCATGCTTTACTGAAGCTGAACAACTCTATACCAACAACGCAACCTGCCATGCTTTCTTAGCATGCCTGGTTAGGCTATGTTTTATGTTTTATGTTTTATGTTTTATGTTTCCACACAACTTCATGAAAGGAAATGGGGCTGCACGTCAGAATAGGTTTAACTTTTAAACTGATTAAATTAAAAAATAAATATAAAATAACAAAAACAGAAAGTGATCCAGTGCTTGAGGTTTCTGCTAGTTGCCTTTTTCAGCACATGTCCTTAACACGTCTGTTCTGCTAGCCGTGGCAGTGACAGAGGCAGCTGCGGGTGTTTTGACTATATTTTGACACTTCATATGAACAATCGCTTCATTTCCCACTGTAACCGTGACAGACAGGGTGGTTTTTGTTTTACAAGGAAAATTCACTTTGTTGTTGACACTATCGTCAGAGAAAGACAGGCACTTAAAAGTTATCCCTGCCTAATAAGTTTAGGTTAGATTACTGATCAGAAGTTTAAGTTATTGTTCTTGTAATATTTCCTCATATGGCCTATCAATATAGCCTATCAGTCTGAACGTGTGGACCTGAGTACAGTCCTATAACGCTGTCTTAGTTCATCATCAGGTTTGTCATCTGGCATTAAGACCTCCTGTATGATTCTGCTTGGGGCATTAAGACCTCCTGTATGATTCTGCTTGGGGCATTAAGACCTCCTGTATGATTCTGCTTGGGGCATTAAGACCTCCTGTATGATTCTGCTTGGGGCTGGGGTAGATAGATTTGCTGGGTAGAAAGAAAGTGTGAGAGTCCTATTATTATAGTGGATAAAGTTAAAGATGGTTTGGTTGGTTGGATGGATAGATGAGTGGTTGGTTGGTTGGTTGGTTGATTGATTGAATGAATGAATTGATAGATCGATATATTAAGTTTGGGATAGGTCAGTGGTGTAAGTAGAGAGTTGGTTGGTTAGTGGTTGAGAGTGTGTTCAGCTGGGTAGCCCAGAGAGTGCATTGTTGTGTAATAATTCTAGAATGTGTTTTCGTCTCCTGTTGTTTTCATTCAAACCTCCTCAAACTTCCATTGTCGTGACAACAGGACTCTCAGAACGTTGGCCTACATCAACATTCCACCATGTTCAAAGATAGTGAGTTTCTGAGTTAAAAACATATAAATGGAAGCACCTCAAATGAGGTTTTAAAGGTGGATTGGTGCTTAAAAGCTGTAGGAGTCGCATCTTGCCGAGAGCATGCAACATATCGGAAGAATTTAACAATCCAAACAATGCAATAACAATAGTTGGACTTTCTGAAGCAAGCCCACGAATAGTAACGACGACAACAACAACAACAACAACAACAACAACAACAACAACAACAACAGAAAGAAAAATAAGTTATGGAAAGTAATGGCATTAATTAATTATTTAGTTGGACTAACTAAGCCCACTAAATATCAAGTTGCACTTGCTGATGCAGAACCCAACTACTACTACTACTACTACTACTGCTACTGCTACTACTAAAAATATTAATAACAAAATAAGTAATTCGAATATCATGAGTTGGACTTGCTGATGAAAGCCTACTAATAAGCAAGAGCAATGAACAATAGTTGGACTTTCTCAAGCAAGCCCAGTAGTAATAAGGAGACGTGTACAGTAAGTGTAGGCCTACAGTAGTAATAAGGAGACGTGTACAGTAAGTGTACAGTAGTAATAAGGAGAAGTGTACAGTAAACATGTTTTCCCCAACGGATGACGTAGTTGGGCCACTCAGGGTTTGGTGACATTTACTCAAACGTATGACCGAACAGTTACCGGAATATATAATGCTTATTTAAGTTTAGCTTTTTACAGCCAATTGTGTTTATTTGAATAAATCCACGGGATTTGAGTAGGCTGAAGTTACCGGAACAGTGTTTATTCAGATGCAAAAGGTGCGGTCAGAGTCTGAGTCTGCAGCTTTATGACGTCTCTAATGAGAACACCCTACACGTCACGAGTCTGCAGCTTTATGACGTCTCTAATGAGAACACCCTACACGTCACGAGATCAACCTCTAAACTCCTAACTATGTTTATGTTTACATGTTTATGTTTATGTTTACAACCTCTATGTTTACATGTTTATGTTTACAACCTCTATGTTTACAAAGTTGATGTTTACAACCTCTATGTTTACAACGTTTATGTTTACAATCTCTCATTTCACAACGTGTATGTTTATGGTTACAGTCTCCATGGCGAGGTCACCGCGTCATCATGTTCCTCCAGATGGTCCCAGAGGAGTGGGGGGTTCAGTGTGTGACTGTGACAACGAGCCACATGACAGCGCAGAGAGAGGGGACTCAGTCACAGTCAAAGTGCCTAGCTTTTACTCGGAATAAAACCAACAGCAATAATGACAATGGGTCCCAGACATACTCTTCTATGCAGTGCACGCTACTTGTGTTCTGCCGTCATAGGTCGATACAATGTACAGGAAATACATGCTCTTACTCAACCCTGTCTGTAGTTTAGTACCGTAGCATTCCGTTATCAACTCCGTTATCAGCCGCGTCTGATTCTGCCTCGTTCATGTTGCAAAGAAAACAGATATGTGCATGAAATATGTGGAGCTCCACTTACCTGTGCACAACACAAAGCAGCCGGTGGAGCAGACACTGAGACAGTCACGTTACCTGTCTGGAGACACTTCATACTGGGGCGGACCTTGTTCAGATCTTGTGGCTCTGCGCAGCCCCAGCCGGCGGGCTGATTGGCTGTGTTCCAGGATCACGGGATAATAGTGAAGCTACAACAATTGATATATAATGGAACTTCCGGATTTAGCCACTGTTTTCAAAATAAAAGCGTTCCATCGAATGATATGGAGGGGAGACACGTTGAAAAACAGATCCAGTTATCTAAAAACAAATGTCACTGTCAATATAGGGACAGTTCACTCCAAACTAGGCCTATTTAGAAACCAGAGCAGTAAATGTACATGTTCTGCAACTTTTGATAGGAACACACATGGTGCTTCACTTGAGTCAAAGTGACAATGAGACAATTTAGCAAAACAGCACATATCTTTTTCATTGAGAACATGCAGCATAGGGTTCCCTGGTTGTGAGGTGTACTTCTCTCTTTCTGCTAAGGTTAGAGAATGTTAGAGAACCAAGCGTGACAGACAGGCCAGTGTTCTGCTGAAACCACCCGCCTCACGCAGGGGAAGTGGAACCCTGTGACATTAGTCTGGTTTTGGCTCAGCTCCGCTCTCCCTGAGTGTAATGGACTGACTTATATAGCTATGCCTTATTCCAAAGAGCTTTACAACGGCCTCTCATTCACCCATTCACACAGACATTCCACACACCAATGGCGGCAAGCTACCATGCAAGGCGCCGGCCCGCTCACTGGGAGCAACTTGGGGTTCAGTGTCTTGCCCAAGGACACTTCGACATGTGGCCAGCCGGGGCTCGCACCGCCGATCTGCCAACCTTGTGATCAGATTAGATGCCGACTCTACCTCCTGAGACACAGCCGCCCCTCTCTCTGCCGCACACCTCTCGGTCCCGTCTCCCATGTCAGGAAGTCAGAAACACGGTGGAGTAGTGGACAGGTAGTAATGGACAGGTAGTAATGGACAGGTAGTAATGGACAGGTAGTAATGGACAGGTAGTAATGGACAGGTAGTAATGGACAGGTAGTAATGGACAGGTAGTAGTGGACAGGTAGTAATGGACAGGTAGTAATGGACAGGTAGTAATGGACAGGTAGTAATGGACAGGTAGTAATGGACAGGTAGTAATGGACAGGTAGTAGTGGACAGGTAGTAGTGGACAGGTAGTAGTGGACAGGTAGGCTGCTTATTGCACAATGCTATTTATACTATTTATTCCACAGCTGCACAACAGCGGAGAGAAACGAGCTACAGAGAGTCGTGAGAACAGCACAGAAGATCACCGGCGCCCCCCTCCCCTCTCTGGAGGAGCTGTACAACACACGCTGTCTCAGGAGGGCCTCCAAGATCTCCAGGGACCCGACCCACCCTGGGCACGTACACTTTGTCAAGCTGCCCTCGAACAGGAGGTACAGGACCCCGGCCGCTAAGACAAACAGACTGAAGGACTGCTTCTACCACACGGCCGTCAAGGCCCTGAACACAGAAAAGGCCTAAGTTCTGGGCCCAGGACAGTCCGGACGGATTGTATGGCAGCTAGTGCTGAGGCACAAACATGTACATTTTCAAGCCTGCAAACTGTGACACTTTAAAATAATGTGAAAAAATACTCTTTGTGCAATATGACAACCCTAGTTGACTATCTGTGCAGTATAGTACAGTGGATTGTGTACATAGCCTTTATTGATGTAAACCAGCTCCTTACCTTCTTGTGATTTTATGCATCTATGCTTTTTCTAAAATGTGTTTTCTTTTTCCTTTCCTAACACCAGGGGAGCCACCCCTCCTAAATGTCGTTGTTTGGTACCTGTACTGTAGCAATGACAAACAAAGTCCATTCATTCCATTCATTCATTCATTCCAAAAACATAGAAATGATCTTCTCATTGTGTTGCGTCTACATATTTCATAATGTATTCATAATGGAATTACATACATTAATACCAATTGAAATTGGTAATACAGGTCTACAGAATAAGAGTAAGTTATGACCATTCATTTTACAACGTGTAGAAACATTTGTACAAACCTTATGAAATGTCACACTCTGGTGGCCAGAATAAAAGCTGTGCAGCAGCAACATTACTGAGTCAACCAGTAGTAATTATGTGGCTGAGCAGAAGGCTGGTCTCAATGTAATGGAACAGTTTCCTTTATTTTTAGAGCCGCTCTGCCTCTAGTTCCTTTATCTTTCCCCTATGCCCTTCCCACGCCAGATAAGATCATAGACCTTCCAACGCCAGATAAGATCATAGACCTTCCAACGCCAGATAAGATCATATTCCATCTCCCTGCTCCAAAAATCAATTTAATATATGGTCCCCGGGTAGGGGACGTATCAGATATTAAACTGATAAGAACAGATTTTATTTTATTTTTAGTTGAGCCAAGCGTTTTTATTCCGTACAGCTCAGCACGTCACCGACGTGCTGGCGGAATTCACTTGCGAGCAAATAATAAACACCACTAAACAATAATACGCCCTTTGGGGCTCGGCTCGCTCGCCTGGTAACGTCGTCTCTCTCTCCTGGGCACGCACTGTCTCTCTCGACATGCGCTTTCTCTCTCTCCCGTTCACTTCTTTAGGTTCTTGATCTTCTTGTCAGTCTCCGGGTCACCACAGGTAGGCCCTGCTTGGGCACTACTGGCAGAGGAGGTGTCTGACTGGGCCTCAGGGGCATCTGCCATGGTTACCTCTTTTGCTGCTTTTTTTTGCCTCTCGCTTCTTCTGATTCTTCAAAGCGGACTTTGACATCTGCTTGTCACCTGTAATGTGGGGTAGTGGTGGTCTAGTGAGTTGGACTTGGAATCGGAAGGTTGTGAGTTCAAATCCCGCCTGAAACCACACCACTACTAGTGTGCCCTTGGGTAAGGCACTTAGCCCTCGGTTACTCCAGGGGGAATGTCCCTGTAATTCGTAATTGTAAATCGCTTTGGATAAAAGCGTCTGCTAAATGGCAAAATTAATTAATTTAACTAAAAATTAATTTAATGCCAGATCTCAAGTTCTGTGGCGGTTCCTCTTCATACAGGGGAGGTGGCCCGCGAACTGGGCAGGCTTGGTCGAACCTACCCAGTTCACTGGGTGCTCAGGGAAGGTTGCCCGCGAACTGGGCAGGCTTGGACGAACCTACCCAGTTCACTGGGTGCTCAGGGAAGGTTGCCCGCGAACTGGGCAGGCTTGGTCGAACCTACCCAGTTCACTGGGTGCTCCGCGAACTGGGCAGGCTTGGTCGAACCTACCCAGTTCACTGGGTGCTCAGGGAAGGTTGCACGCGAACTGGGCAGGCTTGGACGAACCTACCCAGTTCACTGGGTGCTCAAGTGAGCCCTGCCAGGAAACATCCCAAAGCCCTGCATTTGTAGCAACCAGCTACTACACTTGACCGTAGCCAAAAGGCCGAGGAAGCTATACCCACAATGGGTACGAGGTAGGAGAGTCAATCTCTGACACGTCAATTCACGTCGCGGTTTAACCACAATAGTTTCTATATGCATTCCACCAAATAATACAACATATTTAACTTAACATTGTTCATGTACTGCTAATGTACAAAACATCCCAGAAATGCTACTTATGACTGTTCCAAACTGGGAAATTCAATACGTCCCACGGTCACGTGGTAAGCCGTCTCCAATCGTAGCGGAAGAAGGCATTTGCTCATCAAAATCACATTTACCGCAAACTGGAAATAATGACCAACCGGTTACATGTAGTAAAACGTAATGTGATTATTATGGGCCATGTTTTGGATATTGACGCTTAGCTTTTCGCCTGAATATGAATGACACAGACACACGCACACACACACACACACACGCACACACACACACACACACACACACACACACACACACACACACACACACAGCAGCCGATAGAAAGACCTCTGTCGCCCTCTAGCGGTTATATTACACTTTGACCAGACATCTCTGACCTGTCCTGTTTCTCCCCGGTTAATTGTCAGTACTATCCTTGATGATCGACTAAATTAATTGTAGGACTGTGTACAAGTGAAAACAAACCACAGACCAAAGTAATCAGAGGCATGACCATTTATGTGGAATAAACTCGTTTCACAAGCACTACGACTTCACCCAATGAGCCTAGTCACTGTGGCTGTGATAGCACTGGCCAACCCAGTTAAAACCAAGGCTTTGGACTTTTGGGGGACTGCCAGTTGAGCTTTCTCCAAGCTCTGGAGGGGTCGGCGATGTCACAGTGTGGGTTGAAGAGCTCTCACCAAGCTCTGGAGGGGTCGGCGATGTCACAGTGTGGGTTGAAGAGCTCTCACCAAGCTCTGGAGGGGTCGGCGATGTCACAGTGTGGGTTGAAGAGCTCTCACCAAGCTCTGGAGGGGTCGGCGATGTCACAGTGTGGGTTGAAGAGCTCTCACCAAGCTCTGGAGGGGTCGGCGATGTCACAGTGTGGGTTGAAGAGCTCTCACCAAGCTCTACCCTGGGAGGCCATGGAGGATGGCTGAAGAGACACCAGGCAGTGCTACAGTAGTAAGAAATACAATAGTTAGTGCAGAGAGTCCATAGTCATCACTGTATGACAGAGTCCATAGTCATCACTGTATGACAGAGTCCATAGTCATCACTGTATGACAGTCCACAGCTGGCTCACAGGTGACCACACAGAACAATTACAAGCTTCAGAATAACAGTAGTTAGATCTGCTGACAAGGTGATGGAGCATTTTAGTGACTTGACATGTGAGCATAACTTGTCATGATCATGACTAATATCTGTTGCGATGTGAACTCAAATCAACCCACAACCCATTTCAAATCAACCCACAACCCCAACGATTGCTTTGTCAAGAGATGTAAGTCTAAGACACGTACCTGACTTCAGCGAGGTGTGAGATCTGACTAACGCTGGTCTGAGAACTGATGGAGGAGGCAGGACATGGACCCACTCTGCTTTTGGAAAGGTTCTTGAAAAGAGACACAGGTAGAGATGAGGAAGCATTGATACACACTGGTAAGTAACAAAGCTAAATGTCTAAAACTGAGATTCATCTGATATTACATCACTATTAGCTCACAAGAGATAGATGCTGCAGTAATTACAATATTCTGGATATGATTATATTCCTGCATATTATACCACATCTGCATTTACGGATGTATTGCAATCCTAATGTGAGCTGAAGGAATACATACTTGCCATTCAATAGTAATAATAATAATAATAATACAGTATAAAATGTCAATGTTAATTAGCATTAATATAGAGGGTACCATACCTTCTTTTTTAGCATCGCAGGCTTTTTTGGTATAAAATGAGATCTCCATTCACTCCATTTCCTCTTGTTAGAGTCCTCCTGAGCAGCAGTGTCGTGTGATCTGGCGTCCAGAGTGGGAGACACACACAGCCTGACAGCCACGGCCACACAGACACTGTCCGGTGCGGGACTCGAGGCGAGGGAGATCATGGCAGTCCAGAGTGGGGGACACACACAGCCTGACAGCCACGGCCACACAGACACTGTCCGGCGCGGGACTCGAGGCGAGGGAGATCATGGCAGTGAGCGGGCATAGGTGAGATTACCATCTGAATTGTGATGTAAATGATAATCTAAACAAAAAACGTATGTGATTGGCTGTGTTCCAGGATCACGGGATAATAGTGAAGCTACAACAATTGATATATAATGGAACTTCCGGATTTAGCCACTGTTTTCAAAATAAAAGCGATCCATCGAATGATATGGAGGGGGACACGTTGAAAAACAGATACAGTATCTAAAAACAAATGTCACTGTCAATATAGTTAACCTCCCCTAAAGGGACAGTTCACTCCAAACTCCAATTTTCAGATCTCAACAGTGGGTTGGTGCTTCTAGGTTGGTGCATAGCCTGGTAAACCCACCCAGACAGCTTGTAAGTGCATAACTACTAGGCCTATTTAGAAACCAGAGCAGTAAATGTACATGTTCTGCAACTTTTGATAGGAACACACATGGTGCTTCACTTGAGTCAAAGTGACAATGAGACAATTTAGCAAAACAGCATATATCTTTTTCATTGAGAACATGCAGCATAGGGTTCCCTGGTTGTGAGGTGTACTTCTCTCTTTCTGCTAAGGTTAGAGAATGTTAGAGAACCAAGCGTGACAGACAGGCCAGTGTTCTGCTGAAACCACCCGCCTCACGCAGGGGAAGTGGAACCCTGTGACATTAGTCTGGTTTTGGCTCAGCTCCGCTCTCCCTGAGTGTAATGGACTGACTTATATAGCTATGCCTTATTCCAAAGCGCTTTACAACGGCCTCTCATTCACCCATTCACACAGACATTCCACACACCAATGGCGGCAAGCTACCATGCAAGGCGCCGGCCCGCTCACTGGGAGCAACTTGGGGTTCAGTGTCTTGCCCAAGGACACTTCGACATGTGGCCAGCCGGGGCTCGCACCGCCGATCTGCCAACCTTGTGATCAGATTAGATGCCGACTCTACCTCCTGAGACACAGCCGCCCCTCTCTCTGCCGCACACCTCTCGGTCCCGTCTCCCATGTCAGGAAGTCAGAAACACGGTGGAGTAGTGGACAGGTAGTAATGGACAGGTAGTAATGGACAGGTAGTAATGGACAGGTAGTAATGGACAGGTAGTAATGGACAGGTAGTAATGGACAGGTAGTAATGGACAGGTAGTAATGGACAGGTAGTAGTGGACAGGTAGTAATGGACAGGTAGTAATGGACAGGTAGTAATGGACAGGTAGTAATGGACAGGTAGTAATGGACAGGTAGTAATGGACAGGTAGTAGTGGACAGGTAGTAGTGGACAGGTAGTAGTGGACAGGTAGGCTGCTTATTGCACAATGCTATTTATACTATTTATTCCACAGCTGCACAACAGCGGAGAGAAACGAGCTACAGAGAGTCGTGAGAACAGCACAGAAGATCACCGGCGCCCCCCTCCCCTCTCTGGAGGAGCTGTACAACACACGCTGTCTCAGGAGGGCCTCCAAGATCTCCAGGGACCCGACCCACCCTGGGCACGTACACTTTGTCAAGCTGCCCTCGAACAGGAGGTACAGGACCCCGGCCGCTAAGACAAACAGACTGAAGGACTGCTTCTACCACACGGCCGTCAAGGCCCTGAACACAGAAAAGGCCTAAGTTCTGGGCCCAGGACAGTCCGGACGGATTGTATGGCAGCTAGTGCTGAGGCACAAACATGTACATTTTCAAGCCTGCAAACTGTGACACTTTAAAATAATGTGAAAAAATACTCTTTGTGCAATATGACAACCCTAGTTGACTATCTGTGCAGTATAGTACAGTGGATTGTGTACATAGCCTTTATTGATGTAAACCAGCTCCTTACCTTCTTGTGATTTTATGCATCTATGCTTTTTCTAAAATGTGTTTTCTTTTTCCTTTCCTAACACCAGGGGAGCCACCCCTCCTAAATTTCGTTGTTTGGTACCTGTACTGTAGCAATGACAAATAAAGTCCATTCATTCCATTCATTCATTCATTCCAAAAACATAGAAATGATCTTCTCATTGTGTTGCGTCTACATATTTCATAATGTATTCATAATGGAATTACATACATTAATACCAATTGAAATTGGTAATACAGGTCTACAAAATAAGAGTAAGTTATGACCATTCATTTTACAACGTGTAGAAACATTTGTACAAACATTATGAAATGTCACACTCCGGTGGCCAGAATAAAAGCTGTGCAGCAGCAACATTACTGAGTACAGTAGTAATTATGTGGCTGAGCAGAAGGCTGGTCTCAATGTAATGGAACAGTTTCCTTTATTTTTAGAGCCGCTCTGCCTCTAGTTCCTTTATCTTTCCCCTATGCCCTTCCAACGCCAGATAAGATCATAGACCTCCCAACGCCAGATAAGATCATAGACCTTCCAACGCCAGATAAGATCATAGACCTTCCAACGCCAGATAAGATCATAGACCTTCCAACGCCAGATAAGATCATAGATGAGCAAATGCCTTCTTCCGCTACGATTGAAGGTCTTTGTCAGATTGTCAGAGATTGACTCCCCTACCTCGTACCCATTGTGGGTATCGCTTCTCGGCCTTTTGGCTAAGATCAATTACAATTAATGTTGGTTGTTGTTGAATGAAATGTCTTAAATGTCTGATTGTTTTATGATTGATTAATTGATTGTATACATGGTGTTGTGTTTTTATAAAAACACTTGGTTGCTACAAATGCAGAGCTTTGGGAGATTTTCTGGCAACCGTTCTCAAATGGGAAAGACCATGGGAGAAGACAGTGAAACTACCAGGCAGCACCGGTAGCACAGAGTCCAAGCCTGCCCAGTTGCATTTGTAGGAACCAGCTACTACACTTGATCTCAGCCAAAAGGCCGAGAAGCGATACCCACAATAGGTACGAGGTAGGGGAGTCAATCTCTGACACGTCAATACACGTCACGGTTTAACCACAATAGTTTCTATATGCATTCCACCAAATAATACAACATATTTAACTTAACATTGTTCATGTACTGCTAATGTACAAAACATCCCAGAAATGCTACTTATGACTGTTCCAAACTGGGAAATTCAATACGTCCCACGGTCACGTGGTAAGCCGTCTCCAATCGTAGCGGAAGAAGGCATTTGCTCATCAAAATCACATTTACCGCAAACTGGAAATAATGACCAACCGGTTACATGTAGTAAAACGTAATGTGATTATTATGGGCCATGTTTTGGATATTGACGCTTAGCTTTTCGCCTGAATATGAATGACACAGACACACACACAGCAGCCGATAGAAAGACCTCTGTCGCCCTCTAGCGGTTATATTACACTATGACCAGACATCTCTGACCTGTCCTTCTTCTTTCGTGTAACGTCAGAGGTCCAACTCGGTGTCGCGTAGCCATGCCCGCATCTCTGGTTCTAGGTCGAAGAGGCTGGCTTCTGAGGGTGGTCTATATAAGGGGCAGATGGTGATTAATGGGGCTTTTCCACTACGGTGCTGACCCGGGTCAGCCCGCTTCGGTCTGCTTCTTTTCCCCTTTTCCATTAGTCGTCCCAGGTCGGTTCGGTTCGCTTCGGCTCGCTTCTTTAGCTCCACATCGACCCCAGGGTCTACAATTTCATATCCGGGTCTTTTTGCCAGGCTGCGTGTGACGTGTGACGCTGCACACCGTTGATTGGTCAATGGAAATCGTCATCCCATGTCCCATCCCATATATTTCTTCACTAACCGCCATCTTGAAATACCACATTCGCTCTAGGAAAATGTCACTACAGTTTCTGTAATAGCTTATTAATAAAGATTCGGAAAATTATGCTGTATTATCTTAGTTTAATGTCATTTCAATGAATCATATAACTTTTATTTACAACAAGCACAACACAAAAATCGCTATTATGCACCGTGTTTGTCCGTGAATAACACCGGCTGTGGAGGTGGTACAAACACAATACTCCTTTGCTAACTTCACCATCTGCCTACGGTCATTTTGAGCCCTTAACCACCGCGCTGACACCCCGAGAAGTTATGCTTTTAACCGTAAACTCGATGAACCGGGAGTTCGCCCGCTGCCGTCCAGCCATTTTCGCCGTTCACTCATGAGTCAAATGCCGGTTTTAACAGGGAATTCGCTCCGCGCTGTGTCCACGGTGATAGAAGTGGAGGATCGACTCCATTCAAAAACGTTTGAATTCCCTGGCTTCTCCTCTTTCCGGACACGTTTGAATTGTTATCCTAACCCCCGGTAACCCAAAGTTATTAACCCGCAAACGGCACCGTGTTTGTCTGTGAATAACACCGGCTGTGGAGGTGGTACAAACACAATACTCCTTTGCTAACTTCACCATCAGTCTACGGTCATTTTGAGCCCTTACCCACCGCGCTGACACCCCGAGAAGTTATGCTTTTAACCGTAAACTCGATGAACCGGGAGTTCACCCGGCCGCTGCTGCTGTGCTGTCCAGCCATTTTCGCCGTTCACTCATGAGTCAAATGCCGGTAGATTCGCGTTTTGTTGGCGTTTCCCGATGATGATACTACAGTTCATAAAGCAGACAAGTGAAGGCAGTGGTTTTAAGGGTTCAAAAAACATGACTTTATTATGTGTACATAGCTTCCTCTCTCTCTTTCTCTTTCTCTCCAAAAAAATCACGGCTGTTGCTGTGTACACCCGGAAGCTTTTTGCCAGGCTGCGTGTGACGCGTAACTCCGCCTACTATCGTCTACTCCTCCTACTAGTCCGGGTCGGTTTGTGTATAATGGAAAACCAGAACTGATCTAAACCGAACTGGGCCGACCTGACGCGAACCGAACTGGGCCGACCTGGGCTGCTGATGGAAAAGCCCCATATGTGGTCGGCGGTCTGCTCTGGGTCACCGCACTCGCATGCCGCACTGTCCTGTCCTGTTTCTCCCCGGTGAAGTTCAGCCCAGCAATTTATCGATAACGTTTGTGCCATTTAGAAGCTACAGTTAAACCAACCGGTAGCACAGATAAAACCTGTTTAATGCGAGTATCAGGGTACCAGAACCATTCACCTTTACAACGAGGTACATTCTCGTGGAACGAGTAACACAGCTAAATGTGAGTGAATACCATATTAATTGCAGGGGATTTTGGCAAATGTTTGGGCCACTACCCACACGTTTAGCTGTGTTGCTCGTTCCACGAATGCATGATCCTTACACGTTGTACCTCGTTGTAAAGGTGACTAATCAGGCTTTCCAACGATATCAAATACAATACCAAATACAATTGGTATTATTAAAGGGGAGGAATAATCGACCAAATTAACATTTTCGAACCTTTTTGAGGAGTTTATATCAGGGCTGGATGCGTCATGCCAGGCGATACTTCCCCCCTGCCTGGCCAGGGAGAACACTGCCTGTGGTGTGGATGAGGATCTGTGGCCAGACAGCAACGCAAGGCATGCAGGGCAACTGTCTTTGTGTTTAGTTCCTTTATCTTTTCCCTAGGGCCTAACCTTAACCCTAACCGTAACCCTAGTAGTTAATTCGCTTGAAAATCTTATGGAAACAGGGATCTAGAAGCCTTTTTCATATTTTTCGTAGTTTATTTACTTCACTTGGGTAGTGATCTTCTCTTTTTATAGGACTATAGTTTGATCATGAGGAAAACGTCATCATTTCATCTCTTTTGTCATACTGTATATCTTCATACTGTAGATCATTTACAGCTATGGAGCAGAGAGATTTGGGGTGAAAAGTAAGAACCATGGGACACGGAAGGGGACACGGAAGGAACCATCAGCCCATCTCAAGTCCAGGAGACAACAAGAGATTGAAAGACTTGTGAAAGAAAGAAGGTGCCTGAGAAAACAGTGGAAGAAGGCCACAGAAGTGGAAAGGAAAGGACTTGAGGCACTACAGGCCGACATCAAGCAGCGTCTTGCAACACTGCGAAGAGCAGAATGCTTGAGAAAGCAACACAAGAAGAAAGTGCGAACGAGGACTGCCTTCTACAGAGATCCCTACAAGTTCGTCAAAGACCTCTTTGTCAAGGAGAAAACAGGGACCCTCAAAGTACCCATAAGGGAACTAGAGGAGCACCTGAGGAAGACCTACTCTGACAACCAGAGGCATGTGCCAGCCAGCATTCCGGATGACATGCCACCAATCCAACCACCTGAGCACCAGATGGAAACAAGGCCCCCTACATGGAGCGAAGTTGAGAGCACAGTAAAACGGGCAAGAACAGCCTCAGCCCCTGGGCCCAACGGCGTTCCATACAGGCTATATAAGAACAGTCCAGGCGTCTTGAAGTACCTCTGGAAGCTAATGAAAGTGGCATGGGAAAAGGGAATCATACCAAAGGCATGGCGAAGGGCAGGAGGGATCCTGATTCCCAAAGAGAAGAATTCCTCAACCATCGACCAGTTCCGCCAGATCAGTCTACTGAATGTGGAAGGAAAGATTTTCTTCAGTGTTGTGGCCCAGAGGCTCTCAGTATTCTTGCAGAAGAACAACTTTGTCGACACCTCAGTGCAGAAGGCAGGGATAAGTGGATTCTCAGGATGCCTGGAACACACAAATGTCATCTGGCACCAGATACAAACGGCCAAGAAGGAGAAGAAAGACCTGCATGTGGTTTTCTTAGATCTTGCCAATGCCTTCGGGTCAGTGCCTCATGAGATTTTGTGGACAGCGTTCAACTTCTTCCAAGTCCCAGAGGGCATCACAAGGCTGGTCAAAGCCTACTTCCAGGACCTCCAGTTCTGTGTTACAGCACAAGCCAGTACAACTGCTTGGCAGCACCTCGAGATAGGCATAATGGCGGGCTGCACCATCTCTCCACTGGCGTTTACCATGGCAATGGAGCTCATTATTCGAGCATCCCGATGGGTTGTTGGAGGGGAACGGTTGAAGAGCGGGCTGCGTCTTCCACCAATCAGGGCGTACATGGATGACATGACGACAATAACAACAACAAACGCATGCACCAAACGCCTGCTGGATAAACTCCAGGGAAACATCAAATGGGCACGAATGGAGATTAAACCCAGTAAGTCCCGCAGTATCTCCATTGTCAAAGGCAAGCTCGCCAATGAGAGGTTCCACGTCAACAACGAGCCAATACCAACAGTTCTGGAGAAGCCCATCAAAAGCCTTGGCCGCTGGTATAGCGCAGAACTCAAAGACTCGAAGCAGGTGGAACAACTCAAGCAGGATACAATCAGTGGCCTCAAGCAGATCAACAACACTGCTCTCCCTGGGAAGCTGAAGCTGTGGTGCTTTCAGTTTGGACTGCTGCCCCGTCTCATGTGGCCAATTTCCATCTACGAGGTCACACTATCCCATGCCAACCGGCTGGAGAGACTGGTGAATGCACAAGTGAGGAAGTGGCTTGGACTGCCGAGAGGCCTTAGCAGCATAGGCCTGTATGGCAACGGAGCCCTCTCCCTACCAATCTCAAGCCTGGTGGAGGAGTACAAATGTGCCAAATCAAGGCTGGAAATGACTCTAACAGAATCCCGGGATCCATTCGTCAGAGGTGCTGCTCCAATCCTAGCAACGGGGAGGAAATGGAAGCCATCTGCAGCAGTTGCGGTGGCAAAGACCGCCCTCAGACACCGGGATATAGTGGGGCATGTCCAACATGGCAGAGGGGGCCTTGGCTTGGAAACAACAACACCCACATGGCAAAAGGCTACTCCAACCGAACGGCGGAAGATGGTGGTTGAGGAGGTGCGCCACCAGGAGGAAGCAGCCAGGTGCGCCAAGGCAGTCTCCCAAGCCCAGCAAGGCCGCTGGATGAAGTGGGAGAGCGTGGAGAGGAGGAAAATCACGTGGAATGAGCTGTGGAGCATGGAGTCTAATAGGCTAAGTTTCATCATCAGAGCCACATATGATGTCCTGCCCTCTCCTACCAACCTACATCTCTGGTATGGAGAGGACCCAGCCTGTCTCCAGTGTGCAGCCCCAGCAACCCTCAAACACATCTTGGTGGGTTGCAAGACCAGTCTAACTCAAGGAAGATACACCTGGCGCCACAACCAAGTGCTAAAGTGCTTGGCTGCCGAACTTGAACACAAGAGGGTAACCACCAACGCCATGCCTCTAAATGCCCAGACTACCTTTCCACGGAAAACAACCTTCATCCGGGAAGGGGAGAAACAGCGGACCAAGCCATCACCTCCAGACTCAGGCCCACTGAACGCAGCCCGGGATTGGGAAATGCGGGTAGACCTCAGCCAGAGGCTCACCTTCCCACCCGAAATTGCAGCGACCAACCTGCGCCCAGACCTAGTCCTCTGGTCCAAGTCCTGCCGGCGTGTCTTCATCGTAGAACTGACGGTCCCATGGGAGGAGGCCATCGATGAGGCATTCGAACGGAAGAGGCTGCGGTATGCCAACTTAGCAGTCGAAGCAGAGGGGCGGGGCTGGAACGTGAAGGTGTGGCCAGTGGAGGTGGGCTGCAGAGGCTTTGTAGCCAGCTCCACCACAAGGCTCCTGAGGGCAGTAGGGATCAGAGGACAGGCCCAACGGAAGGCAATCAGAGAACTGTCCACTGCAGCAGAACGGAGCAGTCACTGGCTGTGGCTGAAACGTAGGGACCCAACATGGGCTCCCAAATGACCACGTGGTGCCACCGTGCGACACACACCCAGGCCTGATCAGCCTGTGGTGGGCCAACCTCGGCAGAGGGTGTCTTGTGATAACTGGCCGAAACACCCAATGAGGTCGGGGACCAGAACTGAAGATGTGTCGTACTGGTGGCACCACGTGATCATTGCCAAATTCCACTCCACCCAAGAGGACATCTCCAACTCCACTCAATTGTTGTGCTGAATATTTAGGGATTTTAACAACCAGTCCTATTAAGAATCCTTGGTAAAGATGATGTGGATGATGTGGTACTTTTTTCCTTCAGTGGTTTACATTGTCTTTGGGAAAGTGCAGAGAATACAGTATATACAGTTGGTCTTCCTTGGCCTATAAAGAATGTAACTCTTGTTTCAAGGGGATAGTCGAGCATACGTAATAGTAAGTAGCCCTCCCCCTCCCGCCCTCAGTGTCAATGTGAACACTCAATTACCCTTGGCACTACTTCTGTTTGCAAATAGTACCTTTGCACGAACCATATTTGTGCACATTTGTACATACCTCTCTTTTGATATAGCCTCTGTATACATCTGTATACACCATACTGTACATAGCTACCTTAACTGTACATATCTACCTTAACTGTACATAGCTACCTTAACTGTACATAGCTACCTTAACTGTACATAGCTACCTTAACTGTACATAGCTACCTTAACTGTACATATATACCTTAACTGTACATAGCTACCTTAACTGTACATAGCTACCTTAACTGTACATAGCTACCTTAACTGTACATATCTACCTTAACTGTACATATCTACCTTAACTGTACATAGCTACCTTAACTGTACATAGCTACCTTAACTGTACATATCTACCTTAACTGTACATAGCTACCTTAACTGTACATAGCTACCTTAACTGTACATATCTACCTTAACTGTACATAGCTACCTTAACTGTACATAGCTACCTTAACTGTACATATCTACCTTAACTGTACATATCTACCTTAACTGTACATAGCTACCTTAACTGTACATAGCTACCTTAACTGTACATAGCTACCTTAACTGTACATATCTACCTTAACTGTACATATATACCTTAATTGTACATATCTACCTCAACTATAGGTTACTGCTATCCATCTCTTGTACATACCTCTAACTACCGTACTTGCCATACTGTACCGATCACTTATCACTATCATGTTTTATATCACTATAAAAACACTATGTTTTATAACACTTCTGGTTAGATGCTAAACTGCATTTCGTTGTCTGGTACTTGTACTCTTCAATGACAATAAAGTTTAATCTAATCTAATCTACTACGAATAAAGTTGTTTGCAATACATTCCTGTGTCCAGTGTCTTTTTGTGTCCATGTATGGTTTTTATATGTACAGTTCTTAGTTTCCTGTTGAAGAAATGTCTGGTTCGAACTTCATATTCAAGTTGTTCAGTAGCTTTCAGATTTGGGGAAATAGAAGAGGATCTGACAAAGAAAATAATCTACAGGCCATGATCCAACTGTTATAGGGCTTGTTACAAAGCCTAAACTAAACATCTCTATGCTTTCTATGGAGACAACATATTTCCGGTGCTAAACAGGTCTAATTCATAAATATGCAGACATTTAACCGGTCTAGTTAACTTAAACAGATAGAGGGGGTGCACTCCAGGGGGAATGTCCCTGTAATTCGTAATTGTAAGTCGCTTTGGATAAAAGCGTTGGCTAAATGGCAAAATTAATTAATTTAACTAAAAATTAATTTAATGCCAGATCTCAAGTTCTGTGGCGGTTCCTCTTCATACAGGGCAGGTGGCCCGCGAACTGGGCAGGCTTGGTCGAACCTACCCAGTTCACTGGGTGCTCAGGGCAGGTGGCCCGCGAAATGGGCAGGCTTGGACGAACCTACCCAGTTCACTGGGTGCTCCGCGAACTGGGCAGGCTTGGTCAAGTGTAGTAGCTGGTTCCTACAAATGCAACTGGGAAGCCATGGACTCTGTGCTACCCAGTTCACTGCGTGCTTCGTGGTAGTTTCACTGACTTCTCCCATGGTCTTTCCCATTTTAGAACGGTTGCCAGAAAACATCCCAAAGCTCTGCATTTGTAGGAACCAGACACTACACTTAATCTTAGCCAAAAGGCCGAGAAGCGATACCCTCAATTTGTCCGAGGTAGGGGAGTCATTCTCTGGCACGTCAATAACGTCACGGTTTAACCACAATAGTTTCTATATGCGTTCCACCAAATAATACAACATATTTAACTTAACATTGTTAATGTACTGCTAATGTACAAAACATCCCAGAAATGCTACTTATGACTGTTCCAAACTGGGAAATTCAATACGTCCCACGGTCACGTGGTAAGCCGTCTCCAATCGTAGCGGAAGAAGGCATTTGCTCATCAAAATCACATTTACCGCAAACTGGAAATAATGACCAACCGGTTACATGTAGTAAAACGTAATGTGATTATTATGGGCCATGTTTTGGATATTGACGCTTAGCTTTTCGCCTGAATATGAATGACACAGACACACGCACACACACACACAGCAGCCGATAGAAAGACCTCTGTCGCCCTCTAGCGGTTATATTACACTTTGACCAGACATCTCTGACCTGTCTCCCCGGTTAATTGTCAGTACTATCCTTGATGATCGACTAAATTAATTGTAGGACTGTGTACAAGTGAAAACAAACCCCAGACCAAAGTAATCAGAGGCATGACCATTTATGTGGAATAAACTCGTTTCACAAGCACTACGACTTCACCCAATGAGCCTAGTCACTGTGGCTGTGATAGCACTGGCCAACCCAGTTAAAACCAAGGCTTTGGACTTTTGGGGGACTGCCAGTTGAGCTTTCTCCAAGCTCTGGAGGGGTCGGCGATGTCACAGTGTGGGTTGAAGAGCTCTCACCAAGCTCTGGAGGGGTCGGCGATGTCACAGTGTGGGTTGAAGAGCTCTCACCAAGCTCTGGAGGGGTCGGCGATGTCACAGTGTGGGTTGAAGAGCTCTCACCAAGCTCTGGAGGGGTCGGCGATGTCACAGTGTGGGTTGAAGAGCTCTCACCAAGCTCTGGAGGGGTCGGCGATGTCACAGTGTGGGTTGAAGAGCTCTCACCAAGCTCTGGAGGGGTCGGCGATGTCACAGTGTGGGTTGAAGAGCTCTCACCAAGCTCTGGAGGGGTCGGCGATGTCACAGTGTGGGTTGAAGAGCTCTCACCAAGCTCTGGAGGGGTCGGCGATGTCACAGTGTGGGTTGAAGAGCTCTCACCAAGCTCTGGAGGGGTCGGCGATGTCACAGTGTGGGTTGAAGAGCTCTCACCAAGCTCTACCCTGGGAGGCCATGGAGGATGGCTGAAGAGACACCAGGCAGTGCTACAGTAGTAAGAAATACATTAGTTAGTGCAGAGAGTCCATAGTCATCACTGCATGACAGAGTCCATAGTCATCACTGTATGACAGAGTCCATAGTCATCACTGTATGACAGTCCACAGCTGGCTCACAGGTGACCACACAGAACAATTACAAGCTTCAGAATAACAGTAGTTAGATCTGCTGACAAGGTGATGGAGCATTTTAGTGACTTGACATGTGAGCATAACTTGTCATGATCATGACTAATATCTGTTGCGATGTGAACTCAAATCAACCCACAACCCATTTCAAATCAACCCACAACCCCAACGATTGCTTTGTCAAGAGATGTAAGTCTAAGACACGTACCTGACTTTAGCGAGGTGTGAGATCTGACTAACGCTGGTCTGAGAACTGATGGAGGAGGCAGGACATGGACCCACTCTGCTTTTGGAAAGGTTCTTGAAAAGAGACACAGGTAGAGATGAGGAAGCATTGATACACACTGGTAAGTAACAAAGCTAAATGTCTAAAACTGAGATTCATCTGATATTACATCACTATTAGCTCACAAGAGATAGATGCTGCTTCTATCACTTCATACTGGGGCGGACCTTGTTCAGATCTTGTGGGTCTGCGCAGCCCCGGCCGGCGGGCTGATTGGCTGTGTTCCAGGATCACGGGATAATAGTGAAGCTACAACAATTTATATAATGGAACTTCCGGATTTAGCCACTGTTTTCAAAATAAAAGCGATCCATCGAATGATATGGAGGGGGACACGTTGAAAAACAGATCCAGTATCTAAAAACAAACAGTCACTGTCAATATAGTTAACCTTCCCTAAAGGGACAGTTCACTCCAAACTCCAACTTTTCAGATCTCAACAGTGGGTTGGTGCTTCTAGGTTGGTGCATAGCCTGGTAAACCCACCCAGACAGCTTGTAAGTGCATAACTACTAGGCCTATTTAGAAACCAGAGCAGTACATGTACATGTTCTGCAACTTTTGATATGAACACACATGGTGCTTCACTTGAGTCAAAGTGACAATGAGACAATTTAGCAAAACAGCATATATCTTTTTCATTGAGAACATGCAGCATAGGGTTCCCTGGTTGTGAGGTGTACTTCTCTCTTTCTGCTAAGGTTAGAGAATGTTAGAGAACCAAGCGTGACAGACAGGCCAGTGTTCTGCTGAAACCACCCGCCTCACGCAGGGGAAGTGGAACCCTGTGACATTAGTCTGGTTTTGGCTCAGCTCCGCTCTCCCTGAGTGTAATGGACTGACTTATATAGCTATGCCTTATTCCAAAGAGCTTTACAACGGCCTCTCATTCACCCATTCACACAGACATTCCACACACCAATGGCGGCAAGCTACCATGCAAGGCGCCGGCCCGCTCACTGGGAGCAATTTGGGGTTCAGTGTCTTGCCCAAGGACACTTCGACATGTGGCCAGCCGGGGCTCGAACCGCCGATCGGCCAACTGCTTGCACTGGGCCTGGTCTTCAAGATACGCTACACCACAAAGACACCCAAGTACCTGTCAACATACTTCCAAAAAGTGAACAACGTCCACACATACAATACCAGAGGAAGCTCCACGAACCACGTTCAACCGCGTTGCACCACAAACAAGGGGTTAAACTCGTTTGCAAACTATGCAGTAAAAATGTCGAACGCCCTTCCTATAATCTTAAAGGAGTGCAAAACACTGCCCACCTTCAAAACCACTCTCAAAAAACATTTACAGGAGGCTGCAATCCGTAACTGGACCCTCTAAATCAAAAATCTAATTAAAAGACTACACCCCCACCTGGACTACCCTCTATATATTCTTGTTGTTTTGTTGTTATGTCTCCCACTTGTTGTTTTGTCCCCCCGCCCGAACTACCCATTGTACATATTATATGTCTGTCCCTCTGCCCGAACTTCCCACTGTACATACTTTGTGTTTTGTCCCCCGCCCCCACCTGTGGTGTATGTCCCCACCTGTCCTACCCGCTGTACATACCTTATGTTTTGTTGTATTGTTCTTCCCATGTTGGATGTATGTTTATCTTGTAGATAGTACTAGTTATTTGTCTGTATTATCTTGGAGATAGTACTAGTTTTTGTCTGTCTTACATGTAACGATGAATTGAGAATCAAGGACCCCAATTGAAATAAGCCAGTGGCTTTCTTGGGTTTTTATCCTGTTAGTTGACCTTGTATGTAATATGTACTTTCATGTACCTACTTCTGCAAATCTTCTAATAAAGTTTTCAATCAATCAAACCAACCTTGTGATCAGATTAGATGCCGACTCTACCTCCTGAGACACAGCCGCCCCTCTCTCTGCCGCACACCTCTCGGTCCCGTCTCCCATGTCAGGAAGTCAGAAACACGGTGGAGTAATGGACAGGTAGTAATGGACAGGTAGTAATGGACAGGTAGTAATGGACAGGTAGTAATGGACAGGTAGTAATGGACAGGTAGTAATGGACAGGTAGTAGTGGACAGGTAGTAATGGACAGGTAGTAATGGACAGGTAGTAATGGACAGGTAGTAATGGACAGGTAGTAATGGACAGGTAGTAATGGACAGGTAGTAATGGACAGGTAGTAATGGACAGGTAGTAGTGGACAGGTAGTAATGGACAGGTAGTAATGGACAGGTAGTAATGGACAGGTAGTAATGGACAGGTAGTAGTGGACAGGTAGTAATGGACAGGTAGTAATGGACAGGTAGTAATGGACAGGTAGTAATGGACAGGTAGTAATGGACAGGTAGTAGTGGACAGGTAGTAATGGACAGGTAGTAATGGACAGGTAGTAATGGACAGGTAGTAATGGACAGGTAGTAATGGACAGGTAGTAATGGACAGGTAGTAATGGACAGGTAGTAATGGACAGGTAGTAATGGACAGGTAGTAATCGACAGGTAGTAGTGGACAGGTAGTAGTGGAACTGCTTATTGCACAATGCTATTTATACTATTTCAAAAACATAGAAATGATCTTCTCATTGTGTTGCGTCTACATATTTCATAATGTATTCATAATGGAATAACATACATTAATACCAATTGAAATTGGTAATACAGGTCTACAAAATAAGAGTAAGTTATGACCATTCATTTTACAACGTGTAGAAACATTTGTACAAACCTTATGAAATGTCACACTCTGGTGGCCAGAATAAAAGCTGTGCAGCAGCAACATTACTGAGTACAGTAGTAAATATGTGGCTGAGCAGAAGGCTGGTCTCAATGTAATGGAACAGTTTCCATTATTTTTAGAGCCGCTCTGCCTCTAGTCCATTAATTGATTGTATACATGGTGTTGTGTTTTTATAAAAACACCTGGTTGCTACAAATGCAGAGCTTTGGGAGATTTTCTGGCAACCGTTCTCAAATGGGAAAGTTTAGTTTAGTTTAGTATATTAGTTTATTATATCGAGGACAATCCTAATACATGAACCATATAAAGACCGTGTGTGAAGGCGGTGAGGAAGTTCAAGGAAGCACCCAGTGAACTGGGTAGCACAGAGTCCAAGCCTGCCCAGTTGCATTTGTAGCAACGAGCTACTACACTTGACCTTAGCCAAAAGGCCGAGGAAGCGATACCCACAATGGGTACGAGGTAGGAGAGTCAATCTCTGACACGTCAATTCACGTCGCGGTTTAACCACAATAGTTTCTATATGCATTCCACCAAATAATACAACATATTTAACTTAACATTGTTCATGTACTGCTAATGTACAAAACATCCCAGAAATGCTACTTATGACTGTTCCAAACTGGGAAATTCAATACGTCCCACGGTCACGTGGTAAGCCGTCTCCAATCGTAGCGGAAGAAGGCATTTGCTCATCAAAATCACATTTACCGCAAACTGGAAATAATGACCAACCGGTTACATGTAGTAAAACGTAATGTGATTATTATGGGCCATGTTTTGGATATTGACGCTTAGCTTTTCGCCTGAATATGAATGACACAGACACACGCACACACACACACACACACAGCAGCCGATAGAAAGACCTCTGTCGCCCTCTAGCGGTTATATTACACTTTGACCAGACATCTCTGACCTCTCCTGTTTCTCCCCGGTTAATTGTCAGTACTATCCTTGATGATCGACTAAATTAATTGTAGGACTGTGTACAAGTGAAAACAAACCACAGACCAAAGTAATCAGAGGCATGACCATTTATGTGGAATAAACTCGTTTCACAAGCACTACGACTTCACCCAATGAGCCTAGTCACTGTGGCTGTGATAGCACTGGCCAACCCAGTTAAAACCAAGGCTTTGGACTTTTGGGGGACTGCCAGTTGAGCTTTCTCCAAGCTCTGGAGGGGTCGGCGATGTCACAGTGTGGGTTGAAGAGCTCTCACCAAGCTCTGGAGGGGTCGGCGATGTCACAGTGTGGGTTGAAGAGCTCTCACCAAGCTCTGGAGGGGTCGGCGATGTCACAGTGTGGGTTGAAGAGCTCTCACCAAGCTCTGGAGGGGTCGGCGATGTCACAGTGTGGGTTGAAGAGCTCTCACCAAGCTCTGGAGGGGTCGGCGATGTCACAGTGTGGGTTGAAGAGCTCTCACCAAGCTCTACCCTGGGAGGCCATGGAGGATGGCTGAAGAGACACCAGGCAGTGCTACAGTAGTAAGAAATACATTAGTTAGTGCAGAGAGTCCATAGTCATCACTGTATGACAGAGTCCATAGTCATCACTGTATGACAGAGTCCATAGTCTTCACTGTATGACAGTCCACAGCTGGCTCACAGGTGACCACACAGAACAATTACAAGCTTCAGAATAACAGTAGTTAGATCTGCTGACAAGGTGATGGAGCATTTTAGTGACTTGACATGTGAGCATAACTTGTCATGATCATGACTAATATCTGTTGCAATGTGAACTCAAATCAACCCACAACCCATTTCAAATCAACCCACAACCCCAACGATTGCTTTGTCAAGAGATGTAAGTCTAAGACACGTACCTGACTTTAGCGAGGTGTGAGATCTGACTAACGCTGGTCTGAGAACTGATGGAGGAGGCAGGACATGGACCCACTCTGCTTTTGGAAAGGTTCTTGAAAAGAGACACAGGTAGAGATGAGGAAGCATTGATACACACTGGTAAGTAACAAAGCTAAATGTCTAAAACTGAGATTCATCTGATATTACATCACTATTAGCTCACAAGAGATAGATGCTGCTTCTATCACTTCATACTGGGGCGGACCTTGTTCAGATCTTGTGGCTCTGCGCAGCCCCGGCCGGCGGGCTGATTGGCTGTGTTCCAGGATCACGGGGTAACAGTGAAGCTACAACAATTGATATAATGGAACTTCCGGATTTAGCCACTGTTTTCAAAATAAAAGCGATCCGTCGAATGATATGGAGGGGGGGACACGTTGAAAAACAGATCCAGTATCTAAAAACAAACTGTCACTGTCAATATAGTTAACCTTCCCTAAAGGGACAGTTCACTCCAAACTCCAACTTTTCAGATCTCAACAGTGGGTTGGTGCTTCTAGGTTGGTGCATAGCCTGGTAAACCCACCCAGACAGCTTGTAAGTGCATAACTACTAGGCCTATTTAGAAACCAGAGCAGTACATGTACATGTTCTGCAACTTTTGATATGAACACACATGGTGCTTCACTTGAGTCAAAGTGACAATGAGACAATTTAGCAAAACAGCATATATCTTTTTCATTGAGAACATGCAGCATAGGGTTCCCTGGTTGTGAGGTGTACTTCACTCTTTCTGCTAAGGTTAGAGAATGTTAGAGAACCAAGCGTGACAGACAGGCCAGTGTTCTGCTGAAACCACCCGCCTCACGCAGGGGAAGTGGAACCCTGTGACATTAGTCTGGTTTTGGCTCAGCTCCGCTCTCCCTGAGTGTAATGGACTGACTTATATAGCTATGCCTTATTCCAAAGAGCTTTACAACGGCCTCTCATTCACCCATTCACACAGACATTCCACACACCAATGGCGGCAAGCTACCATGCAAGGCGCCGGCCCGCTCACTGGGAGCAACTTGGGGTTCAGTGTCTTGCCCAAGGACACTTCGACATGTGGCCAGCCGGGGCTCGAACCGCCGATCTGCCAACCTTGCGATCAGATTAGATGCCGACTCTACCTCCTGAGACACAGCCGCCCCTCTCTACTAAAAAACTATGGGACTCCATGAAACATATGACTAACATGGCCCCAGCTAAAAGGTGCCTTAGTGTCCTAAACGAGGGTGAAAAAGCCAATGAACTTAACCATTTTTATGCCAGGTTTGAGACTGCCGACTTCTCGATGGAGCAAACAGTGGCTCTTCAGGCGCTGCCTGAGTTGGAAGCAAGTATCACCATTGAGCAGCGCGAGGTACAGAGACTGTTCGCTAACACCCGCCCTAGAAAGTCCTCTGGACCGGATGGCATCTCTGGGCTCATGCTAAAGTCCTGCAGTGAGGAGCTGGCTGAGGCCTGGTGTCCTATCTTCCAGAAGTCTCTGGACTCTCACACTGTTCCGTCCATCTGGAAAGACGCTATCATTATTCCTGTTCCTAAGAAGGCTAGCTGCAAGGAAAATAATGACCTGCGACCAGTCGCTTTGACATCTGTTGTAATGAAATGTTTTGAAAAATTCATTATGTAAAGTGAAAAATGCAGTCAGTTGCTCTCTGGATCCTTTTCAGTTTGCGTATAGATGTAACACAGGCACAGATGATGCAACCTCAGCCATGGTGCACTTCATATCTAAGCACTTAGAGGACCCTACCTACTATGTCCGACTCCTATTTGTTGATTTCAGTTCTGCTTTTAACACGATACAGCCGCACCTTTTAATTGAGAAGTTAAATGGGCTTAATGTCCCCCCCCTCATTATAAAATGGTATCACTCCTTTTTAACTAACCGCACACAGCGGGTCAGTGTTAATGGCACTCTTTCGGAACCCAGAACCATAAGCACTGGTGCTCCACAGGGTATAGTCAGTTCCCCTGTGCTCTTTACTTTATACACAAACGAGTGCAGAAGCACCTACCCTAGCAACTGCATCATAAAATTTTCGGATGACACTGCCATCCTTGCTTTAATCAAAAAGGACAGTGACCTAAATGACTATTATTCTGAAATCCAGAGGTTTGTTAAATGGTGTGATGTTAACTGCCTGGTTTTAAATGTTAAGAAAACTGAGGAGATGGTGTTCGACCCCAGAGGTGTTGGGGACCACAGGCCTGTGGTCATCCACAAACAATCCATCTCTCAGGCCGCCTCTTACAAATATCTTGGGGTTTTCATTGATAACTCACTCACCTGGAGCACTCATGTAGACAGCCTTTGTAGCAGATTACAACAACGACTACACTTCCTACGCCACCTTAGAGTTCATGGTGTTGACCCAAAATTTATGCTATTTTTCTACCAGTCTGTCTTAGAGAGTCTCATCAGATACGGCATTACATCTTGGTTTGGTAACCTATCTGTAAAACTAAGGTCCAAACTGGTCCGACTGATACAGACTGCATGGAAGATCATAGGGGTGAAAGACCACTCATCCCTGCAGTCTATTTTTGAACAGGCTACTCTCAGACAGGCTAGTAGAATTCTCATGAATCCCTCCCATGTCCTACATGCAGAGTATGAACTGCTGCCCTCTGGGAGGAGGTTCAGAGTCCCCCGCGCTAGATTAAATAGATTTAAAAATTATTTTATTCCCGTTTCTGTTAAACTTTTAAACTGCACAAGATGAATGTAACTTATCTTGCTTATCATTTTATTCCCACTCTTGTTTTAATCAGGTCCGCCCTCTGTTTGTGTGCTAATATCCTGTATTGTCTGTTGCTCTTTGTTGGCTGCTGTGGGGTGCAAGCCCAATACACATTTCCCAGTGATGGGACAATAAAGTGACTCTTGACTCTTGACTTGACTCTCTGCCGCACACCTCTCGGTCCCGTCTCCCATGTCAGGAAGTCAGAAACACGGTGGAGTAGTGGACAGGTAGTAATGGACAGGTAGTAATGGACAGGTAGTAATGGACAGGTAGTAATGGACAGGTAGTAATGGACAGGTAGTAATGGACAGGTAGTAGTGGACAGGTAGTAATGGACAGGTAGTAATGGACAGGTAGTAATGGACAGGTAGTAATGGACAGGTAGTAGTGGACAGGTAGTAATGGACAGGTAGTAATGGACAGGTAGTAATGGACAGGTAGTAGTGGACAGGTAGTAATGGACAGGTAGTAATGGACAGGTAGTAATGGACAGGTAGTAATGGACAGGTAGTAATGGACAGGTAGTAGTGGACAGGTAGTAGTGGACAGGTAGTAATGGACAGGTAGTAATGGACAGGTAGTAATGGACAGGTAGTAGTGGACAGGTAGTAGTGGACAGGTAGTAGTGGACAGGTAGTAATGGACAGGTAGTAATGGACAGGTAGTAATGGACAGGTAGTAATGGACAGGTAGTAATGGACAGGTAGTAGTGGACAGGTAGTAATGGACAGGTAGTAATGGACAGGTAGTAATGGACAGGTAGTAATGGACAGGTAGTAATGGACAGGTAGTAATGGACAGGTAGTAATGGACAGGTAGTAATGGACAGGTAGTAATCGACAGGTAGTAGTGGACAGGTAGTAGTGGAACTGCTTATTGCACAATGCTATTTATACTATTTCAAAAACATAGAAATGATCTTCTCATTGTGTTGCGTCTACATATTTCATAATGTATTCATAATGGAATAACATACATTAATACCAATTGAAATTGGTAATACAGGTCTACAAAATAAGAGTAAGTTATGACCATTCATTTTACAACGTGTAGAAACATTTGTACAAACCTTATGAAATGTCACACTCTGGTGGCCAGAATAAAAGCTGTGCAGCAGCAACATTACTGAGTACAGTAGTAATTATGTGGCTGAGCAGAAGGCTGGTCTCAATGTAATGGAACAGTTTCCATTATTTTTAGAGCCGCTCTGCCTCTAGTCCATTAATTGATTGTATACATGGTGTTGTGTTTTTATAAAAACACCTGGTTGCTACAAATGCAGAGCTTTGGGAGATTTTCTGGCAACCGTTCTCAAATGGGAAAGACCATGGGAGAAGGCGGTGAGCAGGTACAAGGGAGCACCCAGTGAACTGGGTAGCACAGAGTCCAAGCCTGCCCAGTTGCATTTGTAGCAACCAGCTACTACACTTGACCTTAGCCAAAAGGCCGAGGAAGCGATACCCACAATGGGTACGAGGTAGGAGAGTCAATCTCTGACACGTCAATTCACGTCACGGTTTAACCACAATAGTTTCTATATGCATTCCACCAAATAATACAACATCTTTAACTTAACATTGTTCATGTACTGCTAATGTACAAAACATCCCAGAAATGCTACTTATGACTGTTCCAAACTGGGAAATTCAATACGTCCCACGGTCACGTGGTAAGCCGTCTCCAATCGTAGCGGAAGAAGGCATTTGCTCATCAAAATCACATTTACCGCAAACTGGAAATAATGACCAACCGGTTACATGTAGTAAAACGTAATGTGATTATTATGGGCCATGTTTTGGATATTGACGCTTAGCTTTTCGCCTGAATATGAATGACACAGACACACGCACACACACACACAGCAGCCGATAGAAAGACCTCTGTCGCCCTCTAGCGGTTATATTACACTTTGACCAGACATCTCTGACCTCTCCTGTTTCTCCCCGGTTAATTGTCAGTACTATCCTTGATGATCGACTAAATTAATTGTAGGACTGTGTACAAGTGAAAACAAACCACAGACCAAAGTAATCAGAGGCATGACCATTTATGTGGAATAAACTCGTTTCACAAGCACTACGACTTCACCCAATGAGCCTAGTCACTGTGGCTGTGATAGCACTGGCCAACCCAGTTAAAACCAAGGCTTTGGACTTTTGGGGGACTGCCAGTTGAGCTTTCTCCAAGCTCTGGAGGGGTCGGCGATGTCACAGTGTGGGTTGAAGAGCTCTCACCAAGCTCTGGAGGGGTCGGCGATGTCACAGTGTGGGTTGAAGAGCTCTCACCAAGCTCTGGAGGGGTCGGCGATGTCACAGTGTGGGTTGAAGAGCTCTCACCAAGCTCTACCCTGGGAGGCCATGGAGGATGGCTGAAGAGACACCAGGCAGTGCTACAGTAGTAAGAAATACAATAGTTAGTGCAGAGAGTCCATAGTCATCACTGTATGACAGAGTCCATAGTCATCACTGTATGACAGTCCACAGCTGGCTCACAGGTGACCACACAGAACAATTACAAGCTTCAGAATAACAGTAGTTAGATCTGCTGACAAGGTGATGGAGCATTTTAGTGACTTGACATGTGAGCATAACTTGTCATGATCATGACTAATATCTGTTGCAATGTGAACTCAAATCAACCCACAACCCATTTCAAATCAACCCACAACCCCAACGATTGCTTTGTCAAGAGATGTAAGTCTAAGACACGTACCTGACTTTAGCGAGGTGTGAGATCTGACTAACGCTGGTCTGAGAACTGATGGAGGAGGCAGGACATGGACCCACTCTGCTTTTGGAAAGGTTCTTGAAAAGAGACACAGGTAGAGATGAGGAAGCATTGATACACACTGGTAAGTAACAAAGCTAAATGTCTAAAACTGAGATTCATCTGATATTACATCACTATTAGCTCACAAGAGATAGATGCTGCTTCTATCACTTCATACTGGGGCGGACCTTGTTCAGATCTTGTGGCTCTGCGCAGCCCCGGCCGGCGGGCTGATTGGCTGTGTTCCAGGATCACGGGATAATAGTGAAGCTACAACAATTTATATAATGGAACTTCCGGATTTAGCCACTGTTTTCAAAATAAAAGCGATCCATCGAATGATATGGAGGGGGACACGTTGAAAAACAGATCCAGTATCTAAAAACAAACTGTCACTGTCAATATAGTTCACCTTCCCTAAAGGGACAGTTCACTCCAAACTCCAACTTTTCAGATCTCAACAGTGGGTTGGTGCTTCTAGGTTGGTGCATAGCCTGGTAAACCCACCCAGACAGCTTGTAAGGGCATAACTACTAGGCCTATTTAGAAACCAGAGCAGTAAATGTACATGTTCTGCAACTTTTGATATGAACACACATGGTGCTTCACTTGAGTCAAAGTGACAATGAGACAATTTAGCAAAACAGCATATACCTTTTCTAATTGAGAACATGCAGCATAGGGTTCCCTGGTTGTGAGGTGTACTTCTCTCTTTCTGCTAAGGTTAGAGAATGTTAGAGAACCAAGCGTGACAGACAGGCCAGTGTTCTGCTGAAACCACCCGCCTCACGCAGGGGAAGTGGAACCCTGTGACATTAGTCTGGTTTTGGCTCAGCTCCGCTCTCCCTGAGTGTAATGGACTGACTTATATAGCTATGCCTTATTCCAAAGAGCTTTACAACGGCCTCTCATTCACCCATTCACACACACACATTCCACACACCAATGGCGGCAAGCTACCATGCAAGGCGCCGGCCCGCTCACTGGGAGCAACTTGGGGTTCAGTGTCTTGCCCAAGGACACTTCGACATGTGGCCAGCCGGGGCTCGCACCGCCGATCTGCCAACCTTGTGATCAGATTAGATGCCGACTCTACCTCCTGAGACACAGCCGCCCCTCTCTACTAAAAAACTATGGGACTCCATGAAACATATGACTAACATGGCCCCAGCTAAAAGGTGCCTTAGTGTCCTAAACGAGGGTGAAAAAGCCAATGAACTTAACCATTTTTATGCCAGGTTTGAGACTGCCGACTTCTCGATGGAGCAAACAGTGGCTCTTCAGGCGCTGCCTGAGTTGGAAGCAAGTATCACCATTGAGCAGCGCGAGGTACAGAGACTGTTCGCTAACCCCCGCCCTAGAAAGTCCTCTGGACCGGATGGCATCTCTGGGCTCATGCTAAAGTCCTGCAGTGAGGAGCTGGCTGAGGCCTGGTGTCCTATCTTCCAGAAGTCTCTGGACTCTCACACTGTTCCGTCCATCTGGAAAGACGCTATCATTATTCCTGTTCCTAAGAAGGCTAGCTGCAAGGAAAATAATGACCTGCGACCAGTCGCTTTGACATCTGTTGTAATGAAATGTTTTGAAAAATTCATTATGTAAAGTGAAAAATGCAGTCAGTTGCTCTCTGGATCCTTTTCAGTTTGCGTATAGATGTAACACAGGCACAGATGATGCAACCTCAGCCATGGTGCACTTCATATCTAAGCACTTAGAGGACCCTACCTACTATGTCCGACTCCTATTTGTTGATTTCAGTTCTGCTTTTAACACGATACAGCCGCACCTTTTAATTGAGAAGTTACACTCTGGTTTCTCTTCAGATCACAGTGATTGCTTCTCGGCCTTTTGGCTAAGAGCAAACTCTGGTTTCTCTTCAAGAAACGCACAGGCCTTTCGCCCTTACTAGAGACTTCTATTAAAGCTAGTCTTCGGTGGGGTGTGGGTTTTTGTGTTTTTTTTGAGAAATCTAGGGTTTTTCCTTTTTCCTCACTAGGCTCTATGCCCCTCCTTTTTTTCTATTCTTGGTCGGGGAGCACGTCTTCTCAGTAGGTGGCTTGACCGCTGCTGGGAGGGGGCTCCCCCGACCCACCCCCCCCTCTTTGAGCGGAACAGGCCGGGATCCGAGAGGAGCTGCCGGAGACCCGCGACTCTTCCAGTAGGTGGCCTTTTCACCACTGGGGAAGTTCGGCCGCTGGGCAGCCCCCCTCCAAAGAGCGGAAAGGCCGGACCCCGAGAGGAGCTTCCAAAGACCGCGACTCTTCCAGTAGGTGACCAGTAGGTGGCCTGCCCGCCACTGGAGCCACTGGAGCACGAGTTCGGCCCCTGGGCAGCCCCCCTCCAAAGAGCGGAAAGGCCGGACCCCGAGAGGAGCTTCCAAAGACCGCGACTCTTCCAGTAGGTGGCCTGCCCGCCACTGGAGCCACTGGAGCACGAGTTCGGCCCCTGGGCAGCCCCCCTCCAAAGAGCGGACAGGCCGGACCCCGAGAGGAGCTTCCAAAGACCGCGACTCTTTCAGTAGGTGGCCTGCCCGCCACTGGAGCACGAGTTCGGCCCCTGGGCAGCCCCCCTCAAAAGAGCGGAAAGGCCGGACCCCGAGAGGAGCTTCCGAAGACCTCGACTCTCCCAAGCACGCCAGAGGTGAGAGAGGGCCCAACACCCACCAGCCGACCCAGCTGAGCCAGTGGACCCCAACCAGACCAGGAGGGAGGACAACTATAACATCTAAGCTAGGAGCGAGAGGGACACAGGGGAGTGCTTTGAAGACCGTAGGTCTTTGGCCACCTGGTGTCCCCACTCGCTCTCAGGTGTCCCTCTTTTGTCCCCAGACGGGAACCCAGTTCCAGACCCAAGCCAGAGTCCAAAATCTGCCGTGAGGACCTGAGAGGAACAACACCCCTAACCTAACGGCAAGTACCCTATTCCCCCCCCCCAAAAATTATCTACAACCTCCCCCTAACCCTATTCCTCTCCCTCCTTCCTCCCTGATCCCCCACCCCCCCCACCCCACTCCAACGATGAACCCCGGAGCGATGCGGCGCTACAACGCCGTCAGGTTGACGCTCAACCCAACTGAGGAGGCTGCCATGGATGGAGCCCCCCAACAGAAGACTGCCAGACCAGTAACAACGATGACCCGCCTGGAATTCAGCAGGGCGGTTCTACAGAGAGGTATGGGCTTTGTGCCGTCTGATCTAAACTGCCTGGTGAAGCCCCCTGGGCCGAATGAATGTTTTGAAGTGAGCTTTAAAACCCCCCAACTGTTAGAGGAATTCTGGACCTTTCATAGGATTAATGAACACAAACCCCCACTTAACCGTTTTACAGCCCACCCACTAACGGATTTAGAATCAAAAGTGGTCACAATTCAATTCCACAATGAGGTGATTCAGGAATATGATATTGAGGTGTGGCTACACCGTCATGCCACCCTTAAATCGGGGGCCCGGATGGTCCTGGATGAAGACGGAGTGTGGACGGGGGCCAAGAAATGGCTGGTGCAACTCCGTCCGGACCCGGAGGGGATAGGCGGAGTCCAACATATCCCCAGCACCATCAACCTGGGGAACAACAGGGGCTCCGTCTACTACTACGGTATGCCGAAGCTCTGCAGGAACTGCGGCCAATTGGGCCATCTGGCAGCGGCCTGCAAGGCCGTGGTATGTAAAATCTGCCGCCAAGACCACCCGACGTCGGAGTGCACCACGACCAGACCTTGCAACCTGTGCGGGGGACAGGGGCATCTTTACCGTGACTGCCCAAGTTCCTATGCAAGTAGAGCCCGGGGCTATAAATCCAACCAACCACCACCCCAACCCCCACCCCCACCCCAACCCACACCCCAACCCCCACCCCAACCCCCACCCCAACCCCCACCCCAACCCACACCCCAACCCACACCCAACATGGAGGAAGAGAAGGGAGAGACGGAGGAGGACCGGCGCCCGAGCGATGGAGGGGACGATCAGAGCTCGAGCGACGGAGAAGGAGAAGGAGAGGAACCAACCGTCCCAGCACCCCCTACAGACAACCTCAACACCCACCCCCTCCTAAACCCCATTGCCACCTCCACCCCCTGCAAAAACACCATGAAGGGGGAGCCGGCCTCTATTGAGATAGCCACCAGCAGCACACCGCAGATCCACCTCCCCTCCCAATCAGACAGTGAAAATGACTGGAGCTTGGCTCAACCAAAACGCAAAAGACCACAAAAAAAGGCAATCCGGAAAAAACCAGACAAAAAGACTACTCCAGAACCCAAACCCCAACGCCATACAGGTAAGCCGGCTCCCCCCCCCAAACCCTCCTCCCCACCCTCTTCCTCTCTCCAGTCATCACATGCTCCTCACCCTGCACAGCCCACCAGCCACCCCCAGTCCATGCTCACCGGACCGTACGGGCCACCGAAAATCACCTCATCAACAACACAGATGAGGGGGCCACCAGGCAGTCAGAGGGGAGACAACCCCCACACCATGAGCAGCCAAGGGGAGGTACCACACTATCTGGCCCCCAACGACCCATTGGAGGGCCTCAACCTCATGTGCAATAACTTAGCAAAAATTGGAACAAACCAAATCCAAGAACCATGAGGATAACAATCTCATCTCTCAACACCAGAAGCCTCCGGCAACCAGACAAACGGGAGGTCGTCTACCAGTACATCACCCAACATCAGTCAGACATGTATATCCTCCAGGAGTGCGCCATCCCATTCAAGGAGATGGACGCCACCCTGGAGGAGGAATGGACACGGGGGGACTCTCTCTGGTCAGGCTCAAACATTGATAGAGCTGATGGGGTCGGCATTTTGGTGGCCAACCCTTTTCTGCAGACCAAAAAGGGGGAGGTTGTAGAGAGCGGGCGAATCCTGGTTCTGGACCTAGAGATCCAGGGTTCGCCGCTGAGGGTCATCAATGTGTACGGCCCAACCAACGTGGCCAAGAGAGTCTCCCTTTTCAAGAAACTTCGGTCTCTCCTCCTCATCCCCACACCAGTCCTAGTGGGGGGAGATTTCAACTGTGCCCTCCGGGATGAGGACCGCAGCAGGCCCAGGAGAGACCGATCCACTACAGAACTTCAGTCCATCATAGACGACTTCCAACTGGTAGACGCCGGTGGCACCTCCCCGCCGACACACACAAGGGTGAGTTCCTCCGGGAATTCTTCCTCCAGGATAGACATGTTCTTGCTCTCGCCAGGTCTGAGGATGGGAACCCTGACCAGCCAGGCGGCCCACTTCTCGGACCACAGGATGTTGACAGTGTCCCTGGAATGGGATGGCCAAACAAGAGCGGGTAGGGGTACCTGGAGGATGAATACATCGATCCTTCAGGACCCAACAGTGGTGCATTCCTTCTCCAGGCGCTACCTGGAGTGGAGGACCCTAAAAGAACTGTTCGACTCCCCGATAGAGTGGTGGGAGATGGTTAAGGCCAGGACAAAGGGCTACTTCGGGTCAGTCGGAAGGAGGAAAGCGGCAGAACAGAGGGCCAGGTTTCAACACCACAACGCGGCCCTCCAACGCCTAAGTCTCCTACAACTGGGTGGTCTGGATGTGGCCCGAGAACTGGCTGAGACCAAACAACACCTTGCCACCCTCTACCGGGAGCAACAACAAAAGAAACAGTTCAGGGAAAAACTCCAGGGCCTGGAGGAGGAGGAGAAATGCACACGCCACTTCTTCCGCAAGGCACGGTCAAAACACAAGCCTATCCTGTCCCTATACGACACCAATGGGGACACCGTGTCAGACAGAGGCAACATCCCGGGGGTGGCAAGAGAGTTCTACGAGAGTCTCTACAACATCAAGACAACCGACGAGACTCTCATGGCCACCTTCCTGGATGGTCTGGACCGGGTCCCCGAGGGTGGTGAGAGTGAGAACCCAGAGCTGACCACGGAGGAGCTCACCCGGGCCGTGCACTCCTTGAATACACACAAGGCCCCTGGACCGGATGGGATCCCAGCAGAGTTCTACAAGACTCTCTGGGATCTCCTCAAGGAGGACTTGGCGGAGGTCTTCAAAGCCGTCTACAGGGAAGGGAGGCTTGGAGAGTCAATGAGACAGAGTACGGTCACACTGATCCCCAAGAAAGGGGACCTCAAGGACCTCCGGAACTGGCGCCCCATCAATCTCCTCCCAGTGGACTATAAAATCATGACAAAAGCCCTCACCCAACGGTTTCAAACCCTCCTCCCCTCAGTTATAGCCCCTGACCAGACCTGTAGCGTCCCCGGTAGGTCCATCAACGACAACCTGCTCCTGGTGAGAGACCTCATCCTGCACTCCCAGGAGCGGAGGTCCCCTTTAGGCCTTCTCAGCCTGGATCAGGAGAAGGCCTTTGACAGGGTTAACCATGGTTTCCTGCAGAGGGTGCTGAGAGGCATGAACTTCCCCCAGCACCTGCTCAACTGGACCGAACTCTGCTACAACAACATCACGAGCAGAGTTCGGATCAACAACCAGTTGACAGACCCCTTCCCCATCAAAGCTGGAGTACGGCAGGGATGCCCCTTGGCCCCTCTACTGTACGTCATCTACCTGGAGCCGTTCCTACGGAAGATCAGGAGCTCCCCCAACATCATGGGCTACCCTCTACCAGGGGCCCGGGGGGAGAGGCTCAAGGTGGTGGCGTACATGGACGACATTACCATCGTCGGCACGGATAGTCGCTCCATTTCCACAGCAACGAAAGTGGTGGAGGACTACTGTGCAGCCACGGGCGCCCTGATCAATAGGGGTAAGTGTGAGCTGTTTCTGTCGCAGCACTGGCAGGAGAACCTGGCAACCTCCTTCCCTGTAAAGACGGAAAACATTAAGCTGCTGGGGATCACCTACCAGAAAGATGGAGGAGCCTCCGGCAGCTGGAAGGAGACCATCCGCCAGGTCCAAAAGAAGATCTGTGAGTGGAGTGCACGGCCTCTCACAATGACAGGCAAGATCCTGGTCCTGAAGGCTATTGTTCTTCCCATTCTCCTTTACCTGGGCAGGGTGTTTCCCCCAGACAGAGCAGTATCCAAAACCATCGAAAGGATCATGTTTACCTTTGTCTGGGGGAGCCAGATGGAAAAACTAAAACGCACCACCCTGTACAAAACAGTGGAGAATGGGGGGAAAGGGGTCCCAGACATCCTAAACATCATTAGGGCACAGGGACTCTCCAACCTCATCAACAACATCAACAACAAAGATAGGAAAGCCAGGTTCTTTGAAATATACTATGCCACACCCATCCTCCGGACACTCAGGGTGACCGCATCAATAAATCACACTGTGCCCTACAGCTGGGACCCCCCTCCTGTCTACAAGATATGGAGGGACTTTGCCTTCAAGACAGGATTGTCCGCGGCTGGGCTGGCCTCATGGAAATACAAAGACATTATGACCTTCATAAGGTCGAAGGAAACCATTACTCACCCCAGGGCCAGCACAGCCGTGGACTCCAAACAGGTATGGAAAAACATTAATCATAAATGTACTAACAATAAACAAAAAGACATTGCCTGGATGGCTGCTCATGGTTGTCTCCCCACTAGGGAATTCTTGCATAGGCGGCACATCGCAACGACTGAGAAATGCCCCCACGGATGCACGGACACAGAACACATTAACCACCTGTTCTGTGAGTGCCCCGTGGCCAGGCGGGTCTGGGCCCTGTTTGTTCCCTCTGTCTCCCTAAACAGCCTGCTGACCCTGCCCCGCTTGACGGGCGAGAACATCCTGTATGGTCCTCCCGGGGGGTGCACAACCCCCCAACTACAACAAGAGTGGAGGATCATCAGCGCCGTCAAGCAGGTACTCTGGGAGACGAGGAACATCAGGGTCTATCAGAAACAGAGCGTCCACCTGACAACCCTGAGGAGGAGAATCACCCTCTGCCTCAGGGACCATGCTATTGTTGACTTTAAAAATAACCCGGATCAAGCAAGAGCGGTGTGGGGGGTGGAGAGATGGAAGGACGTCATCCTCTAAACCCCCCCCCATGCCGCGCCGCATCGACCAACCCCCCCCCACCCCGGGCCTACCTCACTACACCACCAGTTCCTGCACTATCACCTTCACCACCGTTCCAGCACAAGCCCTGGTCAGCAGTATCACCATCACAAGGACCAGGAGAGGAGCAGCGCACAACACCAACAGGGAAGTTTACTGCACCTTCCACCACCTACACATGTACACAGCACTGACCCACTTCCTACCCTCACCAGAATATCACCACACACAACCCACAGCCGAACCAGCCGTCTCTGCCAGCACCACCAGCACTAGGATGACCAACACCACTGGGTCACAGGGAAGTACTGATCACCCGCCTGACACCAAAATGCACACTACACAAACCATGCACACCTCCCTTCTCTCACTCCTGTATCTTTTCAGGCACATGTCATATCCAGCTCTGACACCTACCCAGGCTTCCAGACCCAGGAGCAGAGACCGGCGGGAACCACCACGTCACCCCAGCACCAACCCCAGGTTCCAACTCAGCGACCCCAAACCCCCTGTTCCGGGCCACCCCCCCCCAACTCCAGGCCCCCAGCTACAGGCCCAGTCCCCTACCCGCCAACCCCCAACCCCCAGCCCGGAACAAGCTGAGAAGAGCCAGGGAGCTTTTTCCCTGGATAAGCTGTGTACAGGTTTTTCGCCTCTGCTTGCCTGCCATGCGCCGAGCTCTCTGGGCCTCTCCTCAGGGGCCTCCGGTCGGCCTGCGTGCTCGATCTGCTCCGCCGCTGGGGCGCCTGGTCCGGCTAGCCTCGTGAAGGGCTACAGGAGTCTGAGCCTGGTGGGCTGGGCCGGATGCGCCGGTGGTGGGGCGGGTCGGGTGAGTCGGGTGTGTGGGGTCCCTCGGGGGAGGGAGGTGGGGGAGCCACGGCTTTGCACTGGTGGGCAAACTGGATAGTAGTCGCTCTACAACTAGAGGGCTGCAGGGGAATTTTTTTCCCGGATGCACAGCGAACAGGTTTTTTACCCCTGCCTCCTACCGACACTGGAACCTGGACACTGAACACTGAACACTGAACATTACACTACACTGGACAATACACTGAACACTGAGCACTTTAGTTAGTTTAATGTTGGTTGTTGTTGAATGTAATGTCTTAAATGTCTGATTGTTTGATTAATTGATTGTATACACGGTGTTGCGTTTTTATAAAAACCAATAAAAAACACCTTTTAATTGAGAAGTTAAATGGGCTTAATGTCCCCCCCCTCATTATAAAATGGTATCACTCCTTTTTAAAAGCATTAAATGTTAATGGCACTCTTTCGGAACCCAGAACCATAAGCACTGGTGCTCCACAGGGTATAGTCAGTTCCCCTGTGCTCTTTACTTTATACACAAACGAGTGCAGAAGCACCTACCCTAGCAACCGCATCATAAAATTTTCGGATGACACTGCCATCCTTGCTTTAATCAAAAAGGACAGTGACCTAAATGACTATTATTCTGAAATCCAGAGGTTTGTTAAATGGTGTGATGTTAACTGCCTGGTTTTAAATGTTAAGAAAACTGAGGAGATGGTGTTCGACCCCAGAGGTGTTGGGGACCACAGGCCTGTGGTCATCCACAAACAATCCATCTCTCAGGCCGCCTCTTACAAATATCTTGGGGTTTTCATTGATAACTCACTCACCTGGAGCACTCATGTAGACAGCCTTTGTAGCAGATTACAACAACGACTACACTTCCTACGCCACCTTAGAGTTCATGGTGTTGACCCAAAATTTATGCTACTTTTCTACCAGTCTGTCTTAGAGAGTCTCATCAGATACGGCATTACATCTTGGTTTGGTAACCTATCTGTAAAACTAAGGTCCAAACTGGTCCGACTGATACAGACTGCATGGAAGATCATAGGGGTGAAAGACCACTCATCCCTGCAGTCTATTTTTGAACAGGCTACTCTCAGACAGGCTAGTAGAATTCTCATGAATCCCTCCCATGTCCTACATGCAGAGTATGAACTGCTGCCCTCTGGGAGGAGGTTCAGAGTCCCCCGCGCTAGATTAAATAGATTTAAAAATTCTTTTATTCCCGTTTCTGTTAAACTTTTAAACTGCACAAGATGAATGTAACTTATCTTGCTTATCATTTTATTCCCACTCTTGTTTTAATCAGGTCCGCCCTCTGTTTGTGTGCTAATATCCTGTATTGTCTGTTGCTCTTTGTTGGCTGCTGTGGGGTGTAAGCCCAATACAAATTTCCCAGTGATGGGACAATAAAGTGACTCTTGACTCTTGACTTGACTCTCTGCCGCACACCTCTCGGTCCCGTCTCCCATGTCAGGAAGTCAGAAACACGGTGGAGTAGTGGACAGGTAGTAATGGACAGGTAGTAATGGACAGGTAGTAATGGACAGGTAGTAATGGACAGGTAGTAATGGACAGGTAGTAATGGACAGGTAGTAGTGGACAGGTAGTAATGGACAGGTAGTAATGGACAGGTAGTAATGGACAGGTAGTAATGGACAGGTAGTAATGGACAGGTAGTAGTGGACAGGTAGTAATGGACAGGTAGTAATGGACAGGTAGTAATGGACAGGTAGTAATGGACAGGTAGTAGTGGACAGGTAGTAATGGACAGGTAGTAATGGACAGGTAGTAATGGACAGGTAGTAGTGGACAGGTAGTAATGGACAGGTAGTAATGGACAGGTAGTAATGGACAGGTAGTAGTGGACAGGTAGTAGTGGACAGGTAGTAATGGACAGGTAGTAATGGACAGGTAGTAATGGACAGGTAGTAATGGACAGGTAGTAATGGACAGGTAGTAATGGACAGGTAGTAATGGACAGGTAGTAATGGACAGGTAGTAATGGACAGGTAGTAATGGACAGGTAGTAATGGACAGGTAGTAGTGGACAGGTAGTAATGGACAGGTAGTAATGGACAGGTAGTAGTGGACAGGTAGTAATGGACAGGTAGTAATGGACAGGTAGTAATGGACAGGTAGTAATGGACAGGTAGTAATGGACAGGTAGTAATGGACAGGTAGTAATGGACAGGTAGTAATGGACAGGTAGTAGTGGACAGGTAGTAGTGGACAGGTAGTAATGGACAGGTAGTAATGGACAGGTAGTAATGGACAGGTAGTAATGGACAGGTAGTAATGGACAGGTAGTAATGGACAGGTAGTAATGGACAGGTAGTAGTGGACAGGTAGTAGTGGACAGGTAGGCTGCTTATTGCACAATGCTATTTATACTATTTCAAAAACATAGAAATGATCTTCTCATTGTGTTGCGTCTACATATTTCATAATGTATTCATAATGGAATAACATACATTAATACCAATTGAAATTGGTAATACAGGTCTACAAAATAAGAGTAAGTTATGACCATTCATTTTACAACGTGTAGAAACATTTGTACAAACCTTATGAAATGTCACACTCTGGTGGCCAGAATGAAAGCTGTGCAGCAGCAACATTACTGAGTCAACCAGTAGTAATTATGTGGCTGAGCAGAAGGCTGGTCTCAATGTAATGGAACAGTTTCCTTTATTTTTAGAGCCGCTCTGCCTCTAGTTCCTTTATCTTTCCCCTATGCCCTTCCAACGCCAGATAAGATCATAGACCTTCCAACGCCAGATAAGATCATAGACCTTCCAACGCCAGATAAGATCATAGACCTTCCAACGGCAGATAAGATCATAGACCTTCCAACGCCAGATAAGATCATAGACCTTCCAACGCCAGATAAGATCATAGATGAGCAAATGCCTTCTTCCGCTACGATTGAAGGTCTTTGTCAGATTGTCAGAGATTGACTCCTCTACCTCGTACCCATTGTGGGTATCGCTTCTCGGCCTTTTGGCTAAGATCAATTACAGTTAATGTTGGTTGTTCTATATCGTGGAGCTCCGCCCCATAGGGGAGCTCTGCTCCTATTGGTTTACCCGCTACCTAAAGTAGCCAATGACTGAATTTTTCAATGCCTGCGCCCGCCTGGGGTGCTATATAAAGGGGCGTACTTCGCTCCATCATTCTCCCAAAAAGTTCAGCACGGGTTGAAATCTGAAGACTGAGAAGGACGACTACTAGACTGGAGGACCCGCCAGCCTTTCCCTTCGAGATGGATCGTCCGCCGCCGATAAAGAACTTCCTCCGGGACTCCTGCCGCTGCAGCTTCCTAGCAGCGGAGGACAAACACGACTACTGCCACGTCTGCCTCGGCCCCGAACATGCCGAGGCGGCGTTGGTCGCCTCCCCCAGCTGCCTCCCCTGCTCTCTCCTTTCCTTCGAGGACAGGAGGAGGAGGGTGGCCTGGTTCAAGGAGAGCGTTCCCCTGACGGACGCTATCTCGGAGATGCTATCCGACTCGGATAACTCTGCCGATGATACGTCCGGACAGGCCCCAGAGCGGCGTTCTGGGCAGGCGACTCCCCGAATAGGGATGGACCCGCCCGCTCAGTCAGCCCTGGCATCACGCCGCCCTCAACCAGCTGTGTGGTCGGTGTCGGTGTCAGGGTCAGAGAGCTCTGATGAGGGCGAGCGGCAGGTAGAGGCTCACGAGCTCCCCGCCATCGCCCCCCCATCAATCCTCCACGACTTCCAGGGCCTCCTGGAAGCTGCGGCGGATGTGTTGGGGATCCCCCGTCCTGCCTCCCCTCCCCCAACGACGGAGTCCTTCTGGGAGAAGGAATTGTTTTACGGGAGGAGGGCGAAACGACAGGACCAACCTCCTAACGCTGTCCTCCCAGGCTTGGATAAGTTTGTGGAGGACACGTGGAGGGAACCACTCACAGGCAGGGCGCCGGTGAAGGCGTTCCTGCCCTTTACTAGAGTGGAGGGACTCGCGGAGGGAATGACCAACGGCTCCCCACCGCTCGAACCAGCGCTGGCGGCCTACTTGGTGCCGGGGTCCAGCGCTTGGTCAGTGCCCAAGAAACCCACGCTGCCCAACCAGCGTGACAAATTTAACGCCGCCCTGGTGGACAAGAGCTACGCTCTCGGTGCCCAGGCGGCAGCGGCGGCAAATAACATCGCCATGTTTAACGCTGCCATTGCGAAACTCAACGCAGACCGACCCGACGGTCTGTCTGCGGCGGAGATGGAGCTCCTGAGCAAGCTCAGTGCAGCGACGATGCACCTGGCCCAGGGCGTCGCGACCTGTGGAGGTCGCCTGATGGCAAATGCGGTGATACAGCAGCGGCAAATGTGGCTGTCTCTTACTGTCATGTACTTATACTACCACCTTGTGGGGCATCCGGGTACTGCCTAGTATATATGTATGACGTGTTATGTGTTCCGTTTGTTGACTAATAAAGTTACCACCACTACAGTAACACGGTCTCCATCTCCTGCTTGCTCTACTGTATAGAAAGTATATTTAGTTATATCAACATACCTAGTTAGGAAAAAAAAATTCATCACTATCTCTTTGGGAGAAAGTTTGTTCTCCTGACAGACCATCAGCCCCTCACAACAATCTTCGGGCCCCACACCGGCATTCCATCCCTGGCGGCGGGAAGGATGCAAAGATGGGCCTTGTTGTTGTCTGCTCATGACTACGACATCAAATACCGCAAGTCGGAGCTGCACGCCAATGCGGATGGCCTCTCGAGACTACCCCTGCCTGTGGTCCGTGCCGAGCCGACACGGACCGGCATTTTCTACTTCAGTCAAGTTGAGGAAGCGCCCATCACAGCAGCTCAAGTGAAGAGACACACCCGGAATGACCCTGTATTGTCAACGCTGATGGATGTACTGATCACCGGTAGGAGGGGAGACCTTCCCGAGCTCAAGCCCTACCTCACAAGAAGGAGTGAACTGTCTGTGCAGGCAGGATGTCTCCTCTGGGGACGCCGGGTGATTATTCCGCCTGTGTTACGGAAAAGGCTACTACTGCAGCTACATGAAGGACATAGTGGGATCGTCCGCATGAAGGAGCTTGCGAGAAGCTACTTTTGGTGGCCTGGACTGGATGGTCAGATCGAGGAGACTGTGAAAACATGTACGTCATGCCAGCAGGTGCGCTGCATGCCGCAGCCAGCTCCCCTCCATCCGTGGGATTGGCCGGAGGCACCATGGCAGCGAGTTCATGTGGACTTCGCTGGCCCGATGGAGGAGAGGATGTTCCTGGTGGTGGTTGATGCCCACAGTAAGTGGCCGGAAGTGGCGATAATGAGATCGACCACAGCAGAGAAAACCATCGAGAAACTAGGAGAGATGTTCAGTCGATTCGGGTTTCCAGAACAGCTGGTGAGCGATAACGGGCCCCAATTCGTCTCACAAGAGTTTGAGAGATTCCTGGAGGCAAATGGAGTACAACACATCCGCTCTGCCCCCTATCACCCATCCACAAATGGATTAGCAGAGAGATTTGTTCAGAGCATGAAAAACGGCCTGAAGGCCTCACAGGGACAAGGATCTCTCCACCAGCGGCTCAATAGGTTTCTGCTGTCATACAGAAATATACCGCACTCAACCACTCAAGTCGCGCCGGCAGCACTTCTCATGAAGAGACAACTCCGCACCAATCTCGACCTTCTGAAACCCCCAAAGACCAAAGAGACTGTGCACCTGAAACAACAGGCTCAGGTCAAGAGACGTGAGCAGAGAGCAAAAGAAAGGACCTTCCGCCCCGGTGACCGTGTACTGGCACGTAACTATAACAACCGAGCTAAGTGGACGCCTGCTACAGTCCTGGAACAGACCAGGCCGGTGTCTTATACAGTGCGGACCAAGGATGACCTAGTCTGGAGGAGACACACCGACCAGCTTCTCGCGGGGTCTGCAACACCTGGGGAAAACACACCAGTGGTTGCTGCTGAGCCAAGCAACCGGGGCAGCCCAATCCAGAGCACACTCATCCAGGATACACCAGGTACAGTGGAGCCTGTTGACTCTGGATCCACTTTCACCGCTGTATCGGAGACAGAACTGTCGCCGTGTTCCACACCGAAACCTGTTCCGGATACAGACAGTGTAGTTCTGCCGGATGGCCGTACTACTCATCGCCAGTCACAGAGAGAGCGGCGACCGCCGAAACGCCTGGATCTGTAGTAGGGATGTGACAGACCCTCAAGAATGGGGCATAATAATCCCCTGGGTCATGTCAGGGTTTGAGTAGTCCGTAACTCATTCCCTTAGAATAAGGTGAATGGTTTATAACAAGTTAACAAAGTGATCTTGTTGTTGTGATTGGAGTTCTGAGCGATTGTTAATTTCAAGGGCTATACCTATTTTCATCCGTGACAACTACATGTTGAATTGTCTGTTGCCAGGGGTGTAGGGGTTCAGGGTTTGTTAGTGAGCCTACTTGTTCATTAAGTGGGGAGGAGTTGTCATGTACTTATACTACCACCTTGTGGGGCATCCAGGTACTGCCTAGTATATATGTATGACGTGTTATGTGTTCCGTTTGTTGACTAATAAAGTTACCACCACTACAGTAACACGGTCTCCATCTCCTGCTTGCTCTACTGTATAGAAAGTATATTTAGTTATATCAACATACCTAGTTAGGATATAACACTTACCACCATGACCGGGGCGGACCGGATGGCCCTGCTGAATGCTCCAATAGAGCGACAAGGGCTATTCGGTCCCGCCATGGATACCATGACAAAGCGCCTGGCCGCGATGGAGGAGGCTAAGAAGCACCTGGCCAGACACCTCCCTCTCCAGCGACCCTCCACCTCTTCTTCTTCTTCCGCAGGGGCGCCGTCAAAGACTGCGACTGCGAAACGGAGGGTGCGGCGTAATGCAGCGTGGGCTCCACCTCTACCGACGGCGCCATACCCCACTCAGCCTTTCCAGCCTCCGCCGCCGACCACCGAGGGTGCCCGTTTCGGCCCCCCACGGCAGCGTGACCCCCCCACAGCATGGCGTGGGGGTAAACGCAAGAGGAATGCGTGACTGGCGGGGGATCGGTAATGACCCCGCCACCGTTTTTTCACTGGCGGGAGGGTCGGTGATGACCCCCACCAGTTGTTCCTACCTCATAAAGAGGCAAAAGAGGGTAAATCCCCACATTACTTTTTCAGTAAAGGTGGCTTTTTCCATGTAATCTACCAGAGCGGTGACCCACCTGCCTTGTCAGGGCGTGGTACAATCACTACCGGTTAGAAACAAAGCGGAGACTGGCCCAGCTTACTAGCGTGTGGCCAGCTCTCTGCCTAACGGACTTACCCCTATCACGACACAATAGAGGTTAAACACCCCTGTCTGTAGCCGTATAGAGGGGTCGTTATGTACATCAAAAACCCCTCCATGTCTATCAGGACCTGGCCCAGCTCGTGAGCGTGCGGCCGGTTCTTTGATTATCAGGCATAATAAACCTGCGTCAATAAAGAGCATTGTTACACATAACAAACACTCTTTACAGACGGAAGCCCATCCCTTTCGAAATGACCCCACCTTGGGCTGTGCCACCTCCTCGGTGTGCAGCGGCGGCTGGGATCATACAGAAATTCTAGTTTTTTCTGTCGACTGCACCACAACAGACGGTCCAGCCGCTGTCGTTGCGTTATGCAGAATGACTAGAAGGGACAGGTATTCTGTCGGGCTGGCTAGACAGGACATTGAGGAGGGGATATGCACTACAGTTCATTCAGCCTCCTCCGCCCTTCAGGGGCGTGAGAGAGACTGTTTTTTGTCCTGCCCGATAAGACACGTGCGCTCCAGGAGGAGATTACGAATCTCCTAACAAAGGGCGCAGTGACATTGGTTCCGAGGGACCAGTGGGACATGAGATAGTACTCCCCGTATTTCCTTGTCCCAAAGAATTCGGGAGACATGAGACCCATACTAGATTTCAGGGTCCTCAACGAGAGAGTGGCGAAACGCCCCTTTCGTAGATACCTGAGGGTCGCGTATTTCGTGTGCCAATCACAGAGTGGCACAGGAAATTCCTACGTTTTGCTTTTCCGAGGGAAGGTTTACGAGTACACGCGCCTGCCCTTCGGGTACGCGCTTGCTCCTCGTTTTTTCTCCAAATGCGTGCAGACAGCACTCGAACCACTGAGGCGAAACGAGATACGCATATTAGCATATCTCGACGACCTACTGGTCTTGGCCCAATGCCCAAATCGAGCCATTCGGGACGCAACCTCACTGGTGCAGCACCTCACTCAGCTGGGGTTAGCTGTAAACTGGACAGAGAGTGCTCCGTGGCCGGCTCAACAGTTTTCCTATCTAGGCATTCAGTTGGATTCTGCCGAGATGAGGGCCAGTTTATCGGCACCACGGAGAGCGACACTGACGTCAGCTCTCCGGGTGTGTCGAGTGACAAATACAATCACCGCTCTGTCAAGGATGTCCTTACTAGGACTGATGTCTGCAGCCCATGTAGTGGTCCCCTTAGGCCTGTTACACATGCGCAGACTGCAGAGGCGGTTCGCACGACTGCGACTGGTTCCAGTGAGACGCCGTCGCAAGTTGATTGTAATACAGAGATCGGTCAAAACCGACCTGAGCTACTGGAGAGACCCGCGCGTCATCGCGCGCGGAGTCGCCTGAGTTCGCTGAAAGCTCTCCACATTCCAGGTCTGCTCAACGAAGGAGCAGATCTGTTATCACAGGGAGGCCCGAGGGACGACGACTGGAGGTTAGCACCCTCCATTGTGTCGCTGATTTGGGCACGGTTCGGGCAAGCAGAAGTGGTTCTGTTTGCGTCACGGACGAATGCGCAGTGTCACCTTTGGTTCTCCCTACGCGAACAGGACAACCCGCCATTGGGAGTCGATACATTCGCACACCACCCATGGCCGAGGGTCCTGTTATACGCGTTCCCACCCCTGACATCTATCCTCCCACTGTTGGCACGAGTGAGGTCAGAGAGGCTAGAGTTAATTCTTGTAGCCCCGGACCGTCCCGGAGCCCCGTGGTTTCCGGAACTGATGGAGATGTTGGTAGAGGGCCCATGGCCCATACCTCATCGACAAGATGCACTCTCTCAAGCCGGAGGCTTGGTGAAGGGGCCGCCTATGAGGGGGGGCCCCTCATGGCCTGGTTACTGAGAGGGATTGTTAGAACGCAGGGGTCTGACAGACACGGTCATTCAGACCATTCAGAGTGCGCGTGCGCAATCCACTGCAAAGGGATATGCGGCGCGCTGGCGAGTTTTACACAGTGGTGTGAGGGACAGGACGTTGACCCTGTCTGTTGTCGGGTCGAAACGTTCTTGTGCTTCTTACAGTCGCTGTTGACAAGGGATTGGCGGCGGGAACTATTAAAGTTTACGCGGCTGCCATCTCAGCTTGTCATGAGGGTTTTGCGACAACAACACTGGTTTTTTCAGTCATTCGCTGGTTAAGCGTTTTTTGACTGTAGTGTGTAGGCTTAGACGCCCTCATAGGACTCTAATGCCAAAATGGGACCTGTCGATTGTGCTAGAGGCGCTGTGCGTGCCCCCATTCGAACCCATTGTCACTGTGTCGTTGCGTTTTATTGTCTCTCAAGACGAGTCTACTCCTCGCCTTGACTACGGCTGAGCGAGTGAGTGATTTGTGCGCTCTCTCGTCACGGGCAGATTGTTTGATCATATCTGATGACGGAAGAAAAGCTGTATTACGCCCTAACCCGGCTTTTATCCCTACGGTTAATCGTGGGTTTAGGGTTCAGAGCTGTGCTCTGAGCGCCTTTTTTTCCTCCTCCTCACGACGGAGAGAGGGAGAGGCGTTTTACATTGTATTGTCCGGTGCGCGCGTTGGCACAATATGTGCAGCGCACGGCAGGACTGAGATCTTCTCCCCGGCTTCTGATCTGCTATGGCGGACAGAAAGCCGGGACACCACTCTCGAAGCAGAGGCTGTCCTTTTGGATTTGCGAGGCTATTAGCCTCGCATACGAATCGAAGGGGCAGCCCGTGCCGACTGGCATTCGGGCTCATTCCACCAGGGGCATGGCCACATCAGTGGCCATTCTCAGGGGAGTGGGAATGGAGGAGATATGTGTGGCGGCGTCTTGGTCGTCGCCATCACTTTTTATACGGTATTACTTGAAAGATATTTCTTCCTCATCCTTTTCTCATTCTGTCCTCAGTTTTGCTGATGACTGATGTAGTGGGGAAGGCACTTGGATTACCCTGGTCATGGGAATTCTATTCAAGTGCTGTCAGGATGAATACGGATGTGCCTGGGGAAGGGACCCTCCTCCAGGACATGTTCCGTTAGATCAACAACCCTACGTGCTCACGTAAGGGTTAGGTCAGTGATATTCTTCCTCAATCCTTTCTCATTCTGTCCTCAGTTTTGCTGATGACTGATGTTGTGGGAAGGGCACTTGGATTACCCTGGTCATGGGGATTCTATTCAAGTGCTGTCAGGATGAATACGGATGTGCCTGGGGAGGGGACCCTCCTCCAGGACATGTTCTGTTAGATCAACAACCCAACGTAAGGGTTAGGTAAGTGATATTTCTTCCTCATCCTTTTCTCATTCTGTCCTCAGTTTGCTGAGGACTGATGTAGTGGGGATGGCACTTGGATTACCCTGGTTGGGGATGCTATTCAAGTGCTGTCAGGATGATTACGGATGTGCCTGGGGAGGGGACCCTCCTCCAGGACATGTTCCGTTAGATCTACAACCCTGCGTGCTCACGTAAGGGCTAGATCAGTGGAGCAGACTCCGTGTGGGTTGGGCCAACTTTTTAAGGTTGTCTTGAACCAACATCAGTGGTCAGCTCCGGGTGCCGCTGAGATTGTTTTCGGATTAATAGTCTCAGTGGGGGTACATTTGGCCTCGCTCGCTCCGCCTAAACCAATAGGAGCAGAGCTCCCCTATGGGGCGGAGCTCCACGATATAGAACGATAGTTATGGAGATAGACTCCAGTTCTATGAGTGGAGCGGAGCCCCATAGGGCTGCTGGCCCACTTCGACTCGTTCAAACCCGGCTGTTTTGTATGTTTGGGAGAATGATGGAGCGAAGTACGCCCCTTTATATAGCACCCCAGGCGGGCGCAGGCAATGAAAAATTCAGTCATTGGCTACTTTAGGTAGCGGGTAAACCAATAGGAGCAGAGCTCCCCTATGGGGCTCCGCTCCACTCATAGAACTGGAGTCTATCTCCATAACTATCGTTGTTGAATGAAATGTCTTAAATGTCTGATTGTTTTATGATTGATTAATTGATTGTATACATGGTGTTGTATTTTTATGAAAACACCTGGTTGCTACAAATGCAGAGCTTTGGGTGATTTTCTGGCAACTGTTCTCAAATGGCTCAGCAGTGAAGTACCAGGCAGCACCCAGTGAACTGGGTAGCACAGAGTCCAAGCCTGCCCAATTGCATTTGTAGGAACCAGCTACTACACTTGATCTTAGCCAAAAGGCCGAGAAGCGATACCCACAATGGGTACGAGGTAGGGGAGTCAATCTCTGACACGTCAATACACGTCACGGTTTAACCACAATAGTTTCTATATGCATTCCACCAAATAATACAACATATTTAACTCAACATTGTTCATGTACTGCTAATGTACAAAACATCCCAGAAATGCTACTTATGACTGTTCCAAACTGGGAAATTCAATACGTCCCACGGTCACGTGGTAAGCCGTCTCCAATCGTAGCGGAAGAAGGCATTTGCTCATCAAAATCACATTTACCGCAAACTGGAAATAATGACCAACCGGTTACATGTAGTAAAACGTAATGTGATTATTATGGGCCATGTTTTGGATATTGACGCTTAGCTTTTCGCCTGAATATGAATGACACAGACACACACACACACACACACACACACACACACACACACACACACAGCAGCCGATAGAAAGACCTCTGTCGCCCTCTAGCGGTTATATTACACTATGACCAGACATCTCTGGTTAATTCGCTTGGAAATCTTATGGAAACAGGGATCTAGAAGCCTTTTTCATATTTTTCGCAGTTTATTTACTTCACTTGGGTAGTGATCTTCTCTTTTTATAGGAGTATAGTTTGATCATGAGGAAAACGTCATCATTTCATCTCTTTTGTCATACTGTATATCTTGGTAAAGATGATGTGGATGATGTGGTACTTTTTTCCTTCAGTGGTTTACATTGTCTTTGGGAAAGTGCAGAGAATACAGTATATACAGTTGGTCTTCCTTGGCCTATAAAGAATGTAACTCTTGTTTCAAGGGGATAGTCGAGCATACGTAATAGTAAGTAGCCCTCCCCCTCCCGCCCTCAGTGTCAATGTGAACACTCAATTACCCTTGGCACTACTTCTGTTTGCAAATAGTACCTTTGCACGAACCATATTTGTGCACATTTGTACATACCTCTCTTTTGATATAGCCTCTGTATACATCTGTATACACCATACTGTACATAGCTACGTTAACTGTACATAGCTACCTTAACTGTACATATCTACCTTAACTGTACATATCTACCTTAACTGTACATATCTACCTTAACTGTACATATCTACCTTAACTGTACATATCTACCTTAACTGTACATATCTACCTTAACTGTACATAGCTACCTTAACTGTACATATCTACCTTAACTGTACATAGCTACCTTAACTGTACATATCTACATTAATTGTACATATCTACCTCAACTATAGGTTACTGCTATCCATCTCTTGTACATACCTCTAACTACCGTACTTGCCATACTGTACCGATCACTTATCACTATCATGTTTTATATCACTATAAAAACACTATGTTTTATAACACTTCTGGTTAGATGCTAAACTGCATTTCGTTGTCTGGTACTTGTACTCTTCAATGACAATAAAGTTTAATCTAATCTAATCTACTACGAATAAAGTTGTTTGCAATACATTCCTGTGTCCAGTGTCTTTTTGTGTCCATGTATGGTTTTTATATGTACAGTTCTTAGTTTCCTGTTGAAGAAATGTCTGGTTCGAACTTCATATTCAAGTTGTTCAGTAGCTTTCAGATTTGGGGAAATAGAAGAGGATCTGACAAAGAAAATAATCTACAGGCCATGATCCAACTGTTATAGGGCTTGTTACAAAGCCTAAACTAAACATCTCTATGCTTTCTATGGAGACAACATATTTCCGGTGCTAAACAGGTCTAATTCATAAATATGCAGACATTTAACCGGTCTAGTTAACTTAAACAGATAGAGGGGGTGCACTCCAGGGGGAATGTCCCTGTAATTCGTAATTGTAAGTCGCTTTGGATAAAAGCGTTGGCTAAATGGCAAAATTAATAAATTTAACTAAAAATTAATTTAATGCCAGATCTCAAGTTCTGTGGCGGTTCCTCTTCATACAGGGCAGGTGGCCCGCGAACTGGGCAGGCTTGGTCGAACCTACCCAGTTCACTGGGTGCTCAGGGCAGGTGGCCCGCGAAATGGGCAGGCTTGGACGAACCTACCCAGTTCACTGGGTGCTCCGCGAACTGGGCAGGCTTGGTCAAGTGTAGAGTTGAGCTGGTTCCGACAAATAAAACTGGGAAGCCATGGACTCTGTGCTACCCAGTTCACTGCGTGCTTCGTGGTAGTTTCACTGACTTCTCCCATGGTCTTTCCCATTTTAGAACGGTTGCCAGAAAACATCCCAAAGCTCTGCATTTGTAGGAACCAGACACTACACTTGATCTTAGCCAAAAGGCCGAGAAGCGATACCCACAATTTGTCCGAGGTAGGGGAGTCATTCTCTGGCACGTCAATACACGTCACGGTTTAACCACAATAGTTTCTATATGCGTTCCACCAAATAATACAACATATTTAACTTAACATTGTTAATGTACTGCTAATGTACAAAACATCCCAGAAATGCTACTTATGACTGTTCCAAACTGGGAAATTCAATACGTCCCACGGTCACGTGGTAAGCCGTCTCCAATCGTAGCGGAGGAAGGCATTTGCTCATCAAAATCACATTTACCGCAAACTGGAAATAATGACCAACCGGTTACATGTAGTAAAACGTAATGTGATTATTATGGGCCATGTTTTGGATATTGACGCTTAGCTTTTCGCCTGAATATGAATGACACAGACACACGCACACACACACACAGCAGCCGATAGAAAGACCTCTGTCGCCCTCTAGCGGTTATATTACACTTTGACCAGACATCTCTGACCTGTCTCCCCGGTTAATTGTCAGTACTATCCTTGATGATCGACTAAATTAATTGTAGGACTGTGTACAAGTGAAAACAAACCCCAGACCAAAGTAATCAGAGGCATGACCATTTATGTGGAATAAACTCGTTTCACAAGCACTACGACTTCACCCAATGAGCCTAGTCACTGTGGCTGTGATAGCACTGGCCAACCCAGTTAAAACCAAGGCTTTGGACTTTTGGGGGACTGCCAGTTGAGCTTTCTCCAAGCTCTGGAGGGGTCGGCGATGTCACAGTGTGGGTTGAAGAGCTCTCACCAAGCTCTGGAGGGGTCGGCGATGTCACAGTGTGGGTTGAAGAGCTCTCACCAAGCTCTGGAGGGGTCGGCGATGTCACAGTGTGGGTTGAAGAGCTCTCACCAAGCTCTGGAGGGGTCGGCGATGTCACAGTGTGGGTTGAAGAGCTCTCACCAAGCTCTGGAGGGGTCGGCGATGTCACAGTGTGGGTTGAAGAGCTCTCACCAAGCTCTGGAGGGGTCGGCGATGTCACAGTGTGGGTTGAAGAGCTCTCACCAAGCTCTGGAGGGGTCGGCGATGTCACAGTGTGGGTTGAAGAGCTCTCACCAAGCTCTGGAGGGGTCGGCGATGTCACAGTGTGGGTTGAAGAGCTCTCACCAAGCTCTGGAGGGGTCGGCGATGTCACAGTGTGGGTTGAAGAGCTCTCACCAAGCTCTACCCTGGGAGGCCATGGAGGATGGCTGAAGAGACACCAGGCAGTGCTACAGTAGTAAGAAATACATTAGTTAGTGCAGAGAGTCCATAGTCATCACTGCATGACAGAGTCCATAGTCATCACTGTATGACAGAGTCCATAGTCATCACTGTATGACAGTCCACAGCTGGCTCACAGGTGACCACACAGAACAATTACAAGCTTCAGAATAACAGTAGTTAGATCTGCTGACAAGGTGATGGAGCATTTTAGTGACTTGACATGTGAGCATAACTTGTCATGATCATGACTAATATCTGTTGCGATGTGAACTCAAATCAACCCACAACCCATTTCAAATCAACCCACAACCCCAACGATTGCTTTGTCAAGAGATGTAAGTCTAAGACACGTACCTGACTTCAGCGAGGTGTGAGATCTGACTAACGCTGGTCTGAGAACTGATGGAGGAGGCAGGACATGGACCCACTCTGCTTTTGGAAAGGTTCTTGAAAAGACACACAGGTAGAGATGAGGAAGCATTGATACACATTGGTAAGTAACAAAGATAAATGTCTAAAACTGAGATTCATCTGATATTACATCACTATTAGCTCACAAGAGATAGATGCTGCTTCTATCACTTCATACTGGGGCGGACCTTGTTCAGATCTTGTGGCTCTGCGCAGCCCCGGCCGGCGGGCTGATTGGCTGTGTTCCAGGATCACGGGATAATAGTGAAGCTACAACAATTTATATAATGGAACTTCCGGATTTAGCCACTGTTTTCAAAATAAAAGCGATCCATCGAATGATATGGAGGGGGACACGTTGAAAAACAGATCCAGTATCTAAAAACAAACTGTCACTGTCAATATAGTTAACCTTCCCTAAAGGGACAGTTCACTCCAAACTCCAACTTTTCAGATCTCAACAGTGGGTTGGTGCTTCTAGGTTGGTGCATAGCCTGGTAAACCCACCCAGACAGCTTGTAAGGGCATAACTACTAGGCCTATTTAGAAACCAGAGCAGTAAATGTACATGTTCTGCAACTTTTGATATGAACACACATGGTGCTTCACTTGAGTCAAAGTGACAATGAGACAATTTAGCAAAACAGCATATATCTTTTTCATTGAGAACATGCAGCATAGGGTTCCCTGGTTGTGAGGTGTACTTCTCTCTTTCTGCTAAGGTTAGAGAATGTTAGAGAACCAAGCGTGACAGACAGGCCAGTGTTCTGCTGAAACCACCCGCCTCACGCAGGGGAAGTGGAACCCTGTGACATTAGTCTGGTTTTGGCTCAGCTCCGCTCTCCCTGAGTGTAATGGACTGACTTATATAGCTATGCCTTATTCCAAAGAGCTTTACAACGGCCTCTCATTCACCCATTCACACAGACATTCCACACACCAATGGCGGCAAGCTACCATGCAAGGCGCCGGCCCGCTCACTGGGAGCAACTTGGGGTTCAGTGTCTTGCCCAAGGACACTTCGACATGTGGCCAGCCGGGGCTCGCACCGCCGATCTGCCAACCTTGTGATCAGATTAGATGCCGACTCTACCTCCTGAGACACAGCCGCCCCTCTCTACTAAAAAACTATGGGACTCCATGAAACATATGACTAACATGGCCCCAGCTAAAAGGTGCCTTAGTGTCCTAAACGAGGGTGAAAAAGCCAATGAACTTAACCATTTTTATGCCAGGTTTGAGACTGCCGACTTCTCGATGGAGCAAACAGTGGCTCTTCAGGCGCTGCCTGAGTTGGAAGCAAGTATCACCATTGAGCAGCGCGAGGTACAGAGACTGTTCGCTAACACCCGCCCTAGAAAGTCCTCTGGACCGGATGGCATCTCTGGGCTCATGCTAAAGTCCTGCAGTGAGGAGCTGGCTGAGGCCTGGTGTCCTATCTTCCAGAAGTCTCTGGACTCTCACACTGTTCCGTCCATCTGGAAAGACGCTATCATTATTCCTGTTCCTAAGAAGGCTAGCTGCAAGGAAAATAATGACCTGCGACCAGTCGCTTTGACATCTGTTGTAATGAAATGTTTTGAAAAATTCATTATGTAAAGTGAAAAATGCAGTCAGTTGCTCTCTGGATCCTTTTCAGTTTGCGTATAGATGTAACACAGGCACAGATGATGCAACCTCAGCCATGGTGCACTTCATATCTAAGCACTTAGAGGACCCTACCTACTATGTCCGACTCCTATTTGTTGATTTCAGTTCTGCTTTTAACACGATACCGCCGCACCTTTTAATTGAGAAGTTAAATGGGCTTAATGTCCCCCCCCTCATTATAAAATGGTATCACTCCTTTTTAACTAACCGCACACAGCGGGTCAGTGTTAATGGCACTCTTTCGGAACCCAGAACCATAAGCACTGGTGCTCCACAGGGTATAGTCAGTTCCCCTGTGCTCTTTACTTTATACACAAACGAGTGCAGAAGCACCTACCCTAGCAACCGCATCATAAAATTTTCGGATGACACTGCCATCCTTGCTTTAATCAAAAAGGACAGTGACCTAAATGACTATTATTCTGAAATCCAGAGGTTTGTTAAATGGTGTGATGTTAACTGCCTGGTTTTAAATGTTAAGAAAACTGAGGAGATGGTGTTCGACCCCAGAGGTGTTGGGGACCACAGGCCTGTGGTCATCCACAAACAATCCATCTCTCAGGCCGCCTCTTACAAATATCTTGGGGTTTTCATTGATAACTCACTCACCTGGAGCACTCATGTAGACAGCCTTTGTAGCAGATTACAACAACGACTACACTTCCTACGCCACCTTAGAGTTCATGGTGTTGACCCAAAATGTATGCTACTTTTCTACCAGTCTGTCTTAGAGAGTCTCATCAGATACGGCATTACATCTTGGTTTGGTAACCTATCTGTAAAACTAAGGTCCAAACTGGTCCGACTGATACAGACTGCATGGAAGATCATAGGGGTGAAAGACCACTCATCCCTGCAGTCTATTTTTGAACAGGCTACTCTCAGACAGGCTAGTAGAATTCTCATGAATCCCTCCCATGTCCTACATGCAGAGTATGAACTGCTGCCCTCTGGGAGGAGGTTCAGAGTCCCCCGCGCTAGATTAAATAGATTTAAAAATTCTTTTATTCCCGTTTCTGTTAAACTTTTAAACTGCACAAGATGAATGTAACTTATCTTGCTTATCATTTTATTCCCACTCTTGTTTTAATCAGGTCCGCCCTCTGTTTGTGTGCTAATATCCTGTATTGTCTGTTGCTCTTTGTTGGCTGCTGTGGGGTGCAAGCCCAATACAAATTTCCCAGTGATGGGACAATAAAGTGACTCTTGACTCTTGACTTGACTCTCTGCCGCACACCTCTCGGTCCCGTCTCCCATGTCAGGAAGTCAGAAACACGGTGGAGTAGTGGACAGGTAGTAATGGACAGGTAGTAATGGACAGGTAGTAATGGACAGGTAGTAATGGACAGGTAGTAATGGACAGGTAGTAGTGGACAGGTAGTAATGGACAGGTAGTAATGGACAGGTAGTAATGGACAGGTAGTAATGGACAGGTAGTAATGGACAGGTAGTAATGGACAGGTAGTAGTGGACAGGTAGTAATGGACAGGTAGTAATGGACAGGTAGTAATGGACAGGTAGTAATGGACAGGTAGTAATGGACAGGTAGTAATGGACAGGTAGTAGTGGACAGGTAGTAGTGGACAGGTAGTAGTGGACAGGTAGGCTGCTTATTGCACAATGCTATTTATACTCTTTATTCCACAGCTGCACAACAGCGGAGAGAAACGAGCTACAGAGAGTCGTGAGAACAGCACAGAAGATCACCGGCGCCCCCCTCCCCTCTCTGGAGGAGCTGTACAACACACGCTGTCTCAGGAGGGCCTCCAAGATCTCCAGGGACCCGACCCACCCTGGGCACGTACACTTTGTCAAGCTGCCCTCGAACAGGAGGTACAGGACCCCGGCCGCTAAGACAAACAGACTGAAGGACTGCTTCTACCACACGGCCGTCAAGGCCCTGAACACAGAAAAGGCCTAAGTTCTGGGCCCAGGACAGTCCGGACGGATTGTATGGCAGCTAGTGCTGAGGCACAAACATGTACATTTTCAAGCCTGCAAACTGTGACACTTTAAAATAATGTGAAAAAATACTCTTTGTGCAATATGACAACCCTAGTTGACTATCTGTGCAGTATAGTACAGTGGATTGTGTACATAGCCTTTATTGATGTAAACCAGCTCCTTACCTTCTTGTGATTTTATGCATCTATGCTTTTTCTAAAATGTGTTTTCTTTTTCCTTTCCTAACACCAGGGGAGCCACCCCTCCTAAATTTCGTTGTTTGGTACCTGTACTGTAGCAATGACAAATAAAGTCCATTCATTCCATTCATTCATTCATTCCAAAAACATAGAAATGATCTTCTCATTGTGTTGCGTCTACATATTTCATAATGTATTCATAATGGAATTACATACATTAATACCAATTGAAATTGGTAATACAGGTCTACAAAATAAGAGTAAGTTATGACCATTCATTTTACAACGTGTAGAAACATTTGTACAAACCTTATGAAATGTCACACTCTGGTGGCCAGAATAAAAGCTGTGCAGCAGCAACATTACTGAGTCAACCAGTAGTAATTATGTGGCTGAGCAGAAGGCTGGTCTCAATGTAATGGAACAGTTTCCTTTATTTTTAGAGCCGCTCTGCCTCTAGTTCCTTTATCTTTCCCCTATGCCCTTCCAACGCCAGATAAGATCATAGACCTTCCAACGCCAGATAAGATCATAGACCTTCCAACGCCAGATAAGTTCATAGACCTTCCAACGCCAGATAAGATCATAGATGAGCAAATGCCTTCTTCCGCTACGATTGAAGGTCTTTGTCAGATTGTCAGAGATTGACTCCCCTACCTCGTACCCATTGTGGGTATCGCTTCTCGGCCTTTTGGCTAAGATCAATTACAATTAATGTTGGTTGTTGTTGAATGAAATGTCTTAAATGTCTGATTGTTTTATGATTGATTAATTGATTGTATACATTGTGTTGTGTTTTTATAAAAACACTTGGTTGCTACAAATGCAGAGCTTTGGGAGATTTTCTGGCAACCGTTCTCAAATGGGAAAGACCATGGGAGAAGACAGTGAAACTACCAGGCAGCACCCAGTGAACTGGGTAGCACAGAGTCCAAGCCTGCCCAGTTGCATTTGTAGGAACCAGCTACTACACTTGATCTTAGCCAAAAGGCCGAGAAGCGATACCCACAATGGGTACGAGGTAGGGGAGTCAATCTCTGACACGTCAATACACGTCACGGTTTAACCACAATAGTTTCTATATGCATTCCACCAAATAATACAACATATTTAACTTAACATTGTTCATGTACTGCTAATGTACAAAACATCCCAGAAATGCTACTTATGACTGTTCCAAACTGGGAAATTCAATACGTCCCACGGTCACGTGGTAAGCCGTCTCCAATCGTAGCGGAAGAAGGCATTTGCTCATCAAAATCACATTTACCGCAAACTGGAAATAATGACCAACCGGTTACATGTAGTAAAACGTAATGTGATTATTATGGGCCATGTTTTGGATATTGACGCTTAGCTTTTCGCCTGAATATGAATGACACAGACACACACACACAGCAGCCGATAGAAAGACCTCTGTCGCCCTCTAGCGGTTATATTACACTATGACCAGACATCTCTGACCTGTCCTTCTTTCGTGTAACGTCAGAGGTCCAACTCGGTGTCGCGTAGCCATGCCCGCATCTCTGGTTCTAGGTCGAAGAGGCTGGCTTCTGAGGGTGGTCTATATAAGGGGCAGATGGTGATTAATGGGGCTTTCCCACTACGGTGCTGACCCGGGTCAGCCCGCTTCGGTCTGCTTCTTTTCCCCTTTTCCATTAGTCGTCCCAGGTCGGTTCGGTTCGCTTCGGCTCGCTTCTTTAGCTCCACATCGACCCCAGGGTCTACAATTTCATATCCGGGTCTTTTTGCCAGGCTGCGTGTGACGTGTGACGCTGCACACCGTTGATTGGTCAATGGAAATCGTCATCCCATGTCCCATCCCATATATTTCTTCACTAACCGCCATCTTGAAATACCACATTCGCTCTAGGAAAATGTCACTACAGTTTCTGTAATAGCTTATTAATAAAGATTCGGAAAATTATGCTGACCATCGTATTATCTTAGTTTAATGTCATTTCAATGAATCATATAACTTTTATTTACAACAAGCACAACACAAAAATCACTATTATGCACCGTGTTTGTCCGTGAATAACACCGGCTGTGGAGGTGGTACAAACACAATACTCCTTTGCTAACTTCACCATCTGCCTACGGTCATTTTGAGCCCTTAACCAGCGCGCTGACACCCCGAGAAGTTATGCTTTTAACCGTAAACTCGATGAACCGGGAGTTCGCCCGCTGCCGTCCAGCCATTTTCGCCGTTCACTCATGAGTCAAATGCCGGTTTTAACAGGGAATTCGCTCCGCGCTGTGTCCACGGTGATAGGAGTGGAGGATCGACTCCATTCAAAAACGTTTGAATTCCCTGGCTTCTCCTCTTTCCGGACACGTTTGAATTGTTATCCTAACCCCCGGTAACCCGAAGTTATTAACCCGCAAACGGCACCGTGTTTGTCTGTGAATAACACCGGCTGTGGAGGTGGTACAAACACAATACTCCTTTGCTAACTTCACCATCAGTCTACGGTCATTTTGAGCCCTTACCCACCGCGCTGACACCCCGAGAAGTTATGCTTTTAACCGTAAACTCGATGAACCGGGAGTTCACCCGGCCGCTGCTGCTGTGCTGTCCAGCCATTTTCGCCGTTCACTCATGAGTCAAATGCCGGTAGATTCGCGTTTTGTTGGCGTTTCCCGATGATGATACTACAGTTCATAAAGCAGACAAGTGAAGGCAGTGGTTTTAAGGGTTCAAAAAACATGACTTTATTATGTGTACATAGCTTCCTCTCTCTCTTTCTCTTTCTCTCCAAAAAAATCACGGCTGTTGCTGTGTACACCCGGAAGCTTTTTGCCAGGCTGCGTGTGACGCGTAACTCCGCCTACTATCGTCTACTCCTCCTACTAGTCCGGGTCGGTTTGTGTATAATGGAAAACCAGAACTGATCTAAACCGAACTGGGCCGACCTGACGCGAACCGAACTGGGCCGACCTGGGCTGCTGATGGAAAAGCCCCATATGTGGTCGGCGGTCTGCTCTGGGTCACCGCACTCGCATGCCGCACTGTCCTGTCCTGTTTCTCCCCGGTGAAGTTCAGCCCAGCAATTTATCGATAACGTTTGTGCCATTTAGAAGCTACAGTTAAACCAACCGGTAGCACAGATAAAACCTGTTTAATGCGAGTATCAGGGTACCAGAACCATTCACCTTTACAACGAGGTACATTCTCGTGGAACGAGTAACACAGCTAAATGTGAGTGAATACCAACAGAAGAATATAATTGCAGGGGATTTTGGCAAATGTTTGGGCCACTACCCACACGTTTAGCTGTGTTGCTCGTTCCACGAATGCATGATCCTTACACGTTGTACCTCGTTGTAAAGGTGACTAATCAGGCTTTCCAACGATATCAAATACAATACCAAATACAATTGGTATTATTAAAGGGGAGGAATAATCGACCAAATTAACATTTTCGAACCTTTTTGAGGAGTTTATATCAGGGCTGGATGCGTCATGCCAGGCGATACTTCCCCCCTGCCTGGCCAGGGAGAACACTGCCTGTGGTGTGGATGAGGATCTGTGGCCAGACAGCAACGCAAGGCATGCAGGGCAACTGTCTTTGTGTTTAGTTCCTTTATCTTTTCCCTAGGGCCTAACCTTAACCCTAACCGTAACCCTAGTAGTTAATTCGCTTGAAAATCTTATGGAAACAGGGATCTAGAAGCCTTTTTCATATTTTTCGTAGTTTATTTACTTCACTTGGGTAGTGATCTTCTCTTTTTATAGGAGTATAGTTTGATCATGAGGAAAACGTCATCATTTCATCTCTTTTGTCATACTGTATATCTTCATACTGTAGATCATTTACAGCTATGGAGCAGAGAGATTTGGGGTGAAAAGTAAGAACCATGGGACACGGAAGGGGACACGGAAGGAACCATCAGCCCATCTCAAGTCCAGGAGACAACAAGAGATTGAAAGACTTGTGAAAGAAAGAAGGTGCCTGAGAAAACAGTGGAAGAAGGCCACAGAAGTGGAAAGGAAAGGACTTGAGGCACTACAGGCCGACATCAAGCAGCGTCTTGCAACACTGCGAAGAGCAGAATGCTTGAGAAAGCAACACAAGAAGAAAGTGCGAACGAGGACTGCCTTCTACAGAGATCCCTACAAGTTCGTCAAAGACCTCTTTGTCAAGGAGAAAACAGGGACCCTCAAAGTACCCATAAGGGAACTAGAGGAGCACCTGAGGAAGACCTACTCTGACAACCAGAGGCATGTGCCAGCCAGCATTCCGGATGACATGCCACCAATCCAACCACCTGAGCACCAGATGGAAACAAGGCCCCCTACATGGAGCGAAGTTGAGAGCACAGTAAAACGGGCAAGAACAGCCTCAGCCCCTGGGCCCAACGGCGTTCCATACAGGCTATATAAGAACAGTCCAGGCGTCTTGAAGTACCTCTGGAAGCTAATGAAAGTGGCATGGGAAAAGGGAATCATACCAAAGGCATGGCGAAGGGCAGGAGGGATCCTGATTTCCAAAGAGAAGAATTCCTCAACCATCGACCAGTTCCGCCAGATCAGTCTACTGAATGTGGAAGGAAAGATTTTCTTCAGTGTTGTGGCCCAGAGGCTCTCAGTATTCTTGCAGAAGAACAACTTTGTCGACACCTCAGTGCAGAAGGCAGGGATAAGTGGATTCTCAGGATGCCTGGAACACACAAATGTCATCTGGCACCAGATACAAACGGCCAAGAAGGAGAAGAAAGACCTGCATGTGGTTTTCTTAGATCTTGCCAATGCCTTCGGGTCAGTGCCTCATGAGATTTTGTGGACAGCGTTCAACTTCTTCCAAGTCCCAGAGGGCATCACAAGGCTGGTCAAAGCCTACTTCCAGGACCTCCAGTTCTGTGTTACAGCACAAGCCAGTACAACTGCTTGGCAGCACCTCGAGATAGGCATAATGGCGGGCTGCACCATCTCTCCACTGGCGTTTACCATGGCAATGGAGCTCATTATTCGAGCATCCCGATGGGTTGTTGGAGGGGAACGGTTGAAGAGCGGGCTGCGTCTTCCACCAATCAGGGCGTACATGGATGACATGACGACAATAACAACAACAAACGCATGCACCAAACGCCTGCTGGATAAACTCCAGGGAAACATCAAATGGGCACGAATGGAGATTAAACCCAGTAAGTCCCGCAGTATCTCCATTGTCAAAGGCAAGCTCGCCAATGAGAGGTTCCACGTCAACAACGAGCCAATACCAACAGTTCTGGAGAAGCCCATCAAAAGCCTTGGCCGCTGGTATAGCGCAGAACTCAAAGACTCGAAGCAGGTGGAACAACTCAAGCAGGATACAATCAGTGGCCTCAAGCAGATCAACAACACTGCTCTCCCTGGGAAGCTGAAGCTGTGGTGCTTTCAGTTTGGACTGCTGCCCCGTCTCATGTGGCCAATTTCCATCTACGAGGTCACACTATCCCATGCCAACCGGCTGGAGAGACTGGTGAATGCACAAGTGAGGAAGTGGCTTGGACTGCCGAGAGGCCTTAGCAGCATAGGCCTGTATGGCAACGGAGCCCTCTCCCTACCAATCTCAAGCCTGGTGGAGGAGTACAAATGTGCCAAATCAAGGCTGGAAATGACTCTAACAGAATCCCGGGATCCATTCGTCAGAGGTGCTGCTCCAATCCTAGCAACGGGGAGGAAATGGAAGCCATCTGCAGCAGTTGCGGTGGCAAAGACCGCCCTCAGACACCAGGATATAGTGGGGCATGTCCAACATGGCAGAGGGGGCCTTGGCTTGGAAACAACAACACCCACATGGCAAAAGGCTACTCCAACCGAACGGCGGAAGATGGTGGTTGAGGAGGTGCGCCACCAGGAGGAAGCAGCCAGGTGCGCCAAGGCAGTCTCCCAAGCCCAGCAAGGCCGCTGGATGAAGTGGGAGAGCGTGGAGAGGAGGAAAATCACGTGGAACGAGCTGTGGAGCATGGAGTCTAATAGGCTAAGTTTCATCATCAGAGCCACATATGATGTCCTGCCCTCTCCTACCAACCTACATCTCTGGTATGGAGAGGACCCAGCCTGTCTCCAGTGTGCAGCCCCAGCAACCCTCAAACACATCTTGGTGGGTTGCAAGACCAGTCTAACTCAAGGAAGATACACCTGGCGCCACAACCAAGTGCTAAAGTGCTTGGCTGCCGAACTTGAACACAAGAGGGTAACCACCAACGCCATGCCTCTAAATGCCCAGACTACCTTTCCACGGAAAACAACCTTCATCCGGGAAGGGGAGAAACAGCGGACCAAGCCATCACCTCCAGACTCAGGCCCACTGAACGCAGCCCGGGATTGGGAAATGCGGGTAGACCTCAGCCAGAGGCTCACCTTCCCACCCGAAATTGCAGCGACCAACCTGCGCCCAGACCTAGTCCTCTGGTCCAAGTCCTGCCGGCGTGTCTTCATCGTAGAACTGACGGTCCCATGGGAGGAGGCCATCGATGAGGCATTCGAACGGAAGAGGCTGCGGTATGCCAACTTAGCAGTCGAAGCAGAGGGGCGGGGCTGGAACGTGAAGGTGTGGCCAGTGGAGGTGGGCTGCAGAGGCTTTGTAGCCAGCTCCACCACAAGGCTCCTGAGGGCAGTAGGGATCAGAGGACAGGCCCAACGGAAGGCAATCAGAGAACTGTCCACTGCAGCAGAACGGAGCAGTCACTGGCTGTGGCTGAAACGTAGGGACCCAACATGGGCTCCCAAATGACCACGTGGTGCCACCGTGCGACACACACCCAGGCCTGATCAGCCTGTGGTGGGCCAACCTCGGCAGAGGGTGTCTTGTGATAACTGGCCGAAACACCCAATGAGGTCGGGGACCAGAATTGAAGATGTGTCGTACTGGTGGCACCACGTGATCATTGCCAAATTCCACTCCACCCAAGAGGACATCTCCAACTCCACTCAATTGTTGTGCTGAATATTTAGGGATTTTAACAACCAGTCCTATTAAGAATCCTTGGTAAAGATGATGTGGATGATGTGGTACTTTTTTCCTTCCGTGGTTTACATTGTCTTTGGGAAAGTGCAGAGAATACAGTATATACAGTTGGTCTTCCTTGGCCTATAAAGAATGTAACTCTTGTTTCAAGGGGATAGTCGAGCATACGAGTAGCCCTCCCCCTCCCGCCCTCAGTGTCAATGTGAACACTCAATTACCCTTGGCACTACTTCTGTTTGCAAATAGTACCTTTGCACGAACCATATTTGTGCACATTTGTACATACCTCTCTTTTGATATAGCCTCTGTATACATCTGTATACACCATACTGTACATAGCTACCTTAACTGTACATATCTACCTTAACTGTACATATCTACCTTAATTGTACATATCTACATTAATTGTACATATCTACCTTAACTGTACATATCTACATTAATTGTACATATCTACCTTAATTGTACATATCTACCTCAACTATAGGTTACTGCTATCCATCTCTTGTACATACCTCTAACTACCGTACTTGCCATACTGTACCGATCACTTATCACTATCATGTTTTATATCACTATAAAAACACTATGTTTTATAACACTTCTGGTTAGATGCTAAACTGCATTTCGTTGTCTGGTACTTGTACTCTTCAATGACAATAAAGTTTAATCTAATCTAATCTACTACGAATAAAGTTGTTTGCAATACATTCCTGTGTCCAGTGTCTTTTTGTGTCCATGTATGGTTTTTATATGTACAGTTCTTAGTTTCCTGTTGAAGAAATGTCTGGTTCGAACTTCATATTCAAGTTGTTCAGTAGCTTTCAGATTTGGGGAAATAGAAGAGGATCTGACAAAGAAAATAATCTACAGGCCATGATCCAACTGTTATAGGGCTTGTTACAAAGCCTAAACTAAACATCTCTATGCTTTCTATGGAGACAACATATTTCCGGTGCTAAACAGGTCTAATTCATAAATATGCAGACATTTAACCTGTCTAGTTAACTTAAACAGATAGAGGGGGTGCACTCCAGGGGGAATGTCCCTGTAATTCGTAATTGTAAGTCGCTTTGGATAAAAGCGTCTGCTAAATGGCAAAATTAATTAATTTAACTAAAAATTAATTTAATGCCAGATCTCATGTTCTGTGGAGGTTCCTCTTCATACAGGGCAGGTGGCCCGCGAACTGGGCAGTCTTGGTCGAACCTACCCAGTTCACTGGGTGCTCAGGGCAGGTGGCCCGCGAACTGGGCAGGTTTGGACGAACCTACCCAGTTCACTGGGTGCTCCGCGAACTGGGCAGGCTTAGTCAAGTGTAGTAGCTGGTTCCCACAAATGCAACTGGGAACTGTCATACAATGGACTGGACATGGTCTCTGTGCTACCCAGTTCACTGCGTGCTTCGTGGTAGTTTCACTGACTTCTCCCATGGTCTTTCCCATTTTAGAATGGTTGCCAGAAAACATCCCAAAGCTCTGCATTTGTAGGAACCAGACACTACACTTGATCTTAGCCAAAAGGCCGAGAAGCGATACCCAAAATTTGTCCGAGGTAGGGGAGTCATTCTCTGGCACGTCAATACACGTCACGGTTTAACCACAATAGTTTCTATATGCGTTCCACCAAATAATACAACATAATTAACTTAACATTGTTAATGTACTGCTAATGTACAAAACATCCCAGAAATGCTACTTATGACTGTTCCAAACTGGGAAATTCAATACGTCCCACGGTCACGTGGTAAGCCGTCTCCAATCGTAGCGGAAGAAGGCATTTGCTCATCAAAATCACATTTACCGCAAACTGGAAATAATTACCAACCGGTTACATGTAGTAAAACGTAATGTGATTATTATGGGCCATGTTTTGGATATTGACGCTTAGCTTTTCGCCTGAATATGAATGACACAGACACACGCACACACACACACACACACACACACACACACACAGCAGCCGATAGAAAGACCTCTGTCGCCCTCTAGCGGTTATATTACACTTTGACCAGACATCTCTGACATGTCCTGTTTCTCCCCGGTTAATTGTCAGTACTATCCTTGATGATCGACTAAATTAATTGTAGGACTGTGTACAAGTGAAAACAAACCACAGACCAAAGTAATCAGAGGCATGACCATTTATGTGGAATAAACTCGTTTCACAAGCACTACGACTTCACCCAATGAGCCTAGTCACTGTGGCTGTGATAGCACTGGCCAACCCAGTTAAAACCAAGGCTTTGGACTTTTGGGGGACTGCCAGTTGAGCTTTCTCCAAGCTCTGGAGGGGTCGGCGATGTCACAGTGTGGGTTGAAGAGCTCTCACCAAGCTCTACCCTGGGAGGCCATGGAGGATGGCTGAAGAGACACCAGGCAGTGCTACAGTAGTAAGAAATACAATAGTTAGTGCAGAGAGTCCATAGTCATCACTGCATGACAGAGTCCATAGTCATCACTGTATGACAGAGTCCATAGTCTTCACTGTATGACAGTCCACAGCTGGCTCACAGGTGACCACACAGAACAATTACAAGCTTCAGAATAACAGTAGTTAGATCTGCTGACAAGGTGATGGAGCATTTTAGTGACTTGACATGTGAGCATAACTTGTCATGATCATGACTAATATCTGTTGCAATGTGAACTCAAATCAACCCACAACCCATTTCAAATCAACCCACAACCCCAACGATTGCTTTGTCAAGAGATGTAAGTCTAAGACACGTACCTGACTTTAGCGAGGTGTGAGATCTGACTAACGCTGGTCTGAGAACTGATGGAGGAGGCAGGACATGGACCCACTCTGCTTTTGGAAAGGTTCTTGAAAAGAGACACAGGTAGAGATGAGGAAGCATTGATACACACTGGTAAGTAACAAAGCTAAATGTCTAAAACTGAGATTCATCTGATATTACATCACTATTAGCTCACAAGAGATAGATGCTGCTTCTATCACTTCATACTGGGGCGGACCTTGTTCAGATCTTGTGGCTCTGCGCAGCCCCGGCCGGCGGGCTGATTGGCTGTGTTCCAGGATCACGGGGTAACAGTGAAGCTACAACAATTGATATAATGGAACTTCCGGATTTAGCCACTGTTTTCAAAATAAAAGCGATCCGTCGAATGATATGGAGGGGGGGACACGTTGAAAAACAGATCCAGTATCTAAAAACAAACTGTCACTGTCAATATAGTTAACCTTCCCTAAAGGGACAGTTCACTCCAAACTCCAACTTTTCAGATCTCAACAGTGGGTTGGTGCTTCTAGGTTGGTGCATAGCCTGGTAAACCCACCCAGACAGCTTGTAAGTGCATAACTACTAGGCCTATTTAGAAACCAGAGCAGTACATGTACATGTTCTGCAACTTTTGATATGAACACACATGGTGCTTCACTTGAGTCAAAGTGACAATGAGACAATTTAGCAAAACAGCATATATCTTTTTCATTGAGAACATGCAGCATAGGGTTCCCTGGTTGTGAGGTGTACTTCACTCTTTCTGCTAAGGTTAGAGAATGTTAGAGAACCAAGCGTGACAGACAGGCCAGTGTTCTGCTGAAACCACCCGCCTCACGCAGGGGAAGTGGAACCCTGTGACATTAGTCTGGTTTTGGCTCAGCTCCGCTCTCCCTGAGTGTAATGGACTGACTTATATAGCTATGCCTTATTCCAAAGAGCTTTACAACGGCCTCTCATTCACCCATTCACACAGACATTCCACACACCAATGGCGGCAAGCTACCATGCAAGGCGCCGGCCCGCTCACTGGGAGCAACTTGGGGTTCAGTGTCTTGCCCAAGGACACTTCGACATGTGGCCAGCCGGGGCTCGAACCGCCGATCTGCCAACCTTGCGATCAGATTAGATGCCGACTCTACCTCCTGAGACACAGCCGCCCCTCTCTACTAAAAAACTATGGGACTCCATGAAACATATGACTAACATGGCCCCAGCTAAAAGGTGCCTTAGTGTCCTAAACGAGGGTGAAAAAGCCAATGAACTTAACCATTTTTATGCCAGGTTTGAGACTGCCGACTTCTCGATGGAGCAAACAGTGGCTCTTCAGGCGCTGCCTGAGTTGGAAGCAAGTATCACCATTGAGCAGCGCGAGGTACAGAGACTGTTCGCTAACACCCGCCCTAGAAAGTCCTCTGGACCGGATGGCATCTCTGGGCTCATGCTAAAGTCCTGCAGTGAGGAGCTGGCTGAGGCCTGGTGTCCTATCTTCCAGAAGTCTCTGGACTCTCACACTGTTCCGTCCATCTGGAAAGACGCTATCATTATTCCTGTTCCTAAGAAGGCTAGCTGCAAGGAAAATAATGACCTGCGACCAGTCGCTTTGACATCTGTTGTAATGAAATGTTTTGAAAAATTCATTATGTAAAGTGAAAAATGCAGTCAGTTGCTCTCTGGATCCTTTTCAGTTTGCGTATAGATGTAACACAGGCACAGATGATGCAACCTCAGCCATGGTGCACTTCATATCTAAGCACTTAGAGGACCCTACCTACTATGTCCGACTCCTATTTGTTGATTTCAGTTCTGCTTTTAACACGATACAGCCGCACCTTTTAATTGAGAAGTTAAATGGGCTTAATGTCCCCCCCCTCATTATAAAATGGTATCACTCCTTTTTAACTAACCGCACACAGCGGGTCAGTGTTAATGGCACTCTTTCGGAACCCAGAACCATAAGCACTGGTGCTCCACAGGGTATAGTCAGTTCCCCTGTGCTCTTTACTTTATACACAAACGAGTGCAGAAGCACCTACCCTAGCAACTGCATCATAAAATTTTCGGATGACACTGCCATCCTTGCTTTAATCAAAAAGGACAGTGACCTAAATGACTATTATTCTGAAATCCAGAGGTTTGTTAAATGGTGTGATGTTAACTGCCTGGTTTTAAATGTTAAGAAAACTGAGGAGATGGTGTTCGACCCCAGAGGTGTTGGGGACCACAGGCCTGTGGTCATCCACAAACAATCCATCTCTCAGGCCGCCTCTTACAAATATCTTGGGGTTTTCATTGATAACTCACTCACCTGGAGCACTCATGTAGACAGCCTTTGTAGCAGATTACAACAACGACTACACTTCCTACGCCACCTTAGAGTTCATGGTGTTGACCCAAAATTTATGCTACTTTTCTACCAGTCTGTCTTAGAGAGTCTCATCAGATACGGCATTACATCTTGGTTTGGTAACCTATCTGTAAAACTAAGGTCCAAACTGGTCCGACTGATACAGACTGCATGGAAGATCATAGGGGTGAAAGACCACTCATCCCTGCAGTCTATTTTTGAACAGGCTACTCTCAGACAGGCTAGTAGAATTCTCATGAATCCCTCCCATGTCCTACATGCAGAGTATGAACTGCTGCCCTCTGGGAGGAGGTTCAGAGTCCCCCGCGCTAGATTAAATAGATTTAAAAATTCTTTTATTCCCGTTTCTGTTAAACTTTTAAACTGCACAAGATGAATGTAACTTATCTTGCTTATCATTTTATTCCCACTCTTGTTTTAATCAGGTCCGCCCTCTGTTTGTGTGCTAATATCCTGTATTGTCTGTTGCTCTTTGTTGGCTGCTGTGGGGTGCAAGCCCAATACACATTTCCCAGTGATGGGACAATAAAGTGACTCTTGACTCTTGACTTGACTCTCTGCCGCACACCTCTCGGTCCCGTCTCCCATGTCAGGAAGTCAGAAACACGGTGGAGTAGTGGACAGGTAGTAATGGACAGGTAGTAATGGACAGGTAGTAATGGACAGGTAGTAATGGACAGGTAGTAATGGACAGGTAGTAATGGACAGGTAGTAATGGACAGGTAGTAGTGGACAGGTAGTAATGGACAGGTAGTAATGGACAGGTAGTAATGGACAGGTAGTAATGGACAGGTAGTAATGGACAGGTAGTAATGGACAGGTAGTAGTGGACAGGTAGTAATGGACAGGTAGTAATGGACAGGTAGTAATGGACAGGTAGTAATGGACAGGTAGTAATGGACAGGTAGTAGTGGACAGGTAGTAGTGGACAGGTAGTAATGGACAGGTAGTAATGGACAGGTAGTAGTGGACAGGTAGTAGTGGACAGGTAGTAGTGGACAGGTAGTAATGGACAGGTAGTAATGGACAGGTAGTAATGGACAGGTAGTAATGGACAGGTAGTAGTGGACAGGTAGTAATGGACAGGTAGTAATGGACAGGTAGTAATGGACAGGTAGTAATGGACAGGTAGTAATGGACAGGTAGTAATGGACAGGTAGTAATGGACAGGTAGTAGTGGACAGGTAGTAGTGGAACTGCTTATTGCACAATGCTATTTATACTATTTCAAAAACATAGAAATGATCTTCTCATTGTGTTGCGTCTACATATTTCATAATGTATTCATAATGGAATAACATACATTAATACCAATTGAAATTGGTAATACAGGTCTACAAAATAAGAGTAAGTTATGACCATTCATTTTACAACGTGTAGAAACATTTGTACAAACCTTATGAAATGTCACACTCTGGTGGCCAGAATAAAAGCTGTGCAGCAGCAACATTACTGAGTACAGTAGTAATTATGTGGCTGAGCAGAAGGCTGGTCTCAATGTAATGGAACAGTTTCCATTATTTTTAGAGCCGCTCTGCCTCTAATCCATTAATTGATTGTATACATGGTGTTGTGTTTTTATAAAAACACCTGGTTGCTACAAATGCAGAGCTTTGGGAGATTTTCTGGCAACCGTTCTCAAATGGGAAAGACCATGGGAGAAGGCGGTGAGCAGGTACAAGGGAGCACCCAGTGAACTGGGTAGCACAGAGTCCAAGCCTGCCCAGTTGCATTTGTAGCAACCAGCTACTACACTTGACCTTAGCCAAAAGGCCGAGGAAGCGATACCCACAATGGGTACGAGGTAGGAGAGTCAATCTCTGACACGTCAATTCACGTCACGGTTTAACCACAATAGTTTCTATATGCATTCCACCAAATAATACAACATCTTTAACTTAACATTGTTCATGTACTGCTAATGTACAAAACATCCCAGAAATGCTACTTATGACTGTTCCAAACTGGGAAATTCAATACGTCCCACGGTCACGTGGTAAGCCGTCTCCAATCGTAGCGGAAGAAGGCATTTGCTCATCAAAATCACATTTACCGCAAACTGGAAATAATGACCAACCGGTTACATGTAGTAAAACGTAATGTGATTATTATGGGCCATGTTTTGGATATTGACGCTTAGCTTTTCGCCTGAATATGAATGACACAGACACACGCACACACACACACACAGCAGCCGATAGAAAGACCTCTGTCGCCCTCTAGCGGTTATATTACACTTTGACCAGACATCTCTGACCTCTCCTGTTTCTCCCCGGTTAATTGTCAGTACTATCCTTGATGATCGACTAAATTAATTGTAGGACTGTGTACAAGTGAAAACAAACCACAGACCAAAGTAATCAGAGGCATGACCATTTATGTGGAATAAACTCGTTTCACAAGCACTACGACTTCACCCAATGAGCCTAGTCACTGTGGCTGTGATAGCACTGGCCAACCCAGTTAAAACCAAGGCTTTGGACTTTTGGGGGACTGCCAGTTGAGCTTTCTCCAAGCTCTGGAGGGGTCGGCGATGTCACAGTGTGGGTTGAAGAGCTCTCACCAAGCTCTACCCTGGGAGGCCATGGAGGATGGCTGAAGAGACACCAGGCAGTGCTACAGTAGTAAGAAATACAATAGTTAGTGCAGAGAGTCCATAGTCATCACTGTATGACAGAGTCCATAGTCATCACTGTATGACAGAGTCCATAGTCTTCACTGTATGACAGTCCACAGCTGGCTCACAGGTGACCACACAGAACAATTACAAGCTTCAGAATAACAGTAGTTAGATCTGCTGACAAGGTGATGGAGCATTTTAGTGACTTGACATGTGAGCATAACTTGTCATGATCATGACTAATATCTGTTGCAATGTGAACTCAAATCAACCCACAACCCATTTCAAATCAACCCACAACCCCAACGATTGCTTTGTCAAGAGATGTAAGTCTAAGACACGTACCTGACTTTAGCGAGGTGTGAGATCTGACTAACGCTGGTCTGAGAACTGATGGAGGAGGCAGGACATGGACCCACTCTGCTTTTGGAAAGGTTCTTGAAAAGAGACACAGGTAGAGATGAGGAAGCATTGATACACACTGGTAAGTAACAAAGCTAAATGTCTAAAACTGAGATTCATCTGATATTACATCACTATTAGCTCACAAGAGATAGATGCTGCTTCTATCACTTCATACTGGGGCGGACCTTGTTCAGATCTTGTGGCTCTGCGCAGCCCCGGCCGGCGGGCTGATTGGCTGTGTTCCAGGATCACGGGGTAACAGTGAAGCTACAACAATTGATATAATGGAACTTCCGGATTTAGCCACTGTTTTCAAAATAAAAGCGATCCGTCGAATGATATGGAGGGGGGGACACGTTGAAAAACAGATCCAGTATCTAAAAACAAACTGTCACTGTCAATATAGTTAACCTTCCCTAAAGGGACAGTTCACTCCAAACTCCAACTTTTCAGATCTCAACAGTGGGTTGGTGCTTCTAGGTTGGTGCATAGCCTGGTAAACCCACCCAGACAGCTTGTAAGTGCATAACTACTAGGCCTATTTAGAAACCAGAGCAGTACATGTACATGTTCTGCAACTTTTGATATGAACACACATGGTGCTTCACTTGAGTCAAAGTGACAATGAGACAATTTAGCAAAACAGCATATATCTTTTTCATTGAGAACATGCAGCATAGGGTTCCCTGGTTGTGAGGTGTACTTCACTCTTTCTGCTAAGGTTAGAGAATGTTAGAGAACCAAGCGTGACAGACAGGCCAGTGTTCTGCTGAAACCACCCGCCTCACGCAGGGGAAGTGGAACCCTGTGACATTAGTCTGGTTTTGGCTCAGCTCCGCTCTCCCTGAGTGTAATGGACTGACTTATATAGCTATGCCTTATTCCAAAGAGCTTTACAACGGCCTCTCATTCACCCATTCACACAGACATTCCACACACCAATGGCGGCAAGCTACCATGCAAGGCGCCGGCCCGCTCACTGGGAGCAACTTGGGGTTCAGTGTCTTGCCCAAGGACACTTCGACATGTGGCCAGCCGGGGCTCGAACCGCCGATCTGCCAACCTTGCGATCAGATTAGATGCCGACTCTACCTCCTGAGACACAGCCGCCCCTCTCTACTAAAAAACTATGGGACTCCATGAAACATATGACTAACATGGCCCCAGCTAAAAGGTGCCTTAGTGTCCTAAACGAGGGTGAAAAAGCCAATGAACTTAACCATTTTTATGCCAGGTTTGAGACTGCCGACTTCTCGATGGAGCAAACAGTGGCTCTTCAGGCGCTGCCTGAGTTGGAAGCAAGTATCACCATTGAGCAGCGCGAGGTACAGAGACTGTTCGCTAACACCCGCCCTAGAAAGTCCTCTGGACCGGATGGCATCTCTGGGCTCATGCTAAAGTCCTGCAGTGAGGAGCTGGCTGAGGCCTGGTGTCCTATCTTCCAGAAGTCTCTGGACTCTCACACTGTTCCGTCCATCTGGAAAGACGCTATCATTATTCCTGTTCCTAAGAAGGCTAGCTGCAAGGAAAATAATGACCTGCGACCAGTCGCTTTGACATCTGTTGTAATGAAATGTTTTGAAAAATTCATTATGTAAAGTGAAAAATGCAGTCAGTTGCTCTCTGGATCCTTTTCAGTTTGCGTATAGATGTAACACAGGCACAGATGATGCAACCTCAGCCATGGTGCACTTCATATCTAAGCACTTAGAGGACCCTACCTACTATGTCCGACTCCTATTTGTTGATTTCAGTTCTGCTTTTAACACGATACAGCCGCACCTTTTAATTGAGAAGTTAAATGGGCTTAATGTCCCCCCCCCTCATTATAAAATGGTATCACTCCTTTTTAACTAACCGCACACAGCGGGTCAGTGTTAATGGCACTCTTTCGGAACCCAGAACCATAAGCACTGGTGCTCCACAGGGTATAGTCAGTTCCCCTGTGCTCTTTACTTTATACACAAACGAGTGCAGAAGCACCTACCCTAGCAACTGCATCATAACATTTTCGGATGACACTGCCATCCTTGCTTTAATCAAAAAGGACAGTGACCTAAATGACTATTATTCTGAAATCCAGAGGTTTGTTAAATGGTGTGATGTTAACTGCCTGGTTTTAAATGTTAAGAAAACTGAGGAGATGGTGTTCGACCCCAGAGGTGTTGGGGACCACAGGCCTGTGGTCATCCACAAACAATCCATCTCTCAGGCCGCCTCTTACAAATATCTTGGGGTTTTCATTGATAACTCACTCACCTGGAGCACTCATGTAGACAGCCTTTGTAGCAGATTACAACAACGACTACACTTCCTACGCCACCTTAGAGTTCATGGTGTTGACCCAAAATTTATGCTACTTTTCTACCAGTCTGTCTTAGAGAGTCTCATCAGATACGGCATTACATCTTGGTTTGGTAACCTATCTGTAAAACTAAGGTCCAAACTGGTCCGACTGATACAGACTGCATGGAAGATCATAGGGGTGAAAGACCACTCATCCCTGCAGTCTATTTTTGAACAGGCTACTCTCAGACAGGCTAGTAGAATTCTCATGAATCCCTCCCATGTCCTACATGCAGAGTATGAACTGCTGCCCTCTGGGAGGAGGTTCAGAGTCCCCCGCGCTAGATTAAATAGATTTAAAAATTCTTTTATTCCCGTTTCTGTTAAACTTTTAAACTGCACAAGATGAATGTAACTTATCTTGCTTATCATTTTATTCCCACTCTTGTTTTAATCAGGTCCGCCCTCTGTTTGTGTGCTAATATCCTGTATTGTCTGTTGCTCTTTGTTGGCTGCTGTGGGGTGCAAGCCCAATACACATTTCCCAGTGATGGGACAATAAAGTGACTCTTGACTCTTGACTTGACTCTCTGCCGCACACCTCTCGGTCCCGTCTCCCATGTCAGGAAGTCAGAAACACGGTGGAGTAGTGGACAGGTAGTAATGGACAGGTAGTAATGGACAGGTAGTAATGGACAGGTAGTAATGGACAGGTAGTAATGGACAGGTAGTAATGGACAGGTAGTAGTGGACAGGTAGTAATGGACAGGTAGTAATGGACAGGTAGTAATGGACAGGTAGTAATGGACAGGTAGTAATGGACAGGTAGTAATGGACAGGTAGTAGTGGACAGGTAGTAATGGACAGGTAGTAATGGACAGGTAGTAATGGACAGGTAGTAATGGACAGGTAGTAGTGGACAGGTAGTAATGGACAGGTAGTAATGGACAGGTAGTAATGGACAGGTAGTAATGGACAGGTAGTAATGGACAGGTAGTAGTGGACAGGTAGTAGTGGACAGGTAGTAGTGGACAGGTAGTAGTGGACAGGTAGTAATGGACAGGTAGTAATGGACAGGTAGTAATGGACAGGTAGTAATGGACAGGTAGTAGTGGACAGGTAGTAATGGACAGGTAGTAATGGACAGGTAGTAATGGACAGGTAGTAATGGACAGGTAGTAATGGACAGGTAGTAATCGACAGGTAGTAGTGGACAGGTAGTAGTGGAACTGCTTATTGCACAATGCTATTTATACTATTTCAAAAACATAGAAATGATCTTCTCATTGTGTTGCGTCTACATATTTCATAATGTATTCATAATGGAATAACATACATTAATACCAATTGAAATTGGTAATACAGGTCTACAAAATAAGAGTAAGTTATGACCATTCATTTTACAACGTGTAGAAACATTTGTACAAACCTTATGAAATGTCACACTCTGGTGGCCAGAATAAAAGCTGTGCAGCAGCAACATTACTGAGTACAGTAGTAATTATGTGGCTGAGCAGAAGGCTGGTCTCAATGTAATGGAACAGTTTCCATTATTTTTAGAGCCGCTCTGCCTCTAGTCCATTAATTGATTGTATACATGGTGTTGTGTTTTTATAAAAACACCTGGTTGCTACAAATGCAGAGCTTTGGGAGATTTTCTGGCAACCGTTCTCAAATGGGAAAGACCATGGGAGAAGGCGGTGAGCAACAAGAGCAACAAGAGCAACAAGGGAGCACCCAGTGAACTGGGTAGCACAGAGTCCAAGCCTGCCCAGTTGCATTTGTAGCAACCAGCTACTACACTTGACCTTAGCCAAAAGGCCGAGGAAGCGATACCCACAATGGGTACGAGGTAGGAGAGTCAATCTCTGACACGTCAATTCACGTCACGGTTTAACCACAATAGTTTCTATATGCATTCCACCAAATAATACAACATCTTTAACTTAACATTGTTCATGTACTGCTAATGTACAAAACATCCCAGAAATGCTACTTATGACTGTTCCAAACTGGGAAATTCAATACGTCCCACGGTCACGTGGTAAGCCGTCTCCAATCGTAGCGGAAGAAGGCATTTGCTCATCAAAATCACATTTACCGCAAACTGGAAATAATGACCAACCGGTTACATGTAGTAAAACGTAATGTGATTATTATGGGCCATGTTTTGGATATTGACGCTTAGCTTTTCGCCTGAATATGAATGACACAGACACACGCACACACACACACACACACAGCAGCCGATAGAAAGACCTCTGTCGCCCTCTAGCGGTTATATTACACTTTGACCAGACATCTCTGACCTCTCCTGTTTCTCCCCGGTTAATTGTCAGTACTATCCTTGATGATCGACTAAATTAATTGTAGGACTGTGTACAAGTGAAAACAAACCACAGACCAAAGTAATCAGAGGCATGACCATTTATGTGGAATAAACTCGTTTCACAAGCACTACGACTTCACCCAATGAGCCTAGTCACTGTGGCTGTGATAGCACTGGCCAACCCAGTTAAAACCAAGGCTTTGGACTTTTGGGGGACTGCCAGTTGAGCTTTCTCCAAGCTCTGGAGGGGTCGGCGATGTCACAGTGTGGGTTGAAGAGCTCTCACCAAGCTCTGGAGGGGTCGGCGATGTCACAGTGTGGGTTGAAGAGCTCTCACCAAGCTCTGGAGGGGTCGGCGATGTCACAGTGTGGGTTGAAGAGCTCTCACCAAGCTCTGGAGGGGTCGGCGATGTCACAGTGTGGGTTGAAGAGCTCTCACCAAGCTCTACCCTGGGAGGCCATGGAGGATGGCTGAAGAGACACCAGGCAGTGCTACAGTAGTAAGAAATACAATAGTTAGTGCAGAGAGTCCATAGTCATCACTGCATGACAGAGTCCATAGTCATCACTGTATGACAGAGTCCATAGTCTTCACTGTATGACAGTCCACAGCTGGCTCACAGGTGACCACACAGAACAATTACAAGCTTCAGAATAACAGTAGTTAGATCTGCTGACAAGGTGATGGAGCATTTTAGTGACTTGACATGTGAGCATAACTTGTCATGATCATGACTAATATCTGTTGCAATGTGAACTCAAATCAACCCACAACCCATTTCAAATCAACCCACAACCCCAACGATTGCTTTGTCAAGAGATGTAAGTCTAAGACACGTACCTGACTTTAGCGAGGTGTGAGATCTGACTAACGCTGGTCTGAGAACTGATGGAGGAGGCAGGACATGGACCCACTCTGCTTTTGGAAAGGTTCTTGAAAAGAGACACAGGTAGAGATGAGGAAGCATTGATACACACTGGTAAGTAACAAAGCTAAATGTCTAAAACTGAGATTCATCTGATATTACATCACTATTAGCTCACAAGAGATAGATGCTGCTTCTATCACTTCATACTGGGGCGGACCTTGTTCAGATCTTGTGGCTCTGCGCAGCCCCGGCCGGCGGGCTGATTGGCTGTGTTCCAGGATCACGGGGTAACAGTGAAGCTACAACAATTGATATAATGGAACTTCCGGATTTAGCCACTGTTTTCAAAATAAAAGCGATCCGTCGAATGATATGGAGGGGGGGACACGTTGAAAAACAGATCCAGTATCTAAAAACAAACTGTCACTGTCAATATAGTTAACCTTCCCTAAAGGGACAGTTCACTCCAAACTCCAACTTTTCAGATCTCAACAGTGGGTTGGTGCTTCTAGGTTGGTGCATAGCCTGGTAAACCCACCCAGACAGCTTGTAAGTGCATAACTACTAGGCCTATTTAGAAACCAGAGCAGTACATGTACATGTTCTGCAACTTTTGATATGAACACACATGGTGCTTCACTTGAGTCAAAGTGACAATGAGACAATTTAGCAAAACAGCATATATCTTTTTCATTGAGAACATGCAGCATAGGGTTCCCTGGTTGTGAGGTGTACTTCACTCTTTCTGCTAAGGTTAGAGAATGTTAGAGAACCAAGCGTGACAGACAGGCCAGTGTTCTGCTGAAACCACCCGCCTCACGCAGGGGAAGTGGAACCCTGTGACATTAGTCTGGTTTTGGCTCAGCTCCGCTCTCCCTGAGTGTAATGGACTGACTTATATAGCTATGCCTTATTCCAAAGAGCTTTACAACGGCCTCTCATTCACCCATTCACACAGACATTCCACACACCAATGGCGGCAAGCTACCATGCAAGGCGCCGGCCCGCTCACTGGGAGCAACTTGGGGTTCAGTGTCTTGCCCAAGGACACTTCGACATGTGGCCAGCCGGGGCTCGAACCGCCGATCTGCCAACCTTGCGATCAGATTAGATGCCGACTCTACCTCCTGAGACACAGCCGCCCCTCTCTACTAAAAAACTATGGGACTCCATGAAACATATGACTAACATGGCCCCAGCTAAAAGGTGCCTTAGTGTCCTAAACGAGGGTGAAAAAGCCAATGAACTTAACCATTTTTATGCCAGGTTTGAGACTGCCGACTTCTCGATGGAGCAAACAGTGGCTCTTCAGGCGCTGCCTGAGTTGGAAGCAAGTATCACCATTGAGCAGCGCGAGGTACAGAGACTGTTCGCTAACACCCGCCCTAGAAAGTCCTCTGGACCGGATGGCATCTCTGGGCTCATGCTAAAGTCCTGCAGTGAGGAGCTGGCTGAGGCCTGGTGTCCTATCTTCCAGAAGTCTCTGGACTCTCACACTGTTCCGTCCATCTGGAAAGACGCTATCATTATTCCTGTTCCTAAGAAGGCTAGCTGCAAGGAAAATAATGACCTGCGACCAGTCGCTTTGACATCTGTTGTAATGAAATGTTTTGAAAAATTCATTATGTAAAGTGAAAAATGCAGTCAGTTGCTCTCTGGATCCTTTTCAGTTTGCGTATAGATGTAACACAGGCACAGATGATGCAACCTCAGCCATGGTGCACTTCATATCTAAGCACTTAGAGGACCCTACCTACTATGTCCGACTCCTATTTGTTGATTTCAGTTCTGCTTTTAACACGATACAGCCGCACCTTTTAATTGAGAAGTTAAATGGGCTTAATGTCCCCCCCCTCATTATAAAATGGTATCACTCCTTTTTAACTAACCGCACACAGCGGGTCAGTGTTAATGGCACTCTTTCGGAACCCAGAACCATAAGCACTGGTGCTCCACAGGGTATAGTCAGTTCCCCTGTGCTCTTTACTTTATACACAAACGAGTGCAGAAGCACCTACCCTAGCAACTGCATCATAAAATTTTCGGATGACACTGCCATCCTTGCTTTAATCAAAAAGGACAGTGACCTAAATGACTATTATTCTGAAATCCAGAGGTTTGTTAAATGGTGTGATGTTAACTGCCTGGTTTTAAATGTTAAGAAAACTGAGGAGATGGTGTTCGACCCCAGAGGTGTTGGGGACCACAGGCCTGTGGTCATCCACAAACAATCCATCTCTCAGGCCGCCTCTTACAAATATCTTGGGGTTTTCATTGATAACTCACTCACCTGGAGCACTCATGTAGACAGCCTTTGTAGCAGATTACAACAACGACTACACTTCCTACGCCACCTTAGAGTTCATGGTGTTGACCCAAAATTTATGCTACTTTTCTACCAGTCTGTCTTAGAGAGTCTCATCAGATACGGCATTACATCTTGGTTTGGTAACCTATCTGTAAAACTAAGGTCCAAACTGGTCCGACTGATACAGACTGCATGGAAGATCATAGGGGTGAAAGACCACTCATCCCTGCAGTCTATTTTTGAACAGGCTACTCTCAGACAGGCTAGTAGAATTCTCATGAATCCCTCCCATGTCCTACATGCAGAGTATGAACTGCTGCCCTCTGGGAGGAGGTTCAGAGTCCCCCGCGCTAGATTAAATAGATTTAAAAATTCTTTTATTCCCGTTTCTGTTAAACTTTTAAACTGCACAAGATGAATGTAACTTATCTTGCTTATCATTTTATTCCCACTCTTGTTTTAATCAGGTCCGCCCTCTGTTTGTGTGCTAATATCCTGTATTGTCTGTTGCTCTTTGTTGGCTGCTGTGGGGTGCAAGCCCAATACACATTTCCCAGTGATGGGACAATAAAGTGACTCTTGACTCTTGACTTGACTCTCTGCCGCACACCTCTCGGTCCCGTCTCCCATGTCAGGAAGTCAGAAACACGGTGGAGTAGTGGACAGGTAGTAATGGACAGGTAGTAATGGACAGGTAGTAATGGACAGGTAGTAATGGACAGGTAGTAATGGACAGGTAGTAATGGACAGGTAGTAATGGACAGGTAGTAATGGACAGGTAGTAATGGACAGGTAGTAGTGGACAGGTAGTAGTGGACAGGTAGTAATGGACAGGTAGTAATGGACAGGTAGTAATGGACAGGTAGTAGTGGACAGGTAGTAGTGGACAGGTAGTAATGGACAGGTAGTAATGGACAGGTAGTAATGGACAGGTAGTAATGGACAGGTAGTAATGGACAGGTAGTAGTGGACAGGTAGTAATGGACAGGTAGTAATGGACAGGTAGTAATGGACAGGTAGTAATGGACAGGTAGTAATGGACAGGTAGTAATGGACAGGTAGTAATCGACAGGTAGTAGTGGACAGGTAGTAGTGGAACTGCTTATTGCACAATGCTATTTATACTATTTCAAAAACATAGAAATGATCTTCTCATTGTGTTGCGTCTACATATTTCATAATGTATTCATAATGGAATAACATACATTAATACCAATTGAAATTGGTAATACAGGTCTACAAAATAAGAGTAAGTTATGACCATTCATTTTACAACGTGTAGAAACATTTGTACAAACCTTATGAAATGTCACACTCTGGTGGCCAGAATAAAAGCTGTGCAGCAGCAACATTACTGAGTACAGTAGTAATTATGTGGCTGAGCAGAAGGCTGGTCTCAATGTAATGGAACAGTTTCCATTATTTTTAGAGCCGCTCTGCCTCTAGTCCATTAATTGATTGTATACATGGTGTTGTGTTTTTATAAAAACACCTGGTTGCTACAAATGCAGAGCTTTGGGAGATTTTCTGGCAACCGTTCTCAAATGGTAAAGACCATGGGAGAAGGCGGTGAGCAACAAGAGCAACAAGAGCAACAAGGGAGCACCCAGTGAACTGGGTAGCACAGAGTCCAAGCCTGCCCAGTTGCATTTGTAGCAACCAGCTACTACACTTGACCTTAGCCAAAAGGCCGAGGAAGCGATACCCACAATGGGTACGAGGTAGGAGAGTCAATCTCTGACACGTCAATTCACGTCACGGTTTAACCACAATAGTTTCTATATGCATTCCACCAAATAATACAACATCTTTAACTTAACATTGTTCATGTACTGCTAATGTACAAAACATCCCAGAAATGCTACTTATGACTGTTCCAAACTGGGAAATTCAATACGTCCCACGGTCACGTGGTAAGCCGTCTCCAATCGTAGCGGAAGAAGGCATTTGCTCATCAAAATCACATTTACCGCAAACTGGAAATAATGACCAACCGGTTACATGTAGTAAAACGTAATGTGATTATTATGGGCCATGTTTTGGATATTGACGCTTAGCTTTTCGCCTGAATATGAATGACACAGACACACGCACACACACACACACACACACAGCAGCCGATAGAAAGACCTCTGTCGCCCTCTAGCGGTTATATTACACTTTGACCAGACATCTCTGACCTCTCCTGTTTCTCCCCGGTTAATTGTCAGTACTATCCTTGATGATCGACTAAATTAATTGTAGGACTGTGTACAAGTGAAAACAAACCACAGACCAAAGTAATCAGAGGCATGACCATTTATGTGGAATAAACTCGTTTCACAAGCACTACGACTTCACCCAATGAGCCTAGTCACTGTGGCTGTGATAGCACTGGCCAACCCAGTTAAAACCAAGGCTTTGGACTTTTGGGGGACTGCCAGTTGAGCTTTCTCCAAGCTCTGGAGGGGTCGGCGATGTCACAGTGTGGGTTGAAGAGCTCTCACCAAGCTCTGGAGGGGTCGGCGATGTCACAGTGTGGGTTGAAGAGCTCTCACCAAGCTCTGGAGGGGTCGGCGATGTCACAGTGTGGGTTGAAGAGCTCTCACCAAGCTCTACCCTGGGAGGCCATGGAGGATGGCTGAAGAGACACCAGGCAGTGCTACAGTAGTAAGAAATACAATAGTTAGTGCAGAGAGTCCATAGTCATCACTGTATGACAGAGTCCATAGTCATCACTGTATGACAGTCCACAGCTGGCTCACAGGTGACCACACAGAACAATTACAAGCTTCAGAATAACAGTAGTTAGATCTGCTGACAAGGTGATGGAGCATTTTAGTGACTTGACATGTGAGCATAACTTGTCATGATCATGACTAATATCTGTTGCGATGTGAACTCAAATCAACCCACAACCCATTTCAAATCAACCCACAACCCCAACGATTGCTTTGTCAAGAGATGTAAGTCTAAGACACGTACCTGACTTTAGCGAGGTGTGAGATCTGACTAACGCTGGTCTGAGAACTGATGGAGGAGGCAGGACATGGACCCACTCTGCTTTTGGAAAGGTTCTTGAAAAGAGACACAGGTAGAGATGAGGAAGCATTGATACACACTGGTAAGTAACAAAGCTAAATGTCTAAAACTGAGATTCATCTGATATTACATCACTATTAGCTCACAAGAGATAGATGCTGCTTCTATCACTTCATACTGGGGCGGACCTTGTTCAGATCTTGTGGCTCTGCGCAGCCCCGGCCGGCGGGCTGATTGGCTGTGTTCCAGGATCACGGGATAATAGTGAAGCTACAACAATTTATATAATGGAACTTCCGGATTTAGCCACTGTTTTCAAAATAAAAGCGATCCATCGAATGATATGGAGGGGGACACGTTGAAAAACAGATCCAGTATCTAAAAACAAACTGTCACTGTCAATATAGTTCACCTTCCCTAAAGGGACAGTTCACTCCAAACTCCAACTTTTCAGATCTCAACAGTGGGTTGGTGCTTCTAGGTTGGTGCATAGCCTGGTAAACCCACCCAGACAGCTTGTAAGGGCATAACTACTAGGCCTATTTAGAAACCAGAGCAGTAAATGTACATGTTCTGCAACTTTTGATATGAACACACATGGTGCTTCACTTGAGTCAAAGTGACAATGAGACAATTTAGCAAAACAGCATATACCTTTTCTAATTGAGAACATGCAGCATAGGGTTCCCTGGTTGTGAGGTGTACTTCTCTCTTTCTGCTAAGGTTAGAGAATGTTAGAGAACCAAGCGTGACAGACAGGCCAGTGTTCTGCTGAAACCACCCGCCTCACGCAGGGGAAGTGGAACCCTGTGACATTAGTCTGGTTTTGGCTCAGCTCCGCTCTCCCTGAGTGTAATGGACTGACTTATATAGCTATGCCTTATTCCAAAGAGCTTTACAACGGCCTCTCATTCACCCATTCACACACACACATTCCACACACCAATGGCGGCAAGCTACCATGCAAGGCGCCGGCCCGCTCACTGGGAGCAACTTGGGGTTCAGTGTCTTGCCCAAGGACACTTCGACATGTGGCCAGCCGGGGCTCGCACCGCCGATCTGCCAACCTTGTGATCAGATTAGATGCCGACTCTACCTCCTGAGACACAGCCGCCCCTCTCTACTAAAAAACTATGGGACTCCATGAAACATATGACTAACATGGCCCCAGCTAAAAGGTGCCTTAGTGTCCTAAACGAGGGTGAAAAAGCCAATGAACTTAACCATTTTTATGCCAGGTTTGAGACTGCCGACTTCTCGATGGAGCAAACAGTGGCTCTTCAGGCGCTGCCTGAGTTGGAAGCAAGTATCACCATTGAGCAGCGCGAGGTACAGAGACTGTTCGCTAACCCCCGCCCTAGAAAGTCCTCTGGACCGGATGGCATCTCTGGGCTCATGCTAAAGTCCTGCAGTGAGGAGCTGGCTGAGGCCTGGTGTCCTATCTTCCAGAAGTCTCTGGACTCTCACACTGTTCCGTCCATCTGGAAAGACGCTATCATTATTCCTGTTCCTAAGAAGGCTAGCTGCAAGGAAAATAATGACCTGCGACCAGTCGCTTTGACATCTGTTGTAATGAAATGTTTTGAAAAATTCATTATGTAAAGTGAAAAATGCAGTCAGTTGCTCTCTGGATCCTTTTCAGTTTGCGTATAGATGTAACACAGGCACAGATGATGCAATCTCAGCCATGGTGCACTTCATATCTAAGCACTTAGAGGACCCTACCTACTATGTCCGACTCCTATTTGTTGATTTCAGTTCTGCTTTTAACACGATACAGCCGCACCTTTTAATTGAGAAGTTAAATGGGCTTAATGTCCCCCCCCTCATTATAAAATGGTATCACTCCTTTTTAACTAACCGCACACAGCGGGTCAGTGTTAATGGCACTCTTTCGGAACCCAGAACCATAAGCACTGGTGCTCCACAGGGTATAGTCAGTTCCCCTGTGCTCTTTACTTTATACACAAACGAGTGCAGAAGCACCTACCCTAGCAACTGCATCATAAAATTTTCGGATGACACTGCCATCCTTGCTTTAATCAAAAAGGACAGTGACCTAAATGACTATTATTCTGAAATCCAGAGGTTTGTTAAATGGTGTGATGTTAACTGCCTGGTTTTAAATGTTAAGAAAACTGAGGAGATGGTGTTCGACCCCAGAGGTGTTGGGGACCACAGGCCTGTGGTCATCCACAAACAATCCATCTCTCAGGCCGCCTCTTACAAATATCTTGGGGTTTTCATTGATAACTCACTCACCTGGAGCACTCATGTAGACAGCCTTTGTAGCAGATTACAACAACGACTACACTTCCTACGCCACCTTAGAGTTCATGGTGTTGACCCAAAATTTATGCTACTTTTCTACCAGTCTGTCTTAGAGAGTCTCATCAGATACGGCATTACATCTTGGTTTGGTAACCTATCTGTAAAACTAAGGTCCAAACTGGTCCGACTGATACAGACTGCATGGAAGATCATAGGGGTGAAAGACCACTCATCCCTGCAGTCTATTTTTGAACAGGCTACTCTCAGACAGGCTAGTAGAATTCTCATGAATCCCTCCCATGTCCTACATGCAGAGTATGAACTGCTGCCCTCTGGGAGGAGGTTCAGAGTCCCCCGCGCTAGATTAAATAGATTTAAAAATTCTTTTATTCCCGTTTCTGTTAAACTTTTAAACTGCACAAGATGAATGTAACTTATCTTGCTTATCATTTTATTCCCACTCTTGTTTTAATCAGGTCCGCCCTCTGTTTGTGTGCTAATATCCTGTATTGTCTGTTGCTCTTTGTTGGCTGCTGTGGGGTGCAAGCCCAATACACATTTCCCAGTGATGGGACAATAAAGTGACTCTTGACTCTTGACTTGACTCTCTGCCGCACACCTCTCGGTCCCGTCTCCCATGTCAGGAAGTCAGAAACACGGTGGAGTAGTGGACAGGTAGTAATGGACAGGTAGTAATGGACAGGTAGTAATGGACAGGTAGTAATGGACAGGTAGTAATGGACAGGTAGTAATGGACAGGTAGTAGTGGACAGGTAGTAATGGACAGGTAGTAATGGACAGGTAGTAATGGACAGGTAGTAATGGACAGGTAGTAATGGACAGGTAGTAATGGACAGGTAGTAGTGGACAGGTAGTAATGGACAGGTAGTAATGGACAGGTAGTAATGGACAGGTAGTAATGGACAGGTAGTAATGGACAGGTAGTAGTGGACAGGTAGTAGTGGACAGGTAGTAATGGACAGGTAGTAATGGACAGGTAGTAGTGGACAGGTAGTAGTGGACAGGTAGTAGTGGACAGGTAGTAATGGACAGGTAGTAATGGACAGGTAGTAATGGACAGGTAGTAATGGACAGGTAGTAATGGACAGGTAGTAGTGGACAGGTAGTAATGGACAGGTAGTAATGGACAGGTAGTAATGGACAGGTAGTAATGGACAGGTAGTAATGGACAGGTAGTAATGGACAGGTAGTAATCGACAGGTAGTAGTGGACAGGTAGTAGTGGAACTGCTTATTGCACAATGCTATTTATACTATTTCAAAAACATAGAAATGATCTTCTCATTGTGTTGCGTCTACATATTTCATAATGTATTCATAATGGAATAACATACATTAATACCAATTGAAATTGGTAATACAGGTCTACAAAATAAGAGTAAGTTATGACCATTCATTTTACAACGTGTAGAAACATTTGTACAAACCTTATGAAATGTCACACTCTGGTGGCCAGAATAAAAGCTGTGCAGCAGCAACATTACTGAGTACAGTAGTAATTATGTGGCTGAGCAGAAGGCTGGTCTCAATGTAATGGAACAGTTTCCATTATTTTTAGAGCCGCTCTGCCTCTAGTCCATTAATTGATTGTATACATGGTGTTGTGTTTTTATAAAAACACCTGGTTGCTACAAATGCAGAGCTTTGGGAGATTTTCTGGCAACCGTTCTCAAATGGGAAAGACCATGGGAGAAGGCGGTGAGCAACAAGAGCAACAAGAGAGCACCCAGTGAACTGGGTAGCACAGAGTCCAAGCCTGCCCAGTTGCATTTGTAGCAACCAGCTACTACACTTGACCTTAGCCAAAAGGCCGAGGAAGCGATACCCACAATGGGTACGAGGTAGGAGAGTCAATCTCTGACACGTCAATTCACGTCACGGTTTAACCACAATAGTTTCTATATGCATTCCACCAAATAATACAACATCTTTAACTTAACATTGTTCATGTACTGCTAATGTACAAAACATCCCAGAAATGCTACTTATGACTGTTCCAAACTGGGAAATTCAATACGTCCCACGGTCACGTGGTAAGCCGTCTCCAATCGTAGCGGAAGAAGGCATTTGCTCATCAAAATCACATTTACCGCAAACTGGAAATAATGACCAACCGGTTACATGTAGTAAAACGTAATGTGATTATTATGGGCCATGTTTTGGATATTGACGCTTAGCTTTTCGCCTGAATATGAATGACACAGACACACGCACACACACACACACAGCAGCCGATAGAAAGACCTCTGTCGCCCTCTAGCGGTTATATTACACTTTGACCAGACATCTCTGACCTCTCCTGTTTCTCCCCGGTTAATTGTCAGTACTATCCTTGATGATCGACTAAATTAATTGTAGGACTGTGTACAAGTGAAAACAAACCACAGACCAAAGTAATCAGAGGCATGACCATTTATGTGGAATAAACTCGTTTCACAAGCACTACGACTTCACCCAATGAGCCTAGTCACTGTGGCTGTGATAGCACTGGCCAACCCAGTTAAAACCAAGGCTTTGGACTTTTGGGGGACTGCCAGTTGAGCTTTCTCCAAGCTCTGGAGGGGTCGGCGATGTCACAGTGTGGGTTGAAGAGCTCTCACCAAGCTCTGGAGGGGTCGGCGATGTCACAGTGTGGGTTGAAGAGCTCTCACCAAGCTCTGGGGGGGTCGGCGATGTCACAGTGTGGGTTGAAGAGCTCTCACCAAGCTCTGGAGGGGTCGGCGATGTCACAGTGTGGGTTGAAGAGCTCTCACCAAGCTCTGGAGGGGTCGGCGATGTCACAGTGTGGGTTGAAGAGCTCTCACCAAGCTCTGGAGGGGTCGGCGATGTCACAGTGTGGGTTGAAGAGCTCTCACCAAGCTCTACCCTGGGAGGCCATGGAGGATGGCTGAAGAGACACCAGGCAGTGCTACAGTAGTAAGAAATACAATAGTTAGTGCAGAGAGTCCATAGTCATCACTGCATGACAGAGTCCATAGTCATCACTGTATGACAGAGTCCATAGTCTTCACTGTATGACAGTCCACAGCTGGCTCACAGGTGACCACACAGAACAATTACAAGCTTCAGAATAACAGTAGTTAGATCTGCTGACAAGGTGATGGAGCATTTTAGTGACTTGACATGTGAGCATAACTTGTCATGATCATGACTAATATCTGTTGCAATGTGAACTCAAATCAACCCACAACCCATTTCAAATCAACCCACAACCCCAACGATTGCTTTGTCAAGAGATGTAAGTCTAAGACACGTACCTGACTTTAGCGAGGTGTGAGATCTGACTAACGCTGGTCTGAGAACTGATGGAGGAGGCAGGACATGGACCCACTCTGCTTTTGGAAAGGTTCTTGAAAAGAGACACAGGTAGAGATGAGGAAGCATTGATACACACTGGTAAGTAACAAAGCTAAATGTCTAAAACTGAGATTCATCTGATATTACATCACTATTAGCTCACAAGAGATAGATGCTGCTTCTATCACTTCATACTGGGGCGGACCTTGTTCAGATCTTGTGGCTCTGCGCAGCCCCGGCCGGCGGGCTGATTGGCTGTGTTCCAGGATCACGGGATAATAGTGAAGCTACAACAATTGATATATAATGGAACTTCCGGATTTAGCCACTGTTTTCAAAATAAAAGCGATCCATCGAATGATATGGAGGGGGGGACACGTTGAAAAACAGATCCAGTATCTAAAAACAAACTGTCACTGTCAATATAGTTAACCTTCCCTAAAGGGACAGTTCACTCCAAACTCCAACTTTTCAGATCTCAACAGTGGGTTGGTGCTTCTAGGTTGGTGCATAGCCTGGTAAACCCACCCAGACAGCTTGTAAGTGCATAACTACTAGGCCTATTTAGAAACCAGAGCAGTACATGTACATGTTCTGCAACTTTTGATATGAACACACATGGTGCTTCACTTGAGTCAAAGTGACAATGAGACAATTTAGCAAAACAGCATATATCTTTTTCATTGAGAACATGCAGCATAGGGTTCCCTGGTTGTGAGGTGTACTTCTCTCTTTCTGCTAAGGTTAGAGAATGTTAGAGAACCAAGCGTGACAGACAGGCCAGTGTTCTGCTGAAACCACCCGCCTCACGCAGGGGAAGTGGAACCCTGTGACATTAGTCTGGTTTTGGCTCAGCTCCGCTCTCCCTGAGTGTAATGGACTGACTTATATAGCTATGCCTTATTCCAAAGAGCTTTACAACGGCCTCTCATTCACCCATTCACACACACACATTCCACACACCAATGGCGGCAAGCTACCATGCAAGGCGCCGGCCCGCTCACTGGGAGCAATTTGGGGTTCAGTGTCTTGCCCAAGGACACTTCGACATGTGGCCAGCCGGGGCTCGAACCGCCGATCTGCCAACCTTGCGATCAGATTAGATGCCGACTCTACCTCCTGAGACACAGCCGCCCCTCTCTCTGCCGCACACCTCTCGGTCCCGTCTCCCATGTCAGGAAGTCAGAAACACGGTGGAGTAATGGACAGGTAGTAATGGACAGGTAGTAATGGACAGGTAGTAATGGACAGGTAGTAATGGACAGGTAGTAATGGACAGGTAGTAATGGACAGGTAGTAGTGGACAGGTAGTAGTGGACAGGTAGTAGTGGACAGGTAGTAGTGGAACTGCTTATTGCACAATGCTATTTATACTATTTCAAAAACATAGAAATTATCTTCTCATTGTGTTGCGTCTACATATTTCATAATGTATTCATAATGGAATAACATACATTAATACCAATTGAAATTGGTAATACAGGTCTACAGAATAAGAGTAAGTTATGACCATTCATTTTACAACGTGTAGAAACATTTGTACAAACCTTATGAAATGTCACACTCTGGTGGCCAGAATAAAAGCTGTGCAGCAGCAACATTACTGAGTCAACCAGTAGTAATTATGTGGCTGAGCAGAAGGCTGGTCTCAATGTAATGGAACAGTTTCCTTTATTTTTAGAGCCGCTCTGCCTCTAGTTCCTTTATCTTTCCCCTATGCCCTTCCCACGCCAGATAAGATCATAGACCTTCCAACGCCAGATAAGATCATAGACCTTCCAACGCCAGATAAGATCATAGACCTTCCGAAGCCAGATAAGATCATAGACCTTCCAACGCCAGATAAGATCATAGATGAGCAAATGCCTTCTTCCGCTACGATTGAAGGTCTTTGTCAGATTGTCAGAGATTGACTCCCCTACCTCGTACCCATTGTGGGTATCGCTTCTCAGCCTTTTGGCTAAGATCAATTACAATTAATGTTGGTTGTTGTTGAATGAAATGTCTTAAATGTCTGATTGATTAATTGATTGTATACATGGTGTTGTGTTTTTATAAAAAAACACCTGGTTGCTACAAATGCAGGGCTTTGGGAGATTTTCTGGCAACCGTTCTCAAATGGGAAAGACCATGGGAGAAGACCCGACGACAGTGAAACTACCAGGCCAGTGAACTGGGTAGCACAGAGTCCAAGCCTGCCCAGTTGCATTTGTAGCAACCAGCTACTACACTTGACCTTAGCCAAAAGGCCGAGGAAGTGATACCCACAATGGGTACGAGGTAGGAGAGTCAATCTCTGACACGTCAATACACGTCACGGTTTAACCACAATAGTTTCTATATGCATTCCACCAAATAATACAACATATTTAACTTAACATTGTTCATGTACTGCTAATGTACAAAACATCCCAGAAATGCTACTTATGACTGTTCCAAACTGGGAAATTCAATACTTCCCACGGTCACGTGGTAAGCCGTCTCCAATCGTAGCGGAAGAAGGCATTTGCTCATCAAAATCACATTTACCGCAAACTGGAAATAATGACCAACCGGTTACATGTAGTACAACGTAATGTGATTATTATGGGCCATGTTTTGGATATTGACGCTTAGCTTTTCGCCTGAATATGAATGACACAGACACACACACACAGCAGCCGATAGAAAGACCTCTGTCGCCCTCTAGCGGTTATATTACACTATGACCAGACATCTCTGACCTGTCCTTCTTCTTTCGTGTAACGTCAGAGGTCCAACTCGGTGTCGCGTAGCCATGCCCGCATCTCTGGTTCTAGGTCGAAGAGGCTGGCTTCTGAGGGTGGTCTATATAAGGGGCAGATGGTGATTAATGGGGCTTTTCCACTACGGTGCTGACCCGGGTCAGCCCGCTTCGGTCTGCTTCTTTTCCCCTTTTCCATTAGTCGTCCCAGGTCGGTTCGGTTCGCTTCTTTAGCTCCACATCGACCCCAGGGTCTACAATTTCATATCCGGGTCTTTTTGCCAGGCTGCGTGTGACGTGTGACGCTGCACACCGTTGATTGGTCAATGGAAATCGTCATCCCATGTCCCATCCCATATATTTCTTCACTAACCGCCATCTTGAAATACCACATTCGCTCTAGGAAAATGTCACTACAGTTTCTGTAATAGCTTATTAATAAAGATTCGGAAAATTATGCTGACCATCGTATTATCTTAGTTTAATGTCATTTCAATGAATCATATAACTTTTATTTACAACAAGCACAACACAAAAATCGCTATTATGCACCGTGTTTGTCCGTGAATAACACCGGCTGTGGAGGTGGTACAAACACAATACTCCTTTGCTAACTTCACCATCTGCCTACGCAGCCTATGGCTGCCGTCCAGCCATTTTCGCCGTTCACTCATGAGTCAAATGCCGGTTTTAACAGGGAATTCGCTCCGCGCTGTGTCCACGGTGATAGGAGTGGAGGGTCGACTCCATTCAAAAACGTTTGAATTCCCTGGCTTCTCCTCTTTCCGGACACGTTTGAATTGTTATCCTAACCCCCGGTAACCCGAAGTTATTAACCCGCAAACGGCACCGTGTTTGTCTGTGAATAACACCGGCTGTGGAGGTGGTACAAACACAATACTCCTTTGCTAACTTCACCATCAGTCTACGGTCATTTTGAGCCCTTACCCACCGCGCTGACACCCCGAGAAGTTATGCTTTTAACCGTAAACTCGATGAACCGGGAGTTCACCCGGCCGCTGCTGCTGTGCTGTCCAGCCATTTTCGCCGTTCACTCATGAGTCAAATGCCGGTAGATTCGCGTTTTGTTGGCGTTTCCCGATGATGATACTACAGTTCATAAAGCAGACAAGTGAAGGCAGTGGTTTTAAGGGTTCAAAAAACATGACTTTATTATGTGTACATAGCTTCCTCTCTCTCTTTCTCTTTCTCTCCAAAAAAATCACGGCTGTTGCTGTGTACACCCGGAAGCTTTTTGCCAGGCTGCGTGTGACGCGTAACTCCGCCTACTATGTCTACTCCTCCTACTAGTCCGGGTCGGTTTGTGTATAATGGAAAACCAGAACTGATCTAAACCGAACTGGGCCGACCTGACGCGAACCGAACTGGGCCGACCTAAAAGCCCCATATGTGGTCGGCGGTCTGCTCTGGGTCACCGCACTCGCATGCCGCACTGTCCTGTCCTGTTTCTCCCCGGTGAAGTTCAGCCCAGCAATTTATCGATAACGTTTGTGCCATTTAGAAGCTACAGTTAAACCAACCGGTAGCACAGATAAAACCTGTTTAATGCGAGTATCAGGGTACCAGAACCATTCACCTTTACAACGAGGTACATTCTCGTGGAACGAGTAACACAGCTAAATGTGAGTGAATACCAACAGAAGAATATAATTGCAGGGGATTTTGGCAAATGTTTGGGCCACTACCCACACGTTTAGCTGTGTTGCTCGTTCCACGAATGCATGATCCTTACACGTTGTACCTCGTTGTAAAGGTGACTAATCAGGCTTTCCAACGATATCAAATACAATACCAAATACAATTGGTATTATTAAAGGGGAGGAATAATCGACCAAATTAACATTTTCGAACCTTTTTGAGGAGTTTATATCAGGGCTGGATGCGTCATGCCAGGCGATACTTCCCCCCTGCCTGGCCAGGGAGAACACTGCCTGTGGTGTGGATGAGGATCTGTGTCCAGACAGCAACGCAAGGCATGCAGGGCAACTGTCTTTGTGTTTAGTTCCTTTATCTTTTCCCTAGGGCCTAACCTTAACCCTAACCGTAACCCTAGTAGTTAATTCGCTTGAAAATCTTATGGAAACAGGGATCTAGAAGCCTTTTTCATATTTTTCGTAGTTTATTTACTTCACTTGGGTAGTGATCTTCTCTTTTTATAGGAGTATAGTTTGATCATGAGGAAAACGTCATCATTTCATCTCTTTTGTCATACTGTATATCTTCATACTGTAGATCATTTACAGCTATGGAGCAGAGAGATTTGGGGTGAAAAGTAAGAACCATGGGACACGGAAGGGGACACGGAAGGAACCATCAGCCCATCTCAAGTCCAGGAGACAACAAGAGATTGAAAGACTTGTGAAAGAAAGAAGGTGCCTGAGAAAACAGTGGAAGAAGGCCACAGAAGTGGAAAGGAAAGGACTTGAGGCACTACAGGCCGACATCAAGCAGCGTCTTGCAACACTGCGAAGAGCAGAATGCTTGAGAAAGCAACACAAGAAGAAAGTGCGAACGAGGACTGCCTTCTACAGAGATCCCTACAAGTTCGTCAAAGACCTCTTTGTCAAGGAGAAAACAGGGACCCTCAAAGTACCCATAAGGGAACTAGAGGAGCACCTGAGGAAGACCTACTCTGACAACCAGAGGCATGTGCCAGCCAGCATTCCGGATGACATGCCACCAATCCAACCACCTGAGCACCAGATGGAAACAAGGCCCCCTACATGGAGCGAAGTTGAGAGCACAGTAAAACGGGCAAGAACAGCCTCAGCCCCTGGGCCCAACGGCGTTCCATACAGGCTATATAAGAACAGTCCAGGCGTCTTGAAGTACCTCTGGAAGCTAATGAAAGTGGCATGGGAAAAGGGAATCATACCAAAGGCATGGCGAAGGGCAGGAGGGATCCTGATTCCCAAAGAGAAGAATTCCTCAACCATCGACCAGTTCCGCCAGATCAGTCTACTGAATGTGGAAGGAAAGATTTTCTTCAGTGTTGTGGCCCAGAGGCTCTCAGTATTCTTGCAGAAGAACAACTTTGTCGACACCTCAGTGCAGAAGGCAGGGATAAGTGGATTCTCAGGATGCCTGGAACACACAAATGTCATCTGGCACCAGATACAAACGGCCAAGAAGGAGAAGAAAGACCTGCATGTGGTTTTCTTAGATCTTGCCAATGCCTTCGGGTCAGTGCCTCATGAGATTTTGTGGACAGCGTTCAACTTCTTCCAAGTCCCAGAGGGCATCACAAGGCTGGTCAAAGCCTACTTCCAGGACCTCCAGTTCTGTGTTACAGCACAAGCCAGTACAACTGCTTGGCAGCACCTCGAGATAGGCATAATGGCGGGCTGCACCATCTCTCCACTGGCGTTTACCATGGCAATGGAGCTCATTATTCGAGCATCCCGATGGGTTGTTGGAGGGGAACGGTTGAAGAGCGGGCTGCGTCTTCCACCAATCAGGGCGTACATGGATGACATGACGACAATAACAACAACAAACGCATGCACCAAACGCCTGCTGGATAAACTCCAGGGAAACATCAAATGGGCACGAATGGAGATTAAACCCAGTAAGTCCCGCAGTATCTCCATTGTCAAAGGCAAGCTCGCCAATGAGAGGTTCCACGTCAACAACGAGCCAATACCAACAGTTCTGGAGAAGCCCATCAAAAGCCTTGGCCGCTGGTATAGCGCAGAACTCAAAGACTCGAAGCAGGTGGAACAACTCAAGCAGGATACAATCAGTGGCCTCAAGCAGATCAACAACACTGCTCTCCCTGGGAAGCTGAAGCTGTGGGGCTTTCAGTTTGGACTGCTGCCCCGTCTCATGTGGCCAATTTCCATCTACGAGGTCACACTATCCCATGCCAACCGGCTGGAGAGACTGGTGAATGCACAAGTGAGGAAGTGGCTTGGACTGCCGAGAGGCCTTAGCAGCATAGGCCTGTATGGCAACGGAGCCCTCTCCCTACCAATCTCAAGCCTGGTGGAGGAGTACAAATGTGCCAAATCAAGGCTGGAAATGACTCTAACAGAATCCCGGGATCAATTCGTCAGAGGTGCTGCTCCAATCCTAGCAACGGGGAGGAAATGGAAGCCATCTGCAGCAGTTGCGGTGGCAAAGACCGCCCTCAGACACCGGGATATAGTGGGGCATGTCCAACATGGCAGAGGGGGCCTTGGCTTGGAAACAACAACACCCACATGGCAAAAGGCTACTCCAACCGAACGGCGGAAGATGGTGGTTGAGGAGGTGCGCCACCAGGAGGAAGCAGCCAGGTGCGCCAAGGCAGTCTCCCAAGCCCAGCAAGGCCGCTGGATGAAGTGGGAGAGCGTGGAGAGGAGGAAAATCACGTGGAACGAGCTGTGGAGCATGGAGTCTAATAGGCTAAGTTTCATCATCAGAGCCACATATGATGTCCTGCCCTCTCCTACCAACCTACATCTCTGGTATGGAGAGGACCCAGCCTGTCTCCAGTGTGCAGCCCCAGCAACCCTCAAACACATCTTGGTGGGTTGCAAGACCAGTCTAACTCAAGGAAGATACACCTGGCGCCACAACCAAGTGCTAAAGTGCTTGGCTGCCGAACTTGAACACAAGAGGGTAACCACCAACGCCATGCCTCTAAATGCCCAGACTACCTTTCCACGGAAAACAACCTTCATCCGGGAAGGGGAGAAACAGCGGACCAAGCCATCACCTCCAGACTCAGGCCCACTGAACGCAGCCCGGGATTGGGAAATGCGGGTAGACCTCAGCCAGAGGCTCACCTTCCCACCCGAAATTGCAGCGACCAACCTGCGCCCAGACCTAGTCCTCTGGTCCAAGTCCTGCCGGCGTGTCTTCATCGTAGAACTGACGGTCCCATGGGAGGAGGCCATCGATGAGGCATTCGAACGGAAGAGGCTGCGGTATGCCAACTTAGCAGTCGAAGCAGAGGGGCGGGGCTGGAACGTGAAGGTGTGGCCAGTGGAGGTGGGCTGCAGAGGCTTTGTAGCCAGCTCCACCACAAGGCTCCTGAGGGCAGTAGGGATCAGAGGACAGGCCCAACGGAAGGCAATCAGAGAACTGTCCACTGCAGCAGAACGGAGCAGTCACTGGCTGTGGCTGAAACGTAGGGACCCAACATGGGCTCCCAAATGACCACGTGGTGCCACCGTGCGACACACACCCAGGCCTGATCAGCCTGTGGTGGGCCAACCTCGGCAGAGGGTGTCTTGTGATAACTGGCCGAAACACCCAATGAGGTCGGGGACCAGAACTGAAGATGTGTCGTACTGGTGGCACCACGTGATCATTGCCAAATTCCACTCCACCCAAGAGGACATCTCCAACTCCACTCAATTGTTGTGCTGAATATTTAGGGATTTTAACAACCAGTCCTATTAAGAATCCTTGGTAAAGATGATGTGGATGATGTGGTACTTTTTTCCTTCCGTGGTTTACATTGTCTTTGGGAAAGTGCAGAGAATACAGTATATACAGTTGGTCTTCCTTGGCCTATAAAGAATGTAACTCTTGTTTCAAGGGGATAGTCGAGCATACGTAATAGTAAGTAGCCCTCCCCCTCCCGCCCTCAGTGTCAATGTGAACACTCAATTACCCTTGGCACTACTTCTGTTTGCAAATAGTACCTTTGCACGAACCATATTTGTGCACATTTGTACATACCTCTCTTTTGATATAGCCTCTGTATACATCTGTATACACCATACTGTACATAGCTACCTTAACTGTACATATCTACCTTAACTGTACATATCTACCTTAATTGTACATATCTACCTTAATTGTACATATCTACCTTAACTATAGGTTACTGCTATCCATCTCTTGTACATACCTCTAACTACCGTACTTGCCATACTGTACCGATCACTTATCACTATCATGTTTTATATCACTATAAAAACACTATGTTTTATAACACTTCTGGTTAGATGCTAAACTGCATTTCGTTGTCTGGTACTTGTACTCTTCAATGACAATAAAGTTTAATCTAATCTAATCTACTACGAATAAAGTTGTTTGCAATACATTCCTGTGTCCAGTGTCTTTTTGTGTCCATGTATGGTTTTTATATGTACAGTTCTTAGTTTCCTGTTGAAGAAATGTCTGGCTCGAACTTCATATTCAAGTTGTTCAGTAGCTTTCAGATTTGGGGAAATAGAAGAGGATCTGACAAAGAAAATAATCTACAGGCCATGATCCAACTGTTATAGGGCTTGTTACAAAGCCTAAACTAAACATCTCTATGCTTTCTATGGAGACAACATATTTCCGGTGCTAAACAGGTCTAATTCATAAATATGCAGACATTTAACCGGTCTAGTTAACTTAAACAGATAGAGGGGGTGCACCGTTCCTGGAGGTACTGCAATACCAGGTCGATGCGTGGAGTGGACGGAGCAAGCCCCTATTCCATCTCCCTGCTCCAAAAATCAATTTAATATATGGTCCCCGGGTAGGGGACGTATCAGATATTAAACTGATAAGAACAGAAATTTTTTGTTGTTGTTGTTGAGCCAAGCGTTTTTATTCCGTACAGCTCAGCACGTCACCGACGTGCTGGCGGAATTCACTTGCGAGCAAATAATAAACACCACTAAACAATAATACGCCCTTTGGGGCTCGGCTCGCTCGCCATGCGCTTTCTCTCTCTCCCGTTCACTTCTTTAGGTTCTTGATCTTCTTGTCAGTCTCCGGGTCACCACAGGTAGGCCCTGCTTGGGCACTACTGGCAGAGGAGGTGTCTGACTGGGCCTCAGGGGCATCTGCCATGGTTACCTCTTTTGCTGCTTTTTTTGCCTCTCGCTTCTTCTGATTCTTCAAAGCGGACTTTGACATCTGCTTGTCACCTGTAATGTGGGGTAGTGGTGGTCTAGTGAGTTGGACTTGGGATGGGAAGGTTGTGAGTTCAAATCCCGCCTGAAACCACACCACTACTAGTGTGCCCTTGGGTAAGGCACTTAGCCCTCGGTTACTCCAGGGGGAATGTCCCTGTAATTCGTAATTGTAAATCGCTTTGGATAAAAGCGTCTGCTAAATGGGAAAATTAATTAATTTAACTAAAAATTAATTTAATGCCAGATCTCAAGTTCTGTGGCGGTTCCTCTTCATACAGGGGAGGTGGCCCGCGAACTGGGCAGGCTTGGTCGAACCTACCCAGTTCACTGGGTGCTCAGGGAAGGTTACCCGCGAACTGGGCAGGCTTGGACGAACCTACCCAGTTCACTGGGTGCTCAATTGAGACCTGCCAAAAAACATCCCAAAGCCCTGCATTTGTAGGAACCAGCTACTACACTTGACCTTAGCCAAAAGGCTGAGGAAGCGATACCCACAATGGGTACGAGGTAGGAGAGTCAATCTCTGACACGTCAATACACGTCACGGTTTAACCACAATAGTTTCTATATGCGTTCCACCAAATAATACAACATATTTAACTCAACATTGTTCATGTACTGCTAATGTACAAAACATCCCAGAAATGCTACTTATGACTGTTCCAAACTGGGAAATTCAATACGTCCCACGGTCACGTGGTAAGCCGTCTCCAATCGTAGCGGAAGAAGGCATAGGCGGTGGGCCGAAGCTGTCTATCTGCTTTCGTTTGTGAAATGATCGATCTACAACTACAGACTAGTTGATTTTTTCATATAAGCTAAATAGTTTTTTTTTTTTTGGAACATGTTTCCGTCAGTTGGTAGACGTTGGTCGATCAACGTTTTATGAAAAGTAAACTTACGATCCATAAGTTAATAAGGAGAATGATTGGGGCTACTATGCCGCTAACCAATCAAAACCCGTTAAAGCGTCACCTGACTTGACGTCTGCCAATGATATTCCTTCAAAATACGGAACTAGGAAGTAAACAACGTATGGCTTTCTGATACGGAAGGGAGAGAGTCAGCGGTGAAGCTGACGGCAGTTCGCGAGCAGGAGGTGACGAGTCGGATTGTTTGACACGTTTCTGCGGCTGGACTGTGACTGGACAGGAGTTGCTAGAGGGAAGTGACGGTGTAGGTAGGGTATGATGGAGTCGGAGGAGGAGGGGGGTGAGCACATGGGTCGCAACAAGCGGAAAAAACAGGAAAGAGAGGATCAGGTTGGATCAAAGGCTATGAGAAAAGATGAAGAGTTTAAGGTGTTTGTTTCTCTGGAGAAAGAGGGAGCAACATTTGATGGGTGGAGTCCTATGCAAATAACTAAAACTGTGTATAAGGAAATTGGGGAGGTGAGGAGTGTTAGGAAGTTAAGAAATGGTTCATTGTTGGTGGAGTGCAAGGATGAGGAACAGCTAAAGAAAGCAGTCAAGGTAACTGTATTGAACGGTCAGAAAGTAAGAAGTGTAAAAGTTCGAAAAGGAAGCAGAGGAGTTATAACCGGTATCCCTGTTAAAGTTTCAGTAGAAGAGGTGAAAGCTAACATTAAAAATGTAAAGGTGAGCGAAGCGAGGAGATTGAAGACTAAAAGAGATGGGATTCTTTGCGATAGTCTATCAATTTTGCTTACTTTTGAGGAAGAACGCCTCCCAGAGAGAGTGTTCATTGGCTATATGAGCTACGAAGTGAAGGTGTACATACCTCCCCCTTTACGGTCTTACAAGTGTCAAAGATTCGGGCATATAGCGGCAGTGTGCAAAGGGAAGATAAGATGCAGTAAATGTGGAGGAGAACACAAATATGAGGAATGCAGGGAGGGGGCAAATCAAAAATGTTGTAATTGTGGTGGCAATCACAGTGCAGCATATGGGGGGTGTGAGGTATTCAAACGCATGAGAGAAGTTCAAAAGGTTAAAGCTGAGCAAGGGCTGTCTTATGCAGAAGCAGTTAAGCAAATCCCCAAACCAGTTATTGTGGCAAAGGAAGGGAATAACATGAAGGGAGGAGAAAGTAGGCCTACAGCGCCGTGTGGAAAAAGTCAGGATGACACATTGATTGTAAAGAAAATTGATTTTGTGCTTTTTATTGCTGATGTTATCAATGGAGCTGCCCAAATACATAGTAGAACAGATAGAATTAAGATTATAGTTAAGTCTGCCAGAAAGTACTTAAATGCGCAAGGGATGGAGTGGGGAGATGTAGTAGATGCGCTTAATGAACCAGGTACTAGTAGTGTCGAGGAATCATCTCAATCAAAGACATGTTCAGACATATAATAATGGTATTAACTATCCTCCAATGGAATGCAAGGAGTTTGATTTCTAATGGGCAGGAATTTAAAAAATTTGTTGTAGACTTACAAAAGAAACCTAATGTAATATGTATACAGGAAACATGGTTGAGACCGCAATGGGATTTTGTAATACAGGGTTATGTAGGTATTCGGAATGATAGGAAGAATGGGAATGGTGGTGGTGTGGCTACATTTGTTAAAAATCGGACAATATTCAAAGTAATTAACTTGGGGAAAGAACATGAGTCAATAGTGGTGAAAATTTGGACAGGGAAAGATGAGTTTGTAATAGTGAACTATTATAATCCATGTAAAAGATTATGTCATGACACATTAGATATGGTGGGTGCACAAGCACAGGGTAAAGTGATATGGTGTGGGGACTTTAATGCACACAGTGCATTGTGGGGGGGTGAAAGAACAGATGCAAATGGTTTAATTATAGAGGAATTTATAGAGGATAAGGGATTGGTGTGTATGAATGATGGGAGAGGTACTAGATATAATAGTGCTCAAAATAAGGAGAGTGCAATAGATTTAACACTGGCTTCTATGGGAATTGCAGGTATCACAAATTGGGAAGTGTTAAGGGAGTCTACAGTGGGGAGTGATCATTACCCTATAAGTATTATGCTTGGAGTAGAAGTAAATCAAGAAGAGGACATTAAGATACCGAGATGGAAGTTGGATAAAGCTGACTGGGAGAACTTTCAGCAAATTAGTTGGGTCAAGGTTGAACCGTTACTTAGAGAGGAAATATTAGATGTGGATGAGTTTAATGAGAAGTTGGTGTCAGCCATTATAGAATCAGTACAGGAAACAATACCGATGAGTAAAGGGTGTAAAGATAGGAAGAATGTACCTTGGTGGGATAAAGAGTGTTGGCAAGCAGTTAAGCATAGGAATAGTTCATTTAGACAGTTGAAAAAACATCATTCTCTGGAATCATTCATTCAATATAAAAGGGCACAAGCAGTAGTTAGGAAAACTATAAAAACAGCTAAACGGACATACTGGAGGAAATATTGTAATACGATAGGAAGGGAGACTAAGCTGTCTGATATATGGGGAATGATCCGAAGAATGAGTGGAATTAAAAGGAATTATGTAATACCAGTGTTGACAGGTAGCAATAAATCAGCAGTCAGTAATAAAGATAAGGCAGAACTTCTGGCAGAAACACTCGTGAAAGTTCACAGTTCAGGTAATTTAACAGTAAATGCTAGACACCGTAGGGATACAATTCTTGCTCAGAATATAGATGTTAATGTAAAGAAGAGTGCAACAAGGGATAGTTTAGATTTACCTTTTACATTGCTTGAATTAAAAAGGGCTGTAAATGTGAGGAGGCAATCATCACCAGGGAAGGATGGTATTTGCTATAGTATGTTAGCTCATATGAAGGATCATGCATTATATGTAGTATTAAAGTTGTTTAATAAAGTGTGGGAATCAGGTAAAATTCCAAACAAATGGAAACACTCAATCATTGTACCTATTTTAAAACCAGGTAAAGACCCATCAGATCCATCAAGCTACAGACCAATAGCACTTACATCACAGTTAGGGAAAACTATGGAGCGAATGATCACAGAAAGGCTAACATACTATTTAGAAAGTAAAGAGTTGTTCTCTCCTTTTCAAAGTGGGTTCCGTAGAGGAAGAAATACTATGGATTCCATTTTACGTCTTGAGTCAGAAATTAGGAAAGCTCAAACTAACAAAGAAATGGTGTTAGCTGTCTTTTTCGATGTTGAGAAAGCTTATGATATGTTGTGGAAGGAAGGATTGCTAATCAAATTAAGTAAACTGGGGGTAGATGGTAGGTTATATAACTGGGTGTTAGATTTTCTTTTTGGCAGGACAATACAGATAAGGGTAGGGACAGAACATTCAAAGGAATACAGGGTTGAGAATGGGACTCCACAGGGGAGTGTTTGTAGTCCAGTATTATTCAATGTCATGATTAATGACATCTTTGAACAAATAGAAAAAGGAATAGGGAAGTCTTTGTATGCAGATGACGGGACCTTGTGGATAAGGGGGCGGAATCTGAGATACATAGAGAAGAAAATGCAGATTGCAATTGAGAAGGTGGAACAATGGGCAAATGAGTGGGGGTTCAAATTATCTATACCTAAAACACAGGTAATAGTTTTTTCTAAACGATCGAGAGAAGTGTCATTGAAATTATATGGGCATACTTTAGAACAGGTTCATGTAATTAGATTCCTTGGTGTTTTATTTGATGAAAAGTTGACCTGGAAACAGCACACGGATAAAGTAAAAGATAAATGTAAAAAGGTCAATAACCTGTTAAGATGCCTGTCAGGGAGAGATTGGGGAGCAAGCAGAGCAGCATTGTTTAATGTGTATCAGGCTTTGATGAGGGCTTCTCTAGATTATGGATGTTTAGGATACATGTCAGCAGCAGTAAGCCATCTTAAAAAGTTGGATGTGCAACAATCACAAGGACTTAGAATATGTAGTGGAGCTTTTAAAACATCCCCAGTAGCAGCAATACAAGTTGAAGTTGGGGAACAGCCACTGTGGATACGCAGAATTAAACTATTGTTAGCTTACTGGGTTAATCTCCAAGGTCAGAATAGTTCACATCCAACTAGGTCTATTGTACAAGATTGTTGGGAGCATAATAAGACACATTATATGAGTTTTGGATGGATAGGGAATACAATAGCAAAAAGGTACGATTTAGATAAATTACGGTATAGTCCAGTAATCCCGCACTCAATTATTCCACCCTGGTTATATGTGAATCCATTAGTAGATTTAGATATACAGCAAGAACTACGAAAGAAGTCCAAACATGCACATCCTGGGAATGTGGTACAAAACTATATTGGTCAGCACTATACAGGCAAGTTCTTAATTTTTACAGATGGCTCAAAAGACCCAGAGACAGGACGTACAGGAGCTGCAGTATTCTTCCCACAGTATAAAACAGGAATTAAAAAAAGAACCACTGATCATTTATCAGTGTACACAGTGGAGCTCCTAGCAATATTGACAGCATTAGAATGGTTGGTAGAGAATAGGGTTAGTAATGCACTCATTGCCTCTGACAGTTGGGCAGCACTGTCAAGTATCAGATCGTTGAAATCATGCAGACAGGATATTGTTTTCAAGATCCATCATTTAATTTATGTAATATATAGTATGGATATCACTGTTTGCTTTGTTTGGGTTCCTGCTCATGTAGGGGTAGAAGGAAATGAAGATGCGGATATATTAGCTAAGCAGTCACTTAAATCAGAATCAATAGAAATGGATATTCCACTTAGTAAAGCTGAGGTAAAATCAATCATTAACAAACACATGCAGGAACTATGGCAAGAAAACTGGAACAGAAATGAAACAGGAAGGCATTTGTTTAACATTCAAAAGAAAGTCGGAATAGGAAGTAGGATGGGCAGGAACCGGAAAGAAGAGACAGTGATATCCCGGCTCAGGATAGGTCATACTGGGTTGAATGCAGTGGTGTGCCGTCAGGGCCAGCAAGGCCTTCTCTGCTGGCCTAAACATCATCAGAATATACATTTAATTTTTATATATTTTTTCTACAAATATGTATTAAATTATTCCCGTAGTCTATTCTCTTCATTTCATAGCTTTCCTCTTGGTTGCGCTGCTTCCAGACATTTGGAGGGCTGGCCTTTAGCTTTTATCCAATCAAATTCAGCCATAATGTGTTGCCAGGGTACCAAGAAATCTGCCCGCCTGCAGATTCAACAGTGGCGCGAGTACAGATTGTAATTTAAAGTGAGCGAGAAAAGAGCTGTGGCGTGCCGTGGTCAGATCTCGAGTTGGCAGCAAATCCAAGCAAATCCGACGAAGGGGCCTTCTGGATGGCGGAGCACCTGATCAGCCCCTTCACGTCTTTTGATTGGATACAAACTATTGGGAGGCGGAGCTAACACACTGAAACTTGATCTCGCTAATTTGTGTAGATGGAAGGTGTTGTTCTACAAGCCGAACCCCGACGTTAGCGACGATATCCATGTAAAAGGACTTATTGGTGGAACTGATCAACTGTACAACAGAGTCATTGAAGTCTTCTTGAGGAAAGAAAGGAGGATGGATTTTGTGTTCAAATAATCAGTTGTTTTGGTGAGTACAAAGCATTTAATGTTTTCTGCAAGAGATGTAGACATACGGAGCGACCCTGGGGTCCATAGAGATAAGTGTGTTGTGTTGCCTGGCTCAGTTGTGTGAGTAAGTGGGGCTTCAATGCGATCTTCTAACCACTTCCCAGGCTGCTACCATGGAAAACGACACACCCCCGTGACCGTATGAACACGAGGAAGATAACCATCCTTAAATGGAACCTCGAAACGGTTCTCCTATCGAGATCGACAGACCGCAACGTTCGGGAAATAACTGACGCTTTCGTTTTCATGCAATGAATTGAATACACCCAGACAAGGTGCCGCTATAATAACAATGGCAACGCCCGGTTATACTGCGTTTCTGTCTAAATGTATAGTTTCTAGAGCCATGGCGTCATAATGATGGTATTAAGAGGTGGAATAATTCAGGTAGGACATCACTGAAGGCCTAGGTGTGAAATGCACCGCCCGCCACTGGTTGAATGACACACTTTACAGAATAGGAAAACACCCAAACGGCATTTGTGCACACTGCAATAACCCGGAATCTGTTCAGCATGTGCTGCTGGAATGTGGAAAATATGAAGAACAGAGAAAGCTCCTGAAAGCAGCAATTCAGAAAGCTAAGTTAAGGTTTACTGTAGGGAACTTACTTGGAAACACAGATACAGTAAATAACCAGGTAATTAAATATCTGAAAGAAACAGGATTGATAGGTAGGATTTAACCCTACCCCTCCCCACCATTTTGTTTATTTCTTTCATTTACATTTTTCCCCCTACCCCTCCCCACCATTTTGTTTATTTATTTCATTTACAATTTTCCACCTGTCAAGCTAACGTTCCACACAGTCCGGTAGGGGGTGGTAATGCGCCACACAGTCCAGTAGGTGGCGGTAATGCACCTTAAGCTGGTTGCCAACCGCCAATCAAATAAAAAGAAGAAGAAGAAGTAAACAACGTATGGTTGGGTTGAGACAGATGGCGAGAATGGCGGATCATGGCAGAGGAAGAGGGTGGGACCGGACTGTGAATGGACGTGAGATGACAGGTGGTAGGAACAAACCAGGAAGTGAGGAGGACGCAGGAATGGTTGTCAAATGGTGTCCATGGTGTCAAACGATGAGGTGTTTAAAAAGCTAGGCGCTCTACACTCAGAAAAGGCCACGGGCCATGACAATATTCCAGCCAGATTTCTAAAAGACTCAGCTGCCTCCATTACCCCAATCATCACCCACATAATAAACCTCTCCATCAAACAGGGACACGTCCCCCTTGACTTTAAAATAGCAAGGGTAACCCCACTGTATAAAAAAGGAAGCAAATTAGACCCAGGCAACTACCGACCTGTTTCTATTCTTAATTCCATCTCGAAACTTATGGAAAAAATAGTTTATGAACAGGTCGATAGGTACCTTACCGAAAAAAAGCTGATGTATGAATTTCAATCAGGATTCAGAACATCCCATTCCACTGACACATGCCTTCTCTATTTGAACGACCACATCAACCATGAGGTGGACTCGGGCAAGTACTGCGGCATGGTCATGCTGGACCTCCAGAAGGCCTTCGACACAGTAGATCACCACATATTGTTAGATAAACTGAAAGCAATTGGGTTCGATAGAACATCGGTGAGCTGGATGCAATCCTACTTAGAGGGGAGGGAACAGGTGGTTAGTGTGAACGGAACACTGTCCCCCCCCCTCCCAGTGACCTGCGGCGTTCCACAAGGAAGCATTTTGGGACCTTTACTGTTCCTAATATATGTGAATGACATGTCATCAGCATGTAATTGCAATTTGTTCCTGTTCGCGGATGACTCGGCTCTGCTGGTCTCTGACAGGGACATATTGCAGGTGGAAAAAGCGCTAAGCACTGAACTGAGTAGAATCTGCATCTGGCTAGCTGACAATAAACTATCAATACACCTAGGTAAAACTGAAACCATCCTATACGGATCCCCATCTAAACTCAGAAAGGCTGAAAATTTTAAAATAAAAGTGGGTAACATTAATATCACAAGAAAAGAGGATATTACATACCTGGGCTCCATCTTAGAGGCAAATCTTTCCGGAGATAAAATGGCAGCAAAAGTAATCAAAAAAGTGAACCATAAAACTAGATTCTTGTACAGGATATCCTCACTTGTCAGTAAAAACACACTGAGGACCCTATCAGGAGCTCTCATTCAATGTCACTTCGACTATGCCGTAACATCATGGTACTATAGAACCACAAAGGCCCATAAAACAAGACTCCAGACAGCCCAAAATAAACTGGTTAGGCTTCTGCTAGGCCTCAACCCTAGGACACATCTAACCGCTGCTCATTTTTTGAGCCTTGATTGGCTACGAGTAGTTGACAGAGTGCAGCAGCTTGCACTGGGCCTAGTCTTCAAGATACGCTACACCACAAAGACACCCAAGTACCTGTCAACATACTTCCAAAAAGTGAACAACGTCCACACTTACAACACCAGAGGAAGCTCCACGAACCACGTTCAACCGCGTTGCACCACAAACAAGGGTTTAAACTCGTTTGCAAACTATGCAGTAAAGATGTGGAACGCCCTTCCTATAATCTTAAAGGAGTGCAAAACACTGCCCACCTTCAAAGACACTCTCAAAAAACATTTACAGGAGGCTGCAATCCGTAACTGGACCCTCTAAAACAAAAATCAGATTAAAAGACCTGAACTACCCACTGTACATACTTTGTGTTTTGTCCCCCGCCCCCACCTGTGGTGTATGTCCCCACCTGTCCTACCCGCTGTACATACCTTATGTTTTGTTGTATTGTTCTTCCCATGATGGATGTACGTTTATCTTGTAGATAGTAATAGTTATTTGTCTGTATTATCATGTAGATAGTACTAGTTCTTTTCTTATGTCTGTCTTACATGTAACGATGAATTGAAAATCAAGGACCCCAATTGAAATAAGCCAGTGGCTTTCTTGGGTTTTTATCCTCTTAGTTTGACCTTGTATGTAATATGTACTTTCATGTACCTACTTCTGCAAACATTCTAATAAAGTTTTCAATCAAAAAATTGTAGATGGCGGGGAATTTGAGAGTCCGATAAATAGGAAAGCTAAACGTAAAAAGAAGAAACAGCATCATGATGAATACAGCTCACGTTATGAATCCGATGATGATGTAATTGTTGAAGAGATAATTGATCGAAAGGAAGAGAATAGTAAAGTAATTCTGAAACTGCTTGATGAAGGTGCTTCGTTTGGTGAATGGAATCCGATTCGTCTAACCACATCGATAAAGAAAGCGATAGGAGATGTGAGTAGTGCAAGAGTTCTACGGAATGGATCACTTCTGGTGTTTTGCAGAGATGGTTTGCAGCGAGGCAAGGCTACAAAACTTACTATGCTTGAGGGTAAGAAAGTGCTAGCAACATTGACCAGTGATAAAAAGATGGTTCGAGGTGTGATATCGGCCATTCCTTCAAATGTGTCCATAGAACATATTAAGGATCACTTGAAGGGAGCTAAAATCAGTGAGGTAAAGTGCCTGAGAACCACTCGCAATGGAGAGAAATGTGATAGTTTGTCAGTTCTTCTGATATTTGACGAGGAAAGGTTACCTTCTAAAGTATTCATCGGATATATGTGCTATGATGTTAGGCCATATATTCCCCCACCACTGAGGTGCTTCAAGTGCCAAAAGTTTGGGCATGTGGCGGCTGTGTGCAAAGGCAAGCAGAGATGTGGAAGGTGTGCTGGTGACCATGAGTATATGGGAGATGCGAAGAGAATGCCAAACTAAAGTGTTGTAACTGCGGGGGGGAACATAGCTCTGCTTACGGGGGTTGTGAGGTCAGTAAGAAAGCAGCGGAAGTACAGCGTGTAAAAGTTTCTCATGGGATCACATATGCTGAAGCAGCTAAAAGAGTGATGAAGCCAGGTGGATTCACCGCTAGTGCTGAGATCGTCAGGGCAGAACAAGGAGAGGAGAGCAGCATAACTAAATCATGTGAGGGGTGTAGTAAAGTAAAGGAAGATACATTGGTGGTGGGGAAACATGATTTTGTACTCTTTATGGTTGATGTAATTAATTGTTCCTCACAAGCGAACAGTAAGACAGAGAAGATAAAAATAATAGTGAAAGCAGCGAAGAGATATCTGGGAATAAAGGGTCTGGAATGTGATGGAGTTGAGAAGATTCTAAAACTAAATGCACAACTACACTCATCACCTGGTGATGCTGGTCCTTCATAATGTGCTTAAGTATATTACAGTGGAATGCAAGAAGTCTCATTGCTAATGGACAGGAATTTAAAAAATTTGTTGTAGACTTACAAAAGAAACCTAATGTAATATGTATACAAGAAACATGGTTGAGACCGCAATGGGATTTTGTAATACAGGGTTATGTAGGTATTCGGAATGATAGGAAGAATGGGAATGGTGGTGGTGTGGCTACATTTGTTAAAAATGGGACAATATTTAAAGTAATTAACTTGGGGAAAGAACATGAGTCAATAGTGGTGAAAATTTGGACAGGGAAAGATGAGTTTGTAATAGTGAACTATTATAATCCATGTAAAAGATTATGTCATGACACATTAGATATGGTGGGTGCACAAGCACAGGGTAAAGTGATATGGTGTGGGGACTTTAATGCACACAGTGCATTGTGGGGGGGTGAAAGAACAGATGCAAATGGTTTAATTATAGAGGAATTTATAGAGGATAAGGGATTGGTGTGTATGAATGATGGGAGAGGTACTAGATATAATAGTGCTCAAAATAAGGAGAGTGCAATAGATTTAACACTGGCTTCAATGGGAATTGCAGGTATCACAAATTGGGAAGTGTTAAGGGAGTCTACAGTGGGGAGTGATCATTACCCTATAAGTATTATGCTTGGAGTAGAAGTAAATCAAGAAGAGGACATTAAGATACCGAGATGGAAGTTGGATAAAGCTGACTGGGAGAACTTTCAGCAAATTAGTTGGGTCAAGGTTGAACCGTTACTTAGAGAGGAAATATTAGATGTGGATGAGTTTAATGAGAAGTTGGTGTCAGCCGTTATAGAGTCAGTACAGGAAACAATACCGATGAGTAAAGGGTGTAGGGCTGTTACGATTATTCGACGTCGTCGACGTCACCGACTACGTCAATACGTCGGTTAGCGTAATATGCGTCGGTTAGTCGTAAATAAACAAAATGGCGTTTTTTTTTTTTTCGTTTTTTTTTTTTTAAACCTTTATTTTACCAGGCGAGACAATTAAGTGTATGAGTGAAAAATGGATAGCTACTAGCTAATGTTACACAAGCAATGTAGCTCACCACAGTTCGTATGTCTTGTCTTCTGGTGTTAGTAACGTTAGCTATGTAGCTGGCTAGCTACGGTAGCCTATTGTCATTGTGGTGCGAGCACCTACTGTACGTTATCTAGCTCGTAGCTCGCATGCTACGTTAGCATCAATTTAGCTAATCATAACATAGCAGCGAGAGTAACGTTAGCTAGCTATGTGTTGTGGTGATGGACAGACTTCTAAATGGCCATGTTGGCATTCAAGTTGGCTAAACATAGCAGTGAGGTGGAGACAAATACTTTTTTTTTTTTTTTTTTTTTTTACAGTACAAAAATTATCGTTAGACTTATCGCCAAATTAGTCGTTAGACTAATCGAATAATCGATAAAATAATCGCTAGATTAATCGTTAGAAAAATAGTCGTTTGGGACAGCACTAAAAGGGTGTAAAGATAGGAAGAATGTACCTTGGTGGGATAAAGAGTGTTGGCAAGCAGTTAAGCATAGGAATAGTTCATTTAGACAGTTGAAAAAACATCATTCTCTGGAATCATTAATTCAATATAAAAGGGCACAAGCAGTAGTTAGGAAAACTATAAAAACAGCTAAACGGACATACTGGAGGAAATATTGTAATACGATAGGAAGGGAGACTAAGCTGTCTGATATATGGGGAATGATCCGAAGAATGAGTGGAATTAAAAGGAATTATGTAATACCAGTGTTGACAGGTAGCAATAAATCAGCAGTCAGTAATAAAGATAAGGCAGAACTTCTGGCAGAAACACTAGTGAAAGTTCACAGCTCAGGTAATTTAACAGTAAATGCTAGACACCGTAGGGATACAATTCTTGCTCAGAATATAGATGTTAATGTAAAGAAGAGTGCAACAAGGGATAGTTTAGATTTACCTTTTACATTGCTTGAATTAAAAAGGGCTGTAAATGTGAGGAGGCAATCATCACCAGGGAAGGATGGTATTTGCTATGGTATGTTAGCTCATATGAAGGATCATGCATTATATGTAGTATTAAAGTTGTTTAATAAAGTGTGGGAATCAGGTAAAATTCCAAACAAATGGAAACATTCAATCATTGTACCTATTTTAAAACCAGGTAAAGACCCATCAGATCCTTCAAGCTACAGACCAATAGCACTTACATCACAGTTAGGGAAAACTATGGAGCGAATGATCACAGAAAGGCTAACATACTATTTAGAAAGTAAAGAGTTGTTCTCTCCTTTTCAAAGTGGGTTCCGTAGAGGAAGAAATACTATGGATTCCATTTTACGTCTTGAGTCAGAAATTAGGAAAGCTCAAACTAACAAAGAAATGGTGTTAGCTGTCTTTTTCGATGTTGAGAAAGCTTATGATATGTTGTGGAAGGAAGGATTGCTAATCAAATTAAGTAAACTGGGGGTAGATGGTAGGTTATATAACTGGGTGTTAGATTTTCTTTTTGGCAGGACAATACAGATAAGGGTAGGGACAGAACATTCAAAGGAATACAGGGTTGAGAATGGAACTCCACAGGGGAGTGTTTGTAGTCCAGTATTATTCAATGTCATGATTAATGACATTTTTGAACAAATAGAAAAAGGAATAGGGAAGTCTTTGTATGCAGATGACGGGACCTTGTGGATAAGGGGGCGGAATCTGAGATACATAGAGAAGAAAATGCAGATTGCAATTGAGAAGGTGGAACAATGGGCAAATGAGTGGGGGTTCAAATTATCTATACCTAAAACACAGGTAATAGTTTTTTCTAAACGATCGAGAGAAGTGTCATTGAAATTATATGGGCATACTTTAGAACAGGTTCATGTAATTAGATTCCTTGGTGTTTTATTTGATGAAAAGTTGACCTGGAAACAGCACACGGATAAAGTAAAAGACAAATGTAAAAAGGTCAATAACCTGTTAAGATGCCTGTCAGGGAGAGATTGGGGAGCAAGCAGAGCAGCATTGTTTAATGTGTATCAGGCGTTGATGAGGGCTTCTCTAGATTATGGATGTTTAGGATACATGTCAGCAGCAGTAAGCCATCTTAAAAAGTTGGATGTGCAACAATCACAAGGACTTAGAATATGTAGTGGAGCTTTTAAAACATCCCCAGTAGCAGCAATACAAGTTGAAGTTGGGGAACAGCCACTGTGGATACGCAGAATTAAACTATTGTTAGCTTACTGGGTTAATCTCCAAGGTCAGAATAGTTCACATCCAACTAGGTCTATTGTACAAGATTGTTGGGAGCATAATAAGACTCATTATATGAGTTTTGGATGGATAGGGAATACAATAGCAAAAAGGTACGATTTAGATAAATTACGGTATAGTCCAGTAATCCCGCACTCAATTATTCCACCCTGGTTATATGTGAATCCATTAGTAGATTTAGATATACAGCAAGAACTACGAAAGAAGTCCAAACATGCACATCCTGGGAATGTGGTACAAAACTATATTGGTCAGCACTATACAGGCAAGTTCTTAATTTTTACAGATGGCTCAAAAGACCCAGAGACAGGACGTACAGGAGCTGCAGTATTCTTCCCACAGTATAAAACAGGAATTAAAAAAAGAACCACTGATCATTTATCAGTGTACACAGTGGAGCTCCTAGCAATATTGACAGCATTAGAATGGTTGGTAGAGAATAGGGTTAGTAATGCTCTCATTGCCTCTGACAGTTGGGCAGCACTGTCAAGTATCAGATCGTTGAAATCATGCAGACAGGATATTGTTTTCAAGATCCATCATTTAATTTATGTAATATATAGTATGGATATCACTGTTTGCTTTGTTTGGGTTCCTGCTCATGTAGGGGTAGAAGGAAATGAAGATGCGGATATATTAGCTAAGCAGTCACTTAAATCAGAATCAATAGAAATGGATATTCCACTTAGTAAAGCTGAGGTAAAATCAATCATTAAAAAACACATGCAGGAACTATGGCAAGAAAACTGGAACAGAAATGAAACAGGAAGGCATTTGTTTAACATTCAAAAGAAAGTCGGAATAGGAAGTAGGATGGGCAGGAACCGGAAAGAAGAGACAGTGATATCCCGGCTCAGGATAGGTCATACTGGGTTGAATGACACACTTTACAGAATAGGAAAACACCCAAACGGCATTTGTGCACACTGCAATAACCCGGAATCTGTTCAGCATGTGCTGCTGGAATGTGGAAAATATGAAGAACAGAGAAAGCTCCTGAAAGCAGCAATTCAGAAAGTTAAGTTAAGGTTTACTGTAGGGAACTTACTTGGAAACACAGATAAAATAAATAACCAGGTAATTAAATATCTGAAAGAAACAGGATTGATAGGTAGGATTTAACCCTACCCCTCCCCACCATTTTGTTTATTTCTTTCATTTACATTTTTCCCCCTACCCCTCCCCACCATTTTGTTTATTTATTTCATTTACAATTTTCCACCTGTCAAGCTAACGTTCCACACAGTCCGGTAGGGGGTGGTAATGCGCCACACAGTCCAGTAGGTGGCGGTAATGCACCTTAAGCTGGTTGCCAACCGCCAATCAAATAAAAAGAAGAAGAAGAAGAAGTAAACAACGTATTATCTGGAAAGACGAGAAGACTGCGTTGTTTCGGATAACTTTACTGTCAAGTAATGTTTCAGGTAAGATTTGCACGTCATACTAATTCATATCACATATTAATGAACAAGTCCATGTCATGTTGTGTCAATACAAACATGTTCTAATATGCTATTTTAGTGAAAAATCCAACCAAACGTCACACGCGATTGTGAAGCTAATGAATTAACAAGCTATCTAACTTTAAAGGGTACAATAGCTAAGTTACCAATGTCAATCATTTCAGTAATAATTGTGCCAAATTGGGACCAGTAACATTAACTTGTGTGTGAGTACGTTACAGTATATGTGTGTGCAAGCATGTTTTTGATATTGTCAATCGTCTCACTTTTACGAGGTGAGCTGGTAAGACAAAACCCAGACTAAATGTATCTTCACTTGCCTTGCCTATAATTGACGAGGCTAGACAAAGATTCAAGTGTTTAGAGAACATTTATAACACTAGTGTGTTTTCGCAGTGCAAACACAGACACATGTCTGTACATGGTAGGTTGTTAGATTTGCATGTGCATCTCCCTTTCACACATTTTGTTTTTTTGCAGGAGCAGTATACAAGCTCTAAAACTGAAATATTTGTCCCGTCTGCATATTATGCACTGGGCGGGAAGAAGATGTGGTTTTTTATTTAGGCTGAACGTAGTAGTAGTCTTTGAGCGGAGAAGTCTAGGCTTTGGTGGTGTATCATTTTCAGTTTGACCTTCTGCTTCTACTACATTGTAAGGGAGGGGGGGGAGGGAAGGGAGAGAGAGAGACATATGATACTCTATGCATTGTAATAGTAATGCTTCCAAAGTTATAGCCTAGTTTATTTACAACTCTCCTAATCTGTTTCCCCAGGTAACCCCAGATGCTCAGCCCTGGACTGCATTGCACATCTTCTGGACCTGACCTGACAGGGCTGACCCTGACCCATTGATGCCTTGTTCATATCTTGTTCATGTCATATCTTAGCTTGTTTATATCATATTGTTAATAATGTTCATGTCATATCATGTCATATTAATCTTAGCTTGTTTATATCATATTGTTCTTATAAATAACTTATATTGCTATAAAACACACCTGCAGCCTCCTGTACTGATTTTTCCCTTCTCTTGCGGGCTCTTTCAATGTTTCGTATGTTGGCATACTGCATATAGCATTGTCTATGGTAGCCAATATTGTGGTTATAGTGGTTCTCCAGCTGCAAAGCCACAGAGAGTCGTGAGATCGGCCCAGAAGATCATCGGCGCCCCCCTCCCCTCTCTGGAAGAGCTGTACAACACACGCTGCCTCAGGAAGGCCTCCAAGATCTCCAGAGACCCATCCCACCCTGGGAACGAACACTTTGTTCGGCTGCCCTCGGGCAGGCGGTTCAGGACCATGTCCGCAAGGACAAATAGACTGAAGCTCAGCTTCTACCCTAGGGCCATTCAGGCCCTGAACACAGCAAATACCAAGGTTCTAGGCCCTGGACAATCTAGACAATTTGATGGCAGCTACTAGATTGTAATCAAGTGCAATACTGAAACACAACTGTGAACATTTCAAACCTGCAAACTGCGACACTTTAAATGAATGTGCAATAATACTATGTGCAATATGACAACCCTCGGGTACATAAGGTTCAGAGATAGGAAATGTTAGGCTATGTATAGCATAGCATAGAGTACAGCACAGTGTTTTATTTGTATAGTATAGTAGATAGTGGATATAGCCTTTATTTATGTAAACCAGCTCTTTTCCCTTCTTGTTTTTAGTATTTTTTTTCCTAGCACCAGGGGAGCCCCCCCTCCCAAATATATATAATACCTATAGTTATATATTTTTACAGCCCTTTCTGCAATTTGGCTTTCTGCAGTGTGAAGATTCACCCACTGTAGAGAACAATGTACAAATTTGGTCCAACTTGCATCTGAAAATGCTATAATATTGTCCGTTCGGTTTGTTAAATGCATACAACACTCCATAATTCATCACATCTCGTTATTTCCCCGCGGTTGCTAGGGTTAACATCCAGTCAGTTGCTAGGGTTAACAGCCATTGTTTACATTTCGGGGTCCTAATGAAGCCGTACTCGAATTCTGATTGGTTTATCAACTAGAGCGACCAGCGATGTGCCTGAGCAGACAGACTATTAAAAAATAAGTTTGTGAAAATCTCCGACATAATACAGCTGCAAACAAAATTGTTATAGACTTAAGATAATTACTTAATATCGTATGTAAGAGATCGTTTACTCTGTAGATGGAAAAAGATAAACTTCGCGATAAACGCATTCGGCCCACCACCTAGCATTTGCTCATCAAAATCACATTTACCGCAAACTGGAAATAATGACCAACCGGTTACATGTAGTAAAACGTAATGTGATTATTATGGGCCATGTTTTGGATATTGACGCTTAGCTTTTCGCCTGAATATGAATGACACAGACACACGCACACACACACACACACACACACAGCAGCCGATAGAAAGACCTCTGTCGCCCTCTAGCGGTTATATTACACTTTGACCAGGGCCCTATTCCACAAAGCTCGATAAAGTTCTAAGCCTCGATAAAGTTCTAAGCCTCGAAAATGTTAGCTTGCGTTCGGTGCCATCAATGTGGCTCAAATAATTCGCTGCTTGGTTGAGCTCCTTCTGAGTCAGATATAATTAGCCTGCTCCCGACCAGGCTAAAACACAGGCTATGGTAAGACGCGCGTCAAAAAAGGCTCACGGGCGGAAACTAAACCCCGAACGAAAGTTCCTCATGTGTCTTTTAGGAAATATTAGTTCCCACTTCACACGTGATAGATAGATGGATAGGTTGACTGTGTGATAGATAGATAATTTGATATTTTGAAAGTGTGATCGATCGATCGATAGTTTGATTGTGTGATAGATAACTTGATATTTTGAAAGTTTGATAGATAGATCGATAGATCAATAAATAAAAGAGTGTTAAAAAAAATAATCATTGTTTCAACTTGCATTGCTGTCATCACAGCGGTCTGGCTGGCGCAGTGGAGGGTTGGAGTTTGATTTAGATTTTTGAAGATGTTTTTTTTGTTGCATTCATTTGTTATTGATTTATGTTAAAGGGTTATTTTGGTTATGAAGGACTGACGGAATAATAGATGGATGCATCTCATACCGAAATGGTATGGGTGTGTTTTGTTTTTATTTATTGGTTTTAATTTATTTTATTTGAATTAGAATACAATGAAGGCTATAAAATGAACATGTCCATATACCCACTTAAAAATGTGCGAGGATACGTAACAGCGTTTTGTGACAGAACTTTCACTTTCATTCATAAAATTCAACCCGTCTGTGTTACGAAGCACTTGACTTTTGGACCATTGGGACTGACTATAGCGTCATACACCATCAAAGGGGGGGAAATGCGACATGAAACATGTCAGAATGTAGCACTATCATGCACAGATCAGCCTTATAACATTTTAGATAGGCACGCTAGACAGGGAGCGCAGATTTATTTTTATGGCGTTCCGAAATGAACGATTATATGAGGCTGGGAGGGGAAAATCACAGTATACCCACTAGAAAAAACTAGACTACACCACTGCATGTAGTTATTTAATCAATTGACATGGGCCTATGCTATATAAGCAGAGCCTGCTCATATACCTATAGGCTAGACAACGATGGCATGTCCATTTCTCAACAACCCTGTGCATTTAGAGGCGCAGATCATCAGAAGAGAATTCTTTCCACGAGCTCCAAGAGTCTTCAGGGACAGAACCAATCCACTGGCCTTTCCTGATGAGTACCTGTGGGAGAGGTATAGGTTCAGCAGGCCAACCATAGTTTATTTATGTACTTTGCTGGAGCCACAAATTAGGAGGCACACACACCGCAGCCATGCATTGACCACAGTTCAGTCTGTCTGCATAGGCTTGCGTTTTTTCGCATGTGGGGCATTTTTGTACACAGTTGGAGACACAGAAGGTCTCGCTAAGGCAACGGTATGCCGGGAAGTACGAAGGGTGTACCTTGCCCTAAAGCATTGCCTCGCGGACTTCATAATTTTCCCTGGTCACCTGGAAACACGAAGAATCCAGCAGGAGTTTTATTCTATTGCAGGTGTGATGCGTGTTAAAATAGATGTAAAGTAGCCTACAGGACAAGCGTCTGTATTAACTTGATCCTCTCCTCCAGGCTTCCCCAATGTTCTAGGCGCAATAGACTGCACCCATGTGCGCATCAAGGCCCCATCTGGACCTGTGGAGGCAGACTATGTCAATCGGAAATCTTTCCATAGTCTAAATATACAGGTATGTCCATACACTGTCAGGCAGAATAGTAATAACTGCTTTTGGATCAAATGTGCACATCTGTGCTAATAGATGAAATTAGTTTTGATGTGAACACTCAGTTATGCATAACAATGTATCTGCCAAGCAAAGTGTGCCACATCATTGAAGGTCTCCCTCTATGCCATCAGATGACCTGCGAGGCAAATTGCGTGATTTCTAGCATTGAAGCCAAATGGCCTGGCTCTGTCCATGATTCCAGAATATTTCGAGCATCATCACTAGCACACAGGTTTACACAAGGCAAGATAATTACTTTCCAAGTTTCATTTAATGTATTTGAAGCTGAAGAATGTCATGCATATGTAACCAATACTTCTATTCTATAGGGCAGTTTAATGGAGTTCTGCTTGGAGACAGAGGCTATCCCTGCATGCCACACTTGCTGACTCCCTACCCAGACCCAGCAACCCAAGCAGAGAGGGCCTTCAACCATGCCCACAACAAAACAAGGGCACGAATTGAGATGTGCTTTGGGCAACTGAAGTGTAGATTTCAGTGCCTGAAAAGCCTCAGGGTCACCCCCGACAGGGCCTGTGACATCACTGTAGCCTGTGCAGTCTTGCACAACATTGCAGTCATACGCCGTGAGAGACTTCCCCCAATGTTGCCGGAGGAGCAATGGGAAGATGTCACACTAGGCTTGGAACCCATGGATGGAAGAACTATGCGGGACCATTATAAAGACAGCTATTTCAGTTAATGTATTGTATTAATGGTCACCTTTGTTTGAGTTCACCCTTTTATTTAAAAGCTTAGCATTTAAGACAAAAAAGCCCCAAACTACGAACCCCCCGCCACCACCCCCAACCAGACAAACAACGACCGCACCAACGACTCAGACACTTGTAACTAGCAGACACCTGACAAATATTTCAACATCCACGACAGCACAGGCAAAAAAGAGACGGCAATTCTGGACTTCCAACACACAAACATGACCATTGCTCAACATCGGTTAGCCCCAACTGAACCTCTGACCAAGCAGTGGTCAGAGGCTAGGGAGGTGGCCCTCTGTCTTCTTTTTCCAAGAACAGGTGGAGTCCAGAACAGACCTGACGTGGCAGCACCAGGAGGGGACCAGCCAGGCCCAGACCCCCTCGGCCCAGAGGGAGGAGACCCAAGTGATGAGTGGAGCATGCGGGACACAGGGGAGTGTCTGGAAACTATTCAAACTCCAGATACCCAGTGTACCTGCATGCTCTCAGGTTTTCTTCCATCCTCTAGGTCCAGACCCTGCAGTAGACACGAAGGGCAACAGCCAGAGCCTAAGAGACCAGGGGACCGGCCGGGCCAGGAAACAACGCAGGGAGGCGAGAGCAGAGGGTCTGCACACGGAGTGGAGCAGCACAGCACAGACCTCCTCGACCCAGAGGAAAGGAACCGAGAAAAGGAGTGGAGCATGTGGGACACAGGAGAGTGGCTGGCAGACGTAAAATCTCCAGCGGCCCTGTGTACCCGCATGCTCTCAGGTTTCCCTTTTTCCCCTAGATCTGGACTCTGTGACGTGGACCAAGGCCAGCAGCCCAAGGTGACCAGATCCAGAAAAGGAGGTAGTGGACACGATTCAGGGAGTGCAGTGGCGGCAACCGACACACCCCTCGCGCACGCAGAAGCAAGCCTGCCCACACCCCTGCAGAAGAACATACCCCTGGCCCAAGAAAAAAAGTATCTGGTGGAACCCAGTGAACGCTGCCCCCGACCCCACCACCACGCCCCCCCCCCCCCCCCCCCGTTCACACAGACATTTGGAAGAGGCCCCTCTCCAATCTCCAACCCCCCCCCTCACCAGTTCCAAACCTGCCCGACTTACCAGAACTTTCAAAACTTTAACTGAATTTATGTGATTGTGAAATGTGACAGATGATATAATAGGATCATGTAAATAATGTATGGTGAGATGATGATGATAATGTATGACCTACTGTTTGCCTGTATCCTGCACTGAAAATGTAAAATCTAAATAAAATAGAATTTAAGACAAAAAAGCATGTCAAAGTTGTTTTTGAAATTATTTTATTTTTTTACAACTTCTGTTGTCTCTGTGAAGACAAAAAAAAGAAACATTAAATTTCAGTCCAGAGTCAGACCATGACCTTCTGCTTCTGCTGTTTAAATGTATACTTACTTGCTTCTCCACCTGGCCTTCCAGTAACTCAATTTCCAGTTTGAGCTTCTTGCAGCGCAGTTTGGATTGCTCGCTGCGCAGTCTGAATTGCTCCCTGCGCATTCCCTGTAGTTGGACCTCTCCATCAAGATATTTCGAATACAGGGAACGGACGGACTGAAAGGGAAATTGTGTCAGAGTAGCAGACCCTAGATGTAATAGCATAGCAATATGAGTAGTTACTTACTTCAGTACTTGGTGTTAGGCTTGTGCTTGGTTGGTCCTGCAAAAAAGTTGTTGGGTTTTACATAATTTAAAGAATGCAGCATTTATTCTTATTTAATAATTTATTTATAATTAATTATTAAATAAATTAATTCTTTATTTAATTTAAAGAATGCAGCATCATCCAAAACTTTCCACATTAAATGGTTTTACCTCTGCCACTTCAGTGAAAGCGGAAATGGTGTCCTCCTCCAGCTCCCTAGACGTGCTGGGGCCATCTCCCTGCAAATACAAAACACTGCAGTTAAAGCAAAAGAATGAATTTGCATAAGATGCATGGTATCTTTGCTAAGCAAGGACGACTCACACATAGGTCAGGGTCTAGGTCTTGAGGAGGATCGATAAGTGCCATGATGTTTCTCTTCACTGAAAGATAAAGACTCATTAGTTTTTGCCATTGAGAGACTGATCTGTTGAGGAAGAGTAGTAGATAATACCTTGCACATATTGAGAAACGTTGCCTTGGGGAGGGACGTCTGATGAGGTCCCCCCCTCTATTCCCTCAACCGTAGGTCGGCCCCGGTTCTGCCCGAGGACTCGCTCCTCCGCAGAGGTGAGGTCCTGCGGTGGAGGTCCCCCACCAGTGGCAGCGGCGTCAGCCAGTTTTTTGGTCGCTAAAAAGGGACATATTTCCAGATCAACAACTACTTGACCAAGGACATTTCACATTTCATTATAGGCTACTTACCACTCTGGAAAATATTTTTATATTTGATTTTGACCTGCTGCCAGGTGCGAACCTCACCACTGGGATGGCTCCTGTTGAGATGTAACAGAGTAATTAATATAAGCCAAGGGTTACTACATTTCACATTTACATGACATGTTTGCCATTAGCAGAAGCCTTCATCCAAAGTGACACATACATAAGTGAATCATCTATCCATCAGTAATCATGAGAAGAAGTAATCTATGCCAAGACAGTCTATGGTCATTGGCAGTTACAATGCTAGAAGAACATCATTACTAGGTGAGAAAGGCTTCAAACACCTCACCCATTTAGAGTAATTGAGAGTAAATGCATTGTAGTTATGTCAGTTGTGGTAAGTGCGTCTACACCATCATTTTAAACAGACATCTGATATTATTATATTATATTATATATTATTGAGACTGATAAGATCACAGTAGTGAATGTTCATTTATTACAAGATGACAATAAAACAATAGGTAAGCTATATCACTTACGCATTTAACCCGTCCGCAATTCTTTGCCACGCCATCTCCCTGGCTTTATTCACTACGGCAGTGCTGCCTTTGCGCGTGATGACTGGCCTTTCCTTGTCGTATAGCTCAACCAATAAAAGTTGCTCTGCCCTAATGAAAGAGCCGGCACGAGGGCTTTTTTCGTTTTTTTTTTGCCATTGTATCGTCATTTCGACTATTGGCTCTTCTGGGCTTTTTATATCTTCGGCCACGCGCCCATATCGAAGATTTGTAAGCCTGTCTTCTGTGAACACTGATTACACAAGGCTGATCCTCATTCGAGGAATCACCTGAGGCTTGAATACCAATCTCGAGTTGCCTGAGCGCCGCATTTATTTATATCGCAGCTAAACTGATCCACCTTTAGTGGAATAGGGCCCAGACATCTCTGACCTGTCCTGTTTCTCCCCGGTTAATTGTCAGTACTATCCTTGATGATCGACTAAATTAATTGTAGGACTGTGTACAAGTGAAAACAAACCACAGACCAAAGTAATCAGAGGCATGACCATTTATGTGGAATAAACTCGTTTCACAAGCACTACGACTTCACCCAATGAGCCTAGTCACTGTGGCTGTGATAGCACTGGCCAACCCAGTTAAAACCAAGGCTTTGGACTTTTGGGGGACTGCCAGTTGAGCTTTCTCCAAGCTCTGGAGGGGTCGGCGATGTCACAGTGTGGGTTGAAGAGCTCTCACCAAGCTCTACCCTGGGAGGCCATGGAGGATGGCTGAAGAGACACCAGGCAGTGCTACAGTAGTAAGAAATACAATAGTTAGTGCAGAGAGTCCATAGTCATCACTGTATGACAGAGTCCATAGTCATCACTGTATGACAGAGTCCATAGTCTTCACTGTATGACAGTCCACAGCTGGCTCACAGGTGACCACACAGAACAATTACAAGCTTCAGAATAACAGTAGTTAGATCTGCTGACAAGGTGATGGAGCATTTTAGTGACTTGACATGTGAGCATAACTTGTCATGATCATGACTAATATCTGTTGCAATGTGAACTCAAATCAACCCACAACCCATTTCAAATCAACCCACAACCCCAACGATTGCTTTGTCAAGAGATGTAAGTCTAAGACACGTACCTGACTTTAGCGAGGTGTGAGATCTGACTAACGCTGGTCTGAGAACTGATGGAGGAGGCAGGACATGGACCCACTCTGCTTTTGGAAAGGTTCTTGAAAAGAGACACAGGTAGAGATGAGGAAGCATTGATACACACTGGTAAGTAACAAAGCTAAATGTCTAAAACTGAGATTCATCTGATATTACATCACTATTAGCTCACAAGAGATAGATGCTGCTTCTATCACTTCATACTGGGGCGGACCTTGTTCAGATCTTGTGGCTCTGCGCAGCCCCGGCCGGCGGGCTGATTGGCTGTGTTCCAGGATCACGGGGTAACAGTGAAGCTACAACAATTGATATAATGGAACTTCCGGATTTAGCCACTGTTTTCAAAATAAAAGCGATCCGTCGAATGATATGGAGGGGGGGACACGTTGAAAAACAGATCCAGTATCTAAAAACAAACTGTCACTGTCGATATAGTTCACCTTCCCTAAAGGGACAGTTCCCTCCAAACTCCAACTTTTCAGATCTCAACAGTGGGTTGGTGCTTCTAGGTTGGTGCATAGCCTGGTAAACCCACCCAGACAGCTTGTAAGTGCATAACTACTAGGCCTATTTAGAAACCAGAGCAGTACATGTACATGTTCTGCAACTTTTGATAGGAACACACATGGTGCTTCACTTGAGTCAAAGTGACAATGAGACAATTTAGCAAAACAGCACATATCTTTTTCATTGAGAACATGCAGCATAGGGTTCCCTGGTTGTGAGGTGTACTTCTCTCTTTCTGCTAAGGTTAGAGAATGTTAGAGAACCAAGCGTGACAGACAGGCCAGTGTTCTGCTGAAACCACCCGCCTCACGCAGGGGAAGTGGAACCCTGTGACATTAGTCTGGTTTTGGCTCAGCTCCGCTCTCCCTGAGTGTAATGGACTGACTTATATAGCTATGCCTTATTCCAAAGAGCTTTACAACGGCCTCTCATTCACCCATTCACACACACACATTCCACACACCAATGGCGGCAAGCTACCATGCAAGGCGCCGGCCCGCTCACTGGGAGCAACTTGGGGTTCAGTGTCTTGCCCAAGGACACTTCGACATGTGGCCAGCCGGGGCTCGCACCGCCGATCTGCCAACCTTGTGATCAGATTAGATGCCGACTCTACCTCCTGAGACACAGCCGCCCCTCTCTCTGCCGCACACCTCTCGGTCCCGTCTCCCATGTCAGGAAGTCAGAAACACGGTGGAGTAATGGACAGGTAGTAATGGACAGGTAGTAATGGACAGGTAGTAATGGACAGGTAGTAATGGACAGGTAGTAATGGACAGGTAGTAGTGGACAGGTAGTAATGGACAGGTAGTAATGGACAGGTAGTAATGGACAGGTAATGGACAGGTAGTAATGGACAGGTAATAATGGACAGGTAGTAATGGACAGGTAGTAATGGACAGGTAGTAATGGACAGGTAGTAATGGACAGGTAGTAATGGACAGGTAGTAGTGGACAGGTAGTAATGGACAGGTAGTAATGGACAGGTAGTAATGGACAGGTAGTAATGGACAGGTAGTAGTGGACAGGTAGTAATGGACAGGTAGTAATGGACAGGTAGTAGTGGACAGGTAGTAGTGGACAGGTAGTAGTGGACAGGTAGTAGTGGAACTGCTTATTGCACAATGCTATTTATACTATTTCAAAAACATAGAAATGATCTTCTCATTGTGTTGCGTCTACATATTTCATAATGTATTCATAATGGAATTACATACATTAATACCAATTGAAATTGGTAATACAGGTCTACAGAATAAGAGTAAGTTATGACCATTCATTTTACAACGTGTAGAAACATTTGTACAAACCTTATGAAATGTCACACTCTGGTGGCCAGAATAAAAGCTGTGCAGCAGCAACATTACTGAGTCAACCAGTAGTAATTATGTGGCTGAGCAGAAGGCTGGTCTCAATGTAATGGAACAGTTTCCTTTATTTTTAGAGCCGCTCTGCCTCTAGTTCCTTTATCTTTCCCCTATGCCCTTCCAACGCCAGATAAGATCATAGACCTTCCAACGCCAGATAAGATCATAGACCTTCCAACGCCAGATAAGATCATAGACCTTCCAACGCCAGATAAGATCATAGATGAGCAAATGCCTTCTTCCGCTACGATTGAAGGTCTTTGTCAGATTGTCAGAGATTGACTCCCCTACCTCGTACCCATTGTGGGTATCGCTTCTCGGCCTTTTGGCTAAGATCAATTACAATTAATGTTGGTTGTTGTTGAATGAAATGTCTTAAATGTCTGATTGTTTTATGATTGATTAATTGATTGTATACATGGTGTTGTGTTTTTATAAAAACACTTGGTTGCTACAAATGCAGAGCTTTGGGAGATTTTCTGGCAACCGTTCTCAAATGGGAAAGACCATGGGAGAAGACAGTGAAACTACCAGGCAGCACCCAGTGAACTGGGTAGCACAGAGTCCAAGCCTGCCCAGTTGCATTTGTAGGAACCAGCTACTACACTTGATCTTAGCCAAAAGGCCGAGAAGCGATACCCACAATGGGTACGAGGTAGGGGAGTCAATCTCTGACACGTCAATACATGTCACGGTTTAACCACAATAGTTTCTATATGCATTCCACCAAATAATACAACATATTTAACTTAACATTGTTCATGTACTGCTAATGTACAAAACATCCCAGAAATGCTACTTATGACTGTTCCAAACTGGGAAATTCAATACGTCCCACGGTCACGTGGTAAGCCGTCTCCAATCGTAGCGGAAGAAGGCATTTGCTCATCAAAATCACATTTACCGCAAACTGGAAATAATGACCAACCGGTTACATGTAGTAAAACGTAATGTGATTATTATGGGCCATGTTTTGGATATTGACGCTTAGCTTTTCGCCTGAATATGAATGACACAGACACACACACACAGCAGCCGATAGAAAGACCTCTGTCGCCCTCTAGCGGTTATATTACACTATGACCAGACATCTCTGACCTGTCCTTCTTCTTTCGTGTAACGTCAGAGGTCCAACTCGGTGTCGCGTAGCCATGCCCGCATCTCTGGTTCTAGGTCGAAGAGGCTGGCTTCTGAGGGTGGTCTATATAAGGGGCAGATGGTGATTAATGGGGCTTTTCCACTACGGTGCTGACCCGGGTCAGCCCGCTTCGGTCTGCTTCTTTTCCCCTTTTCCATTAGTCGTCCCAGGTCGGTTCGGTTCGCTTCGGCTCGCTTCTTTAGCTCCACATCGACCCCAGGGTCTACAATTTCATATCCGGGTCTTTTTGCCAGGCTGCGTGTGACGTGTGACGCTGCACACCGTTGATTGGTCAATGGAAATCGTCATCCCATGTCCCATCCCATATATTTCTTCACTAACCGCCATCTTGAAATACCACATTCGCTCTAGGAAAATGTCACTACAGTTTCTGTAATAGCTTATTAATAAAGATTCGGAAAATTATGCTGTATTATCTTAGTTTAATGTCATTTCAATGAATCATATAACTTTTATTTACAACAAGCACAACACAAAAATCGCTATTATGCACCGTGTTTGTCCGTGAATAACACCGGCTGTGGAGGTGGTACAAACACAATACTCCTTTGCTAACTTCACCATCTGCCTACGGTCATTTTGAGCCCTTAACCACCGCGCTGACACCCCGAGAAGTTATGCTTTTAACCGTAAACTCGATGAACCGGGAGTTCGCCCGCTGCCGTCCAGCCATTTTCGCCGTTCACTCATGAGTCAAATGCCGGTTTTAACAGGGAATTCGCTCCGCGCTGTGTCCACGGTGATAGAAGTGGAGGATCGACTCCATTCAAAAACGTTTGAATTCCCTGGCTTCTCCTCTTTCCGGACACGTTTGAATTGTTATCCTAACCCCCGGTAACCCAAAGTTATTAACCCGCAAACGGCACCGTGTTTGTCTGTGAATAACACCGGCTGTGGAGGTGGTACAAACACAATACTCCTTTGCTAACTTCACCATCAGTCTACGGTCATTTTGAGCCCTTACCCACCGCGCTGACACCCCGAGAAGTTATGCTTTTAACCGTAAACTCGATGAACCGGGAGTTCACCCGGCCGCTGCTGCTGTGCTGTCCAGCCATTTTCGCCGTTCACTCATGAGTCAAATGCCGGTAGATTCGCGTTTTGTTGGCGTTTCCCGATGATGATACTACAGTTCATAAAGCAGACAAGTGAAGGCAGTGGTTTTAAGGGTTCAAAAAACATGACTTTATTATGTGTACATAGCTTCCTCTCTCTCTTTCTCTTTCTCTCCAAAAAAATCACGGCTGTTGCTGTGTACACCCGGAAGCTTTTTGCCAGGCTGCGTGTGACGCGTAACTCCGCCTACTATCGTCTACTCCTCCTACTAGTCCGGGTCGGTTTGTGTATAATGGAAAACCAGAACTGATCTAAACCGAACTGGGCCGACCTGACGCGAACCGAACTGGGCCGACCTGGGCTGCTGATGGAAAAGCCCCATATGTGGTCGGCGGTCTGCTCTGGGTCACCGCACTCGCATGCCGCACTGTCCTGTCCTGTTTCTCCCCGGTGAAGTTCAGCCCAGCAATTTATCGATAACGTTTGTGCCATTTAGAAGCTACAGTTAAACCAACCGGTAGCACAGATAAAACCTGTTTAATGCGAGTATCAGGGTACCAGAACCATTCACCTTTACAACGAGGTACATTCTCGTGGAACGAGTAACACAGCTAAATGTGAGTGAATACCAACAGAAGAATATAATTGCAGGGGATTTTGGCAAATGTTTGGGCCACTACCCACACGTTTAGCTGTGTTGCTCGTTCCACGAATGCATGATCCTTACACGTTGTACCTCGTTGTAAAGGTGACTAATCAGGCTTTCCAACGATATCAAATACAATACCAAATACAATTGGTATTATTAAAGGGGAGGAATAATCGACCAAATTAACATTTTCGAACCTTTTTGAGGAGTTTATATCAGGGCTGGATGCGTCATGCCAGGCGATACTTCCCCCCTGCCTGGCCAGGGAGAACACTGCCTGTGGTGTGGATGAGGATCTGTGTCCAGACAGCAACGCAAGGCATGCAGGGCAACTGTCTTTGTGTTTAGTTCCTTTATCTTTTCCCTAGGGCCTAACCTTAACCCTAACCGTAACCCTAGTAGTTAATTCGCTTGAAAATCTTATGGAAACAGGGATCTAGAAGCCTTTTTCATATTTTTCGTAGTTTATTTACTTCACTTGGGTAGTGATCTTCTCTTTTTATAGGAGTATAGTTTGATCATGAGGAAAACGTCATCATTTCATCTCTTTTGTCATACTGTATATCTTCATACTGTAGATCATTTACAGCTATGGAGCAGAGAGATTTGGGGTGAAAAGTAAGAACCATGGGACACGGAAGGGGACACGGAAGGAACCATCAGCCCATCTCAAGTCCAGGAGACAACAAGAGATTGAAAGACTTGTGAAAGAAAGAAGGTGCCTGAGAAAACAGTGGAAGAAGGCCACAGAAGTGGAAAGGAAAGGACTTGAGGCACTACAGGCCGACATCAAGCAGCGTCTTGCAACACTGCGAAGAGCAGAATGCTTGAGAAAGCAACACAAGAAGAAAGTGCGAACGAGGACTGCCTTCTACAGAGATCCCTACAAGTTCGTCAAAGACCTCTTTGTCAAGGAGAAAACAGGGACCCTCAAAGTACCCATAAGGGAACTAGAGGAGCACCTGAGGAAGACCTACTCTGACAACCAGAGGCATGTGCCAGCCAGCATTCCGGATGACATGCCACCAATCCAACCACCTGAGCACCAGATGGAAACAAGGCCCCCTACATGGAGCGAAGTTGAGAGCACAGTAAAACGGGCAAGAACAGCCTCAGCCCCTGGGCCCAACGGCGTTCCATACAGGCTATATAAGAACAGTCCAGGCGTCTTGAAGTACCTCTGGAAGCTAATGAAAGTGGCATGGGAAAAGGGAATCATACCAAAGGCATGGCGAAGGGCAGGAGGGATCCTGATTCCCAAAGAGAAGAATTCCTCAACCATCGACCAGTTCCGCCAGATCAGTCTACTGAATGTGGAAGGAAAGATTTTCTTCAGTGTTGTGGCCCAGAGGCTCTCAGTATTCTTGCAGAAGAACAACTTTGTCGACACCTCAGTGCAGAAGGCAGGGATAAGTGGATTCTCAGGATGCCTGGAACACACAAATGTCATCTGGCACCAGATACAAACGGCCAAGAAGGAGAAGAAAGACCTGCATGTGGTTTTCTTAGATCTTGCCAATGCCTTCGGGTCAGTGCCTCATGAGATTTTGTGGACAGCGTTCAACTTCTTCCAAGTCCCAGAGGGCATCACAAGGCTGGTCAAAGCCTACTTCCAGGACCTCCAGTTCTGTGTTACAGCACAAGCCAGTACAACTGCTTGGCAGCACCTCGAGATAGGCATAATGGCGGGCTGCACCATCTCTCCACTGGCGTTTACCATGGCAATGGAGCTCATTATTCGAGCATCCCGATGGGTTGTTGGAGGGGAACGGTTGAAGAGCGGGCTGCGTCTTCCACCAATCAGGGCGTACATGGATGACATGACGACAATAACAACAACAAACGCATGCACCAAACGCCTGCTGGATAAACTCCAGGGAAACATCAAATGGGCACGAATGGAGATTAAACCCAGTAAGTCCCGCAGTATCTCCATTGTCAAAGGCAAGCTCGCCAATGAGAGGTTCCACGTCAACAACGAGCCAATACCAACAGTTCTGGAGAAGCCCATCAAAAGCCTTGGCCGCTGGTATAGCGCAGAACTCAAAGACTCGAAGCAGGTGGAACAACTCAAGCAGGATACAATCAGTGGCCTCAAGCAGATCAACAACACTGCTCTCCCTGGGAAGCTGAAGCTGTGGTGCTTTCAGTTTGGACTGCTGCCCCGTCTCATGTGGCCAATTTCCATCTACGAGGTCACACTATCCCATGCCAACCGGCTGGAGAGACTGGTGAATGCACAAGTGAGGAAGTGGCTTGGACTGCCGAGAGGCCTTAGCAGCATAGGCCTGTATGGCAACGGAGCCCTCTCCCTACCAATCTCAAGCCTGGTGGAGGAGTACAAATGTGCCAAATCAAGGCTGGAAATGACTCTAACAGAATCCCGGGATCCATTCGTCAGAGGTGCTGCTCCAATCCTAGCAACGGGGAGGAAATGGAAGCCATCTGCAGCAGTTGCGGTGGCAAAGACCGCCCTCAGACACCGGGATATAGTGGGGCATGTCCAACATGGCAGAGGGGGCCTTGGCTTGGAAACAACAACACCCACATGGCAAAAGGCTACTCCAACCGAACGGCGGAAGATGGTGGTTGAGGAGGTGCGCCACCAGGAGGAAGCAGCCAGGTGCGCCAAGGCAGTCTCCCAAGCCCAGCAAGGTCGCTGGATGAAGTGGGAGAGCGTGGAGAGGAGGAAAATCACGTGGAACGAGCTGTGGAGCATGGAGTCTAATAGGCTAAGTTTCATCATCAGAGCCACATATGATGTCCTGCCCTCTCCTACCAACCTACATCTCTGGTATGGAGAGGACCCAGCCTGTCTCCAGTGTGCAGCCCCAGCAACCCTCAAACACATCTTGGTGGGTTGCAAGACCAGTCTAACTCAAGGAAGATACACCTGGCGCCACAACCAAGTGCTAAAGTGCTTGGCTGCCGAACTTGAACACAAGAGGGTAACCACCAACGCCATGCCTCTAAATGCCCAGACTACCTTTCCACGGAAAACAACCTTCATCCGGGAAGGGGAGAAACAGCGGACCAAGCCATCACCTCCAGACTCAGGCCCACTGAACGCAGCCCGGGATTGGGAAATGCGGGTAGACCTCAGCCAGAGGCTCACCTTCCCACCCGAAATTGCAGCGACCAACCTGCGCCCAGACCTAGTCCTCTGGTCCAAGTCCTGCCGGCGTGTCTTCATCGTAGAACTGACGGTCCCATGGGAGGAGGCCATCGATGAGGCATTCGAACGGAAGAGGCTGCGGTATGCCAACTTAGCAGTCGAAGCAGAGGGGCGGGGCTGGAACGTGAAGGTGTGGCCAGTGGAGGTGGGCTGCAGAGGCTTTGTAGCCAGCTCCACCACAAGGCTCCTGAGGGCAGTAGGGATCAGAGGACAGGCCCAACGGAAGGCAATCAGAGAACTGTCCACTGCAGCAGAACGGAGCAGTCACTGGCTGTGGCTGAAACGTAGGGACCCAACATGGGCTCCCAAATGACCACGTGGTGCCACCGTGCGACACACACCCAGGCCTGATCAGCCTGTGGTGGGCCAACCTCGGCAGAGGGTGTCTTGTGATAACTGGCCGAAACACCCAATGAGGTCGGGGACCAGAACTGAAGATGTGTCGTACTGGTGGCACCACGTGATCATTGCCAAATTCCACTCCACCCAAGAGGACATCTCCAACTCCACTCAATTGTTGTGCTGAATATTTAGGGATTTTAACAACCAGTCCTATTAAGAATCCTTGGTAAAGATGATGTGGATGATGTGGTACTTTTTTCCTTCAGTGGTTTACATTGTCTTTGGGAAAGTGCAGAGAATACAGTATATACAGTTGGTCTTCCTTGGCCTATAAAGAATGTAACTCTTGTTTCAAGGGGATAGTCGAGCATACGTAATAGTAAGTAGCCCTCCTCCTCCCGCCCTCAGTGTCAATGTGAACACTCAATTACCCTTGGCACTACTTCTGTTTGCAAATAGTACCTTTGCACGAACCATATTTGTGCACATTTGTACATACCTCTCTTTTGATATAGCCTCTGTAAACATCTGTATACACCATACTGTACATAGCTACCTTAACTGTACATATCTACCTTAACTGTACATATCTACCTTAACTGTACATATCTACCTTAACTGTACATATCTACCTTAACTGTACATATCTACCTTAACTGTACATATCTACCTTAACTGTACATAGCTACCTTAACTGTACATATCTACCTTAACTGTACATATCTACCTTAACTGTACATATCTACCTTAACTGTACATATCTACCTTAACTGTACATATCTACCTTAACTGTACATATCTACCTTAACTGTACATATCTACCTTAACTGTACATAGCTACCTTAACTGTACATATCTACCTTAACTGTACATATCTACCTTAACTGTACATATCTACCTTAACTGTATATATCTACCTTAACTGTACATATCTACCTTAACTGTACATATCTACATTAATTGTACATATCTACCTCAACTATAGGTTACTGCTATCCATCTCTTGTACATACCTCTAACTACCGTACTTGCCATACTGTACCGATCACTTATCACTATCATGTTTTATATCACTATAAAAACACTATGTTTTATAACACTTCTGGTTAGATGCTAAACTGCATTTCGTTGTCTGGTACTTGTACTCTTCAATGACAATAAAGTTTAATCTAATCTAATCTACTACGAATAAAGTTGTTTGCAATACATTCCTGTGTCCAGTGTCTTTTTGTGTCCATGTATGGTTTTTATATGTACAGTTCTTAGTTTCCTGTTGAAGAAATGTCTGGTTCGAACTTCATATTCAAGTTGTTCAGTAGCTTTCAGATTTGGGGAAATAGAAGAGGATCTGACAAAGAAAATAATCTACAGGCCATGATCCAACTGTTATAGGGCTTGTTACAAAGCCTAAACTAAACATCTCTATGCTTTCTATGGAGACAACATATTTCCGGTGCTAAACAGGTCTAATTCATAAATATGCAGACATTTAACCGGTCTAGTTAACTTAAACAGATAGAGGGGGTGCACTCCAGGGGGAATGTCCCTGTAATTCGTAATTGTAAGTCGCTTTGGATAAAAGCGTCTGCTAAATGGCAAAATTAATTAATTTAACTAAAAATTAATTTAATGCCAGATCTCAAGTTCTGTGGCAGTTCCTCTTCATACAGGGCAGGTGGCCCGCGAACTGGGCAGGCTTGGTCGAACCTACCCAGTTCACTGGGTGCTCAGGGCAGGTGGCCCGCGAAATGGGCAGGCTTGGACGAACCTACCCAGTTCACTGGGTGCTCCGCGAACTGGGCAGGCTTGGTCAAGTGTAGTAGCTGGTTCCTACAAATGCAACTGGGAAGCCATGGACTCTGTGCTACCCAGTTCACTGCGTGCTTCGTGGTAGTTTCACTGACTTCTCCCATGGTCTTTCCCATTTTAGAACGCTTGCCAGAAAACATCCCAAAGCTCTGCATTTGTAGGAACCAGACACTACACTTGATCTTAGCCAAAAGGCCGAGAAGCGATACCCACAATTTGTCCGAGGTAGGGGAGTCATTCTCTGGCACGTCAATACAAATAACGGTTTAACCACAATAGTTTCTATATGCGTTCCACCAAATAATACAACATATTTAACTTAACACTGTTAATGTACTGCTAATGTACAAAACATCCCAGAAATGCTACTTATGACTGTTCCAAACTGGGAAATTCAATACGTCCCACGGTCACGTGGTAAGCCGTCTCCAATCGTAGCGGAAGAAGGCATTTGCTCATCAAAATCACATTTACCGCAAACTGGAAATAATGACCAACCGGTTACATATAGTAAAACGTAATGTGATTATTATGGGCCATGTTTTGGATATTGACGCTTAGCTTTTCGCCTGAATATGAATGACATAGACACACGCACACACACACACACACACACACACACACACACAGCAGCCGATAGAAAGACCTCTGTCGCCCTCTAGCGGTTATATTACACTTTGACCAGACAACTCTGACATGTCCTGTTTCTCCCCGGTTAATTGTCAGTACTATCCTTGATGATCGACTAAATTAATTGTAGGACTGTGTACAAGTGAAAACAAACCACAGACCAAAGTAATCAGAGGCATGACCATTTATGTGGAATAAACTCGTTTCACAAGCACTACGACTTCACCCAATGAGCCTAGTCACTGTGGCTGTGATAGCACTGGCCAACCCAGTTAAAACCAAGGCTTTGGACTTTTGGGGGACTGCCAGTTGAGCTTTCTCCATGCTCTGGAGGGGTCGGCGATGTCACAGTGTGGGTTGAAGAGCTCTCACCAAGCTCTGGAGGGGTCGGCGATGTCACAGTGTGGGTTGAAGAGCTCTCACCAAGCTCTGGAGGGGTCGGCGATGTCACAGTGTGGGTTGAAGAGCTCTCACCAAGCTCTGGAGGGGTCGGCGATGTCACAGTGTGGGTTGAAGAGCTCTCACCAAGCTCTGGAGGGGTCGGCGATGTCACAGTGTGGGTTGAAGAGCTCTCACCAAGCTCTGGAGGGGTCGGCGATGTCACAGTGTGGGTTGAAGAGCTCTCACCAAGCTCTGGAGGGGTCGGCGATGTCACAGTGTGGGTTGAAGAGCTCTCACCAAGCTCTGGAGGGGTCGGCGATGTCACAGTGTGGGTTGAAGAGCTCTCACCAAGCTCTGGAGGGGTCGGCGATGTCACAGTGTGGGTTGAAGAGCTCTCACCAAGCTCTGGAGGGGTCGGCGATGTCACAGTGTGGGTTGAAGAGCTCTCACCAAGCTCTGGAGGGGTCGGCGATGTCACAGTGTGGGTTGAAGAGCTCTCACCAAGCTCTGGAGGGGTCGGCGATGTCACAGTGTGGGTTGAAGAGCTCTCACCAAGCTCTGGAGGGGTCGGCGATGTCACAGTGTGGGTTGAAGAGCTCTCACCAAGCTCTGGAGGGGTCGGCGATGTCACAGTGTGGGTTGAAGAGCTCTCACCAAGCTCTACCCTGGGAGGCCATGGAGGATGGCTGAAGAGACACCAGGCAGTGCTACAGTAGTAAGAAATACAATAGTTAGTGCAGAGAGTCCATAGTCATCACTGTATGACAGAGTCCATAGTCATCACTGTATGACAGAGTCCATAGTCATCACTGTATGACAGTCCACAGCTGGCTCACAGGTGACCACACAGAACAATTACAAGCTTCAGAATAACAGTAGTTAGATCTGCTGACAAGGTGATGGAGCATTTTAGTGACTTGACATGTGAGCATAACTTGTCATGATCATGACTAATATCTGTTGCGATGTGAACTCAAATCAACCCACAACCCATTTCAAATCAACCCACAACCCCAACGATTGCTTTGTCAAGAGATGTAAGTCTAAGACACGTACCTGACTTTAGCGAGGTGTGAGATCTGACTAACGCTGGTCTGAGAACTGATGGAGGAGGCAGGACATGGACCCACTCTGCTTTTGGAAAGGTTCTTGAAAAGAGACACAGGTAGAGATGAGGAAGCATTGATACACACTGGTAAGTAACAAAGCTAAATGTCTAAAACTGAGATTCATCTGATATTACATCACTATTAGCTCACAAGAGATAGATGCTGCTTCTATCACTTCATACTGGGGCGGACCTTGTTCAGATCTTGTGGCTCTGCGCAGCCCCGGCCGGCGGGCTGATTGGCTGTGTTCCAGGATCACGGGATAATAGTGAAGCTACAACAATTTATATAATGGAACTTCCGGATTTAGCCACTGTTTTCAAAATAAAAGCGATCCATCGAATGATATGGAGGGGGACACGTTGAAAAACAGATCCAGTATCTAAAAACAAACTGTCACTGTCAATATAGTTCACCTTCCCTAAAGGGACAGTTCACTCCAAACTCCAACTTTTCAGATCTCAACAGTGGGTTGGTGCTTCTAGGTTGGTGCATAGCCTGGTAAACCCACCCAGACAGCTTGTAAGGGCATAACTACTAGGCCTATTTAGAAACCAGAGCAGTAAATGTACATGTTCTGCAACTTTTGATATGAACACACATGGTGCTTCACTTGAGTCAAAGTGACAATGAGACAATTTAGCAAAACAGCATATATCTTTTTCATTGAGAACATGCAGCATAGGGTTCCCTGGTTGTGAGGTGTACTTCTCTCTTTCTGCTAAGGTTAGAGAATGTTAGAGAACCAAGCGTGACAGACAGGCCAGTGTTCTGCTGAAACCACCCGCCTCACGCAGGGGAAGTGGAACCCTGTGACATTAGTCTGGTTTTGGCTCAGCTCCGCTCTCCCTGAGTGTAATGGACTGACTTATATAGCTATGCCTTATTCCAAAGAGCTTTACAACGGCCTCTCATTCACCCATTCACACAGACATTCCACACACCAATGGCGGCAAGCTACCATGCAAGGCGCCGGCCCGCTCACTGGGAGCAACTTGGGGTTCAGTGTCTTGCCCAAGGACACTTCGACATGTGGCCAGCCGGGGCTCGAACCGCCGATCGGCCAACTGCTTGCACTGGGCCTGGTCTTCAAGATACGCTACACCACAAAGACACCCAAGTACCTGTCAACATACTTCCAAAAAGTGAACAACGTCCACACATACAATACCAGAGGAAGCTCCACGAACCACGTTCAACCGCGTTGCACCACAAACAAGGGGTTAAACTCGTTTGCAAACTATGCAGTAAAAATGTGGAACGCCCTTCCTATAATCTTAAAGGAGTGCAAAACACTGCCCACCTTCAAAACCACTCTCAAAAAACATTTACAGGAGGCTGCAATCCGTAACTGGACCCTCTAAATCAAAAATCTAATTAAAAGACTACACCCCCACCTGGACTACCCTCTATATATTCTTGTTGTTTTGTTGTTATGTCTCCCACTTGTTGTTTTGTCCCCCCGCCCGAACTACCCATTGTACATATTATATGTCTGTCCCTCTGCCCGAACTTCCCACTGTACATACTTTGTGTTTTGTCCCCCGCCCCCACCTGTGGTGTATGTCCCCACCTGTCCTACCCGCTGTACATACCTTATGTTTTGTTGTATTGTTCTTCCCATGTTGGATGTATGTTTATCTTGTAGATAGTACTAGTTATTTGTCTGTATTATCTTGGAGATAGTACTAGTTTTTGTCTGTCTTACATGTAACGATGAATTGAGAATCAAGGACCCCAATTGAAATAAGCCAGTGGCTTTCTTGGGTTTTTATCCTGTTAGTTGACCTTGTATGTAATATGTACTTTCATGTACCTACTTCTGCAAATCTTCTAATAAAGTTTTCAATCAATCAAACCAACCTTGTGATCAGATTAGATGCCGACTCTACCTCCTGAGACACAGCCGCCCCTCTCTCTGCCGCACACCTCTCGGTCCCGTCTCCCATGTCAGGAAGTCAGAAACACGGTGGAGTAATGGACAGGTAGTAATGGACAGGTAGTAATGGACAGGTAGTAATGGACAGGTAGTAGTGGACAGGTAGTAATGGACAGGTAGTAATGGACAGGTAGTAATGGACAGGTAGTAATGGACAGGTAGTAATGGACAGGTAGTAATGGACAGGTAGTAGTGGACAGGTAGTAGTGGACAGGTAGTAATGGACAGGTAGTAATGGACAGGTAGTAATGGACAGGTAGTAATGGACAGGTAGTAATGGACAGGTAGTAATGGACAGGTAGTAATGGACAGGTAGTAATGGACAGGTAGTAATGGACAGGTAGTAGTGGACAGGTAGTAGTGGACAGGTAGTAATGGACAGGTAGTAATGGACAGGTAGTAATGGACATGTAGTAATGGACAGGTAGTAATGGACAGGTAGTAATGGACAGGTAGTAATGGACAGGTAGTAATGGACAGGTAGTAATGGACAGGTAGTAATGGACAGGTAGTAATGGACAGGTAGTAGTGGACAGGTAGTAGTGGAACTGCTTATTGCACAATGCTATTTATACTATTTCAAAAACATAGAAATGATCTTCTCATTGTGTTGCGTCTACATATTTCATAATGTATTCATAATGGAATAACATACATTAATACCAATTGAAATTGGTAATACAGGTCTACAAAATAAGAGTAAGTTATGACCATTCATTTTACAACGTGTAGAAACATTTGTACAAACCTTATGAAATGTCACACTCTGGTGGCCAGAATAAAAGCTGTGCAGCAGCAACATTACTGAGTACAGTAGTAATTATGTGGCTGAGCAGAAGGCTGGTCTCAATGTAATGGAAAAGTTTCCATTATTTTTAGAGCCGCTCTGCCTCTAGTCCATTAATTGATTGTATACATGGTGTTGTGTTTTTATAAAAACACCTGGTTGCTACAAATGCAGAGCTTTGGGAGATTTTCTGGCAACCGTTCTCAAATGGGAAAGTTTAGTTTAGTTTAGTATATTAGTTTATTATATCGAGGACAATCCTAATACATGAACCATATAAAGACCGTGTGTGAAGACAGTGAAACTACCAGGCAGCACCCAGTGAACTGGGTAGCACAGAGTCCAAGCCTGCCCAGTTGCATTTGTAGCAACCAGCTACTACACTTGACCTTAGCCAAAAGGCCGAGGAAGCGATACCCACAATGGGTACGAGGTAGGAGAGTCAATCTCTGACACGTCAATTCACGTCGCGGTTTAACCACAATAGTTTCTATATGCATTCCACCAAATAATACAACATATTTAACTTAACATTGTTCATGTACTGCTAATGTACAAAACATCCCAGAAATGCTACTTATGACTGTTCCAAACTGGGAAATTCAATACGTCCCACGGTCACGTGGTAAGCCGTCTCCAATCGTAGCGGAAGAAGGCATTTGCTCATCAAAATCACATTTACCGCAAACTGGAAATAATGACCAACCGGTTACATGTAGTAAAACGTAATGTGATTATTATGGGCCATGTTTTGGATATTGACGCTTAGCTTTTCGCCTGAATATGAATGACACAGACACACACACACAGCAGCCGATAGAAAGACCTCTGTCGCCCTCTAGCGGTTATATTACACTATGACCAGACATCTCTGACCTGTCCTTCTTCTTTCGTGTAACGTCAGAGGTCCAACTCGGTGTCGCGTAGCCATGCCCGCATCTCTGGTTCTAGGTCGAAGAGGCTGGCTTCTGAGGGTGGTCTATATAAGGGGCAGATGGTGATTAATGGGGCTTTTCCACTACGGTGCTGACCCGGGTCAGCCCGCTTCGGTCTGCTTCTTTTCCCCTTTTCCATTAGTCGTCCCAGGTCGGTTCGGTTCGCTTCGGCTCGCTTCTTTAGCTCCACATCGACCCCAGGGTCTACAATTTCATATCCGGGTCTTTTTGCCAGGCTGCGTGTGACGTGTGACGCTGCACACCGTTGATTGGTCAATGGAAATCGTCATCCCATGTCCCATCCCATATATTTCTTCACTAACCGCCATCTTGAAATACCACATTCGCTCTAGGAAAATGTCACTACAGTTTCTGTAATAGCTTATTAATAAAGATTCGGAAAATTATGCTGACCATCGTATTATCTTAGTTTAATGTCATTTCAATGAATCATATAACTTTTATTTACAACAAGCACAACACAAAAATCGCTATTATGCACCGTGTTTGTCCGTGAATAACACCGGCTGTGGAGGTGGTACAAACACAATACTCCTTTGCTAACTTCACCATCTGCCTACGGTCATTTTGAGCCCTTAACCACCGCGCTGACACCCCGAGAAGTTATGCTTTTAACCGTAAACTCGATGAACCGGGAGTTCGCCCGCTGCCGTCCAGCCATTTTCGCCGTTCACTCATGAGTCAAATGCCGGTTTTAACAGGGAATTCGCTCCGCGCTGTGTCCACGGTGATAGGAGTGGAGGATCGACTCCATTCAAAAACGTTTGAATTCCCTGGCTTCTCCTCTTTCCGGACACGTTTGAATTGTTATCCTAACCCCCGGTAACCCGAAGTTATTAACCCGCAAACGGCACCGTGTTTGTCTGTGAATAACACCGGCTGTGGAGGTGGTACAAACACAATACTCCTTTGCTAACTTCACCATCAGTCTACGGTCATTTTGAGCCCTTACCCACCGCGCTGACACCCCGAGAAGTTATGCTTTTAACCGTAAACTCGATGAACCGGGAGTTCACCCGGCCGCTGCTGCTGTGCTGTCCAGCCATTTTCGCCGTTCACTCATGAGTCAAATGCCGGTAGATTCGCGTTTTGTTGGCGTTTCCCGATGATGATACTACAGTTCATAAAGCAGACAAGTGAAGGCAGTGGTTTTAAGTAGGGATGTCCCGATCCGATACTGATATCGGATATCGACCCGATATTGGTCCTGAATGCTGGATCGGGGATCGCACCAGAAAAAAAAAAGGCTCCGATCCGATCCTACTGTCATCCGCAGTCAAACGTATGTGTATAAGCAACGAGGGAATAAAAACAGTGAACAGAAACACGTGTCGCAGAAATGCTTCACGCGAGTCCTATATGCGCTTAAAATGCGCATAGCGCTTCACGCGAGTCCTATATGCGCTTAAAATGCGCATAGCGCTGCGCTGTGTGCTTCCGGTTTCATTACAAAGAGGTTAACCCTATATGTGCCTGACGTCTAACAACATTCAAATGACTCTAACTTCATATTTTTTCGGATTTCAATGTATGACACATCATTTGAAAGCTTATGATCCGTAGTTCCAATCCACAACACGTCGCATTTGTTGCTTTAATAAAGGCTGGCAGTCTTTAATTTAACTGTTGTTGGTGTGGACTATATACTGGGGAGGTATTTGTTATTATTCAGGGGTCAAAAAATGTATACAAATATCGGATCGGTATCGGTATCGCCGATACCCGAAGCCCAGGTATCGGTATCGGTAGTGAAAAAGTGGGATCGGGACATCCCTAGTTTTAAGGGTTCAAAAAACATGACTTTATTATGTGTACATAGCTTCCTCTCTCTCTTTCTCTTTCTCTCCAAAAAAATCACGGCTGTTGCTGTGTACACCCGGAAGCTTTTTGCCAGGCTGCGTGTGACGCGTAACTCCGCCTACTATCGTCTACTCCTCCTACTAGTCCGGGTCGGTTTGTGTATAATGGAAAACCAGAACTGATCTAAACCGAACTGGGCCGACCTGACGCGAACCGAACTGGGCCGACCTGGGCTGCTGATGGAAAAGCCCCATATGTGGTCGGCGGTCTGCTCTGGGTCACCGCACTCGCATGCCGCACTGTCCTGTCCTGTTTCTCCCCGGTGAAGTTCAGCCCAGCAATTTATCGATAACGTTTGTGCCATTTAGAAGCTACAGTTAAACCAACCGGTAGCACAGATAAAACCTGTTTAATGCGAGTATCAGGGTACCAGAACCATTCACCTTTACAACGAGGTACATTCTCGTGGAACGAGTAACACAGCTAAATGTGAGTGAATACCAACAGAAGAATATAATTGCAGGGGATTTTGGCAAATGTTTGGGCCACTACCCACACGTTTAGCTGTGTTGCTCGTTCCACGAATGCATGATCCTTACACGTTGTACCTCGTTGTAAAGGTGACTAATCAGGCTTTCCAACGATATCAAATACAATACCAAATACAATTGGTATTATTAAAGGGGAGGAATAATCGACCAAATTAACATTTTCGAACCTTTTTGAGGAGTTTATATCAGGGCTGGATGCGTCATGCCAGGCGATACTTCCCCCCTGCCTGGCCAGGGAGAACACTGCCTGTGGTGTGGATGAGGATCTGTGGCCAGACAGCAACGCAAGGCATGCAGGGCAACTGTCTTTGTGTTTAGTTCCTTTATCTTTTCCCTAGGGCCTAACCTTAACCCTAACCGTAACCCTAGTAGTTAATTCGCTTGAAAATCTTATGGAAACAGGGATCTAGAAGCCTTTTTCATATTTTTCGTAGTTTATTTACTTCACTTGGGTAGTGATCTTCTCTTTTTATAGGAGTATAGTTTGATCATGAGGAAAACGTCATCATTTCATCTCTTTTGTCATACTGTATATCTTCATACTGTAGATCATTTACAGCTATGGAGCAGAGAGATTTGGGGTGAAAAGTAAGAACCATGGGACACGGAAGGGGACACGGAAGGAACCATCAGCCCATCTCAAGTCCAGGAGACAACAAGAGATTGCAAGACTTGTGAAAGAAAGAAGGTGCCTGAGAAAACAGTGGAAGAAGGCCACAGAAGTGGAAAGGAAAGGACTTGAGGCACTACAGGCCGACATCAAGCAGCGTCTTGCAACACTGCGAAGAGCAGAATGCTTGAGAAAGCAACACAAGAAGAAAGTGCGAACGAGGACTGCCTTCTACAGAGATCCCTACAAGTTCGTCAAAGACCTCTTTGTCAAGGAGAAAACAGGGACCCTCAAAGTACCCATAAGGGAACTAGAGGAGCACCTGAGGAAGACCTACTCTGACAACCAGAGGCATGTGCCAGCCAGCATTCCGGATGACATGCCACCAATCCAACCACCTGAGCACCAGATGGAAACAAGGCCCCCTACATGGAGCGAAGTTGAGAGCACAGTAAAACGGGCAAGAACAGCCTCAGCCCCTGGGCCCAACGGCGTTCCATACAGGCTATATAAGAACAGTCCAGGCGTCTTGAAGTACCTCTGGAAGCTAATGAAAGTGGCATGGGAAAAGGGAATCATACCAAAGGCATGGCGAAGGGCAGGAGGGATCCTGATTCCCAAAGAGAAGAATTCCTCAACCATCGACCAGTTCCGCCAGATCAGTCTACTGAATGTGGAAGGAAAGATTTTCTTCAGTGTTGTGGCCCAGAGGCTCTCAGTATTCTTGCAGAAGAACAACTTTGTCGACACCTCAGTGCAGAAGGCAGGGATAAGTGGATTCTCAGGATGCCTGGAACACACAAATGTCATCTGGCACCAGATACAAACGGCCAAGAAGGAGAAGAAAGACCTGCATGTGGTTTTCTTAGATCTTGCCAATGCCTTCGGGTCAGTGCCTCATGAGATTTTGTGGACAGCGTTCAACTTCTTCCAAGTCCCAGAGGGCATCACAAGGCTGGTCAAAGCCTACTTCCAGGACCTCCAGTTCTGTGTTACAGCACAAGCCAGTACAACTGCTTGGCAGCACCTCGAGATAGGCATAATGGCGGGCTGCACCATCTCTCCACTGGCGTTTACCATGGCAATGGAGCTCATTATTCGAGCATCCCGATGGGTTGTTGGAGGGGAACGGTTGAAGAGCGGGCTGCGTCTTCCACCAATCAGGGCGTACATGGATGACATGACGACAATAACAACAACAAACGCATGCACCAAACGCCTGCTGGATAAACTCCAGGGAAACATCAAATGGGCACGAATGGAGATTAAACCCAGTAAGTCCCGCAGTATCTCCATTGTCAAAGGCAAGCTCGCCAATGAGAGGTTCCACGTCAACAACGAGCCAATACCAACAGTTCTGGAGAAGCCCATCAAAAGCCTTGGCCGCTGGTATAGCGCAGAACTCAAAGACTCGAAGCAGGTGGAACAACTCAAGCAGGATACAATCAGTGGCCTCAAGCAGATCAACAACACTGCTCTCCCTGGGAAGCTGAAGCTGTGGTGCTTTCAGTTTGGACTGCTGCCCCGTCTCATGTGGCCAATTTCCATCTACGAGGTCACACTATCCCATGCCAACCGGCTGGAGAGACTGGTGAATGCACAAGTGAGGAAGTGGCTTGGACTGCCGAGAGGCCTTAGCAGCATAGGCCTGTATGGCAACGGAGCCCTCTCCCTACCAATCTCAAGCCTGGTGGAGGAGTACAAATGTGCCAAATCAAGGCTGGAAATGACTCTAACAGAATCCCGGGATCCATTCGTCAGAGGTGCTGCTCCAATCCTAGCAACGGGGAGGAAATGGAAGCCATCTGCAGCAGTTGCGGTGGCAAAGACCGCCCTCAGACACCGGGATATAGTGGGGCATGTCCAACATGGCAGAGGGGGCCTTGGCTTGGAAACAACAACACCCACATGGCAAAAGGCTACTCCAACCGAACGGCGGAAGATGGTGGTTGAGGAGGTGCGCCACCAGGAGGAAGCAGCCAGGTGCGCCAAGGCAGTCTCCCAAGCCCAGCAAGGCCGCTGGATGAAGTGGGAGAGCGTGGAGAGGAGGAAAATCACGTGGAACGAGCTGTGGAGCATGGAGTCTAATAGGCTAAGTTTCATCATCAGAGCCACATATGATGTCCTGCCCTCTCCTACCAACCTACATCTCTGGTATGGAGAGGACCCAGCCTGTCTCCAGTGTGCAGCCCCAGCAACCCTCAAACACATCTTGGTGGGTTGCAAGACCAGTCTAACTCAAGGAAGATACACCTGGCGCCACAACCAAGTGCTAAAGTGCTTGGCTGCCGAACTTGAACACAAGAGGGTAACCACCAACGCCATGCCTCTAAATGCCCAGACTACCTTTCCACGGAAAACAACCTTCATCCGGGAAGGGGAGAAACAGCGGACCAAGCCATCACCTCCAGACTCAGGCCCACTGAACGCAGCCCGGGATTGGGAAATGCGGGTAGACCTCAGCCAGAGGCTCACCTTCCCACCCGAAATTGCAGCGACCAACCTGCGCCCAGACCTAGTCCTCTGGTCCAAGTCCTGCCGGCGTGTCTTCATCGTAGAACTGACGGTCCCATGGGAGGAGGCCATCGATGAGGCATTCGAACGGAAGAGGCTGCGGTATGCCAACTTAGCAGTCGAAGCAGTGGGGCGGGGCTGGAACGTGAAGGTGTGGCCAGTGGAGGTGGGCTGCAGAGGCTTTGTAGCCAGCTCCACCACAAGGCTCCTGAGGGCAGTAGGGATCAGAGGACAGGCCCAACGGAAGGCAATCAGAGAACTGTCCACTGCAGCAGAACGGAGCAGTCACTGGCTGTGGCTGAAACGTAGGGACCCAACATGGGCTCCCAAATGACCACGTGGTGCCACCGTGCGACACACACCCAGGCCTGATCAGCCTGTGGTGGGCCAACCTCGGCAGAGGGTGTCTTGTGATAACTGGCCGAAACACCCAATGAGGTCGGGGACCAGAACTGAAGATGTGTCGTACTGGTGGCACCACGTGATCATTGCCAAATTCCACTCCACCCAAGAGGACATCTCCAACTCCACTCAATTGTTGTGCTGAATATTTAGGGATTTTAACAACCAGTCCTATTAAGAATCCTTGGTAAAGATGATGTGGATGATGTGGTACTTTTTTCCTTCAGTGGTTTACATTGTCTTTGGGAAAGTGCAGAGAATACAGTATATACAGTTGGTCTTCCTTGGCCTATAAAGAATGTAACTCTTGTTTCAAGGGGATAGTCGAGCATACGTAATAGTAAGTAGCCCTCCCCCTCCCGCCCTCAGTGTCAATGTGAACACTCAATTACCCTTGGCACTACTTCTGTTTGCAAATAGTACCTTTGCACGAACCATATTTGTACACATTTGTACATACCTCTCTTTTGATATACCGTAGCCTCTGTATAGATCTGTATACACCATACTGTACATAGCTACCTTAACTGTACATAGCTACCTTAACTGTACATATCTACCTTAACTGTACATATATCTACCTTAATTGTACATAGCTACCTTAACTGTACATAGCTACCTTAACTGTACATAGCTACCTTAACTTTACATATCTACCTTAATTGTACATATCTACATTAACTGTACATATCTACCTTAACTGTACATATCTACCTTAATTGTACATATCTACATTAACTGTACATATCTACCTTAACTGTACATATCTACCTTAACTGTACATATCTACCTTAACTGTACATATCTACATTAATTGTACATATCTACCTCAACTATAGGTTACTGCTATCCATCTCTTGTACATACCTCTAACTACCGTACTTGCCATACTGTACCGATCACTTATCACTATCATGTTTTATATCACTATAAAAACACTATGTTTTATAACACTTCTGGTTAGATGCTAAACTGCATTTCGTTGTCTGGTACTTGTACTCTTCAATGACAATAAAGTTTAATCTAATCTAATCTACTACGAATAAAGTTGTTTGCAATACATTCCTGTGTCCAGTGTCTTTTTGTGTCCATGTATGGTTTTTATATGTACAGTTCTTAGTTTCCTGTTGAAGAAATGTCTGGTTCGAACTTCATATTCAAGTTGTTCAGTAGCTTTCAGATTTGGGGAAATAGAAGAGGATCTGACAAAGAAAATAATCTACAGGCCATGATCCAACTGTTATAGGGCTTGTTACAAAGCCTAAACTAAACATCTCTATGCTTTCTATGGAGACAACATATTTCCGGTGCTAAACAGGTCTAATTCATAAATATGCAGACATTTAACCGGTCTAGTTAACTTAAACAGATAGAGGAGGTGCACTCCAGGGGGAATGTCCCTGTAATTCGTAATTGTAAGTCGCTTTGGATAAAAGCGTTGGCTAAATGGCCAAATTAATTAATTTAACTAAAAATTAATTTAATGCCAGATCTCAAGTTCTGTGGCGGTTCCTCTTCATACAGGGCAGGTGGCCCGCGAACTGGGTAAGCTTGGTCGAACCTACCCAGTTCACTGGGTGCTCAGGGCAGATGGCCCGCGAAATTGGCAGGCTTGGACGAACCTACCCAGTTCACTGGGTGCTCCGCGAACTGGGCAGGCTTGGTCAAGTGTAGTAGCTGGTTCCTACAAATGCAACTGGGAAGCCATGGACTCTGTGCTACCCAGTTCACTGCGTGCTTCGTGGTAGTTTCACTGACTTCTCCCATGGTCTTTCCAAATTTAGAACGGTTGCCAGAAAACATCCCAAAGCTCTGCATTTGTAGGAACCAGAAACTACACTTAATCTTAGCCAAAAGGCCGAGAAGCGATACCCACAATTTGTCCGAGGTAGGGGAGTCATTCTCTGACACGTCAATACACGCCACGGTTTAACCACAATAGTTTCTATATGCGTTCCACCAAATAATACAACATATTTAACTTAACATTGTTAATGTACTGCTAATGTACAAAACATCCCAGAAATGCTACTTATGACTGTTCCAAACTGGGAAATTCAATACGTCCCACGGTCACGTGGTAAGCCGTCTCCAATCGTAGCGGAAGAAGGCATTTGCTCATCAAAATCACATTTACCGCAAACTGGAAATAATGACCAACCGGTTACATGTAGTAAAACGTAATGTGATTATTATGGGCCATGTTTTGGATATTGACGCTTAGCTTTTCGCCTGAATATGAATGACACAGACACACGCACACACACACACAGCAGCCGATAGAAAGACCTCTGTCGCCCTCTAGCGGTTATATTACACTTTGACCAGACATCTCTGACCTGTCTCCCCGGTTAATTGTCAGTACTATCCTTGATGATCGACTAAATTAATTGTAGGACTGTGTACAAGTGAAAACAAACCCCAGACCAAAGTAATCAGAGGCATGACCATTTATGTGGAATAAACTCGTTTCACAAGCACTACGACTTCACCCAATGAGCCTAGTCACTGTGGCTGTGATAGCACTGGCCAACCCAGTTAAAACCAAGGCTTTGGACTTTTGGGGGACTGCCAGTTGAGCTTTCTCCAAGCTCTGGAGGGGTCGGCGATGTCACAGTGTGGGTTGAAGAGCTCTCACCAAGCTCTGGAGGGGTCGGCGATGTCACAGTGTGGGTTGAAGAGCTCTCACCAAGCTCTGGAGGGGTCGGCGATGTCACAGTGTGGGTTGAAGAGCTCTCACCAAGCTCTGGAGGGGTCGGCGATGTCACAGTGTGGGTTGAAGAGCTCTCACCAAGCTCTACGCTGGGAGGCCATGGAGGATGGCTGAAGAGACACCAGGCAGTGCTACAGTAGTAAGAAATACAATAGTTAGTGCAGAGAGTCCATAGTCATCACTGTGTGAGAGAGTCCATAGTCATCACTGTATGACAGAGTCCATAGTCATCACTGTATGACAGTCCACAGCTGGCTCACAGGTGACCACACAGAACAATTACAAGCTTCAGAATAACAGTAGTTAGATCTGCTGACAAGGTGATGGAGCATTTTAGTGACTTGACATGTGAGCATAACTTGTCATGATCATGACTAATATCTGTTGCGATGTGAACTCAAATCAACCCACAACCCATTTCAAATCAACCCACAACCCCAACGATTGCTTTGTCAAGAGATGTAAGTCTAAGACACGTACCTGACTTTAGCGAGGTGTGAGATCTGACTAACGCTGGTCTGAGAACTGATGGAGGAGGCAGGACATGGACCCACTCTGCTTTTGGAAAGGTTCTTGAAAAGAGACACAGGTAGAGATGAGGAAGCATTGATACACACTGGTAAGTAACAACGCTAAATGTCTAAAACTGAGATTCATCTGATATTACATCACTATTAGCTCACAAGAGATAGATGCTGCTTCTATCACTTCATACTGGGGCGGACCTTGTTCAGATCTTGTGGCTCTGCGCAGCCCCGGCCGGCGGGCTGATTGGCTGTGTTCCAGGATCACGGGGTAACAGTGAAGCTACAACAATTGATATAATGGAACTTCCGGATTTAGCCACTGTTTTCAAAATAAAAGCGATCCGTCGAATGATATGGAGGGGGGGACACGTTGAAAAACAGATCCAGTATCTAAAAACAAACTGTCACTGTCAATATAGTTAACCTTCCCTAAAGGGACAGTTCACTCCAAACTCCAACTTTTCAGATCTCAACAGTGGGTTGGTGCTTCTAGGTTGGTGCATAGCCTGGTAAACCCACCCAGACAGCTTGTAAGTGCATAACTACTAGGCCTATTTAGAAACCAGAGCAGTACATGTACATGTTCTGCAACTTTTGATATGAACACACATGGTGCTTCACTTGAGTCAAAGTGACAATGAGACAATTTAGCAAAACAGCATATATCTTTTTCATTGAGAACATGCAGCATAGGGTTCCCTGGTTGTGAGGTGTACTTCACTCTTTCTGCTAAGGTTAGAGAATGTTAGAGAACCAAGCGTGACAGACAGGCCAGTGTTCTGCTGAAACCACCCGCCTCACGCAGGGGAAGTGGAACCCTGTGACATTAGTCTGGTTTTGGCTCAGCTCCGCTCTCCCTGAGTGTAATGGACTGACTTATATAGCTATGCCTTATTCCAAAGAGCTTTACAACGGCCTCTCATTCACCCATTCACACAGACATTCCACACACCAATGGCGGCAAGCTACCATGCAAGGCGCCGGCCCGCTCACTGGGAGCAACTTGGGGTTCAGTGTCTTGCCCAAGGACACTTCGACATGTGGCCAGCCGGGGCTCGAACCGCCGATCTGCCAACCTTGCGATCAGATTAGATGCCGACTCTACCTCCTGAGACACAGCCGCCCCTCTCTACTAAAAAACTATGGGACTCCATGAAACATATGACTAACATGGCCCCAGCTAAAAGGTGCCTTAGTGTCCTAAACGAGGGTGAAAAAGCCAATGAACTTAACCATTTTTATGCCAGGTTTGAGACTGCCGACTTCTCGATGGAGCAAACAGTGGCTCTTCAGGCGCTGCCTGAGTTGGAAGCAAGTATCACCATTGAGCAGCGCGAGGTACAGAGACTGTTCGCTAACACCCGCCCTAGAAAGTCCTCTGGACCGGATGGCATCTCTGGGCTCATGCTAAAGTCCTGCAGTGAGGAGCTGGCTGAGGCCTGGTGTCCTATCTTCCAGAAGTCTCTGGACTCTCACACTGTTCCGTCCATCTGGAAAGACGCTATCATTATTCCTGTTCCTAAGAAGGCTAGCTGCAAGGAAAATAATGACCTGCGACCAGTCGCTTTGACATCTGTTGTAATGAAATGTTTTGAAAAATTCATTATGTAAAGTGAAAAATGCAGTCAGTTGCTCTCTGGATCCTTTTCAGTTTGCGTATAGATGTAACACAGGCACAGATGATGCAACCTCAGCCATGGTGCACTTCATATCTAAGCACTTAGAGGACCCTACCTACTATGTCCGACTCCTATTTGTTGATTTCAGTTCTGCTTTTAACACGATACAGCCGCACCTTTTAATTGAGAAGTTAAATGGGCTTAATGTCCCCCCCCCTCATTATAAAATGGTATCACTCCTTTTTAACTAACCGCACACAGCGGGTCAGTGTTAATGGCACTCTTTCGGAACCCAGAACCATAAGCACTGGTGCTCCACAGGGTATAGTCAGTTCCCCTGTGCTCTTTACTTTATACACAAACGAGTGCAGAAGCACCTACCCTAGCAACTGCATCATAAAATTTTCGGATGACACTGCCATCCTTGCTTTAATCAAAAAGGACAGTGACCTAAATGACTATTATTCTGAAATCCAGAGGTTTGTTAAATGGTGTGATGTTAACTGCCTGGTTTTAAATGTTAAGAAAACTGAGGAGATGGTGTTCGACCCCAGAGGTGTTGGGGACCACAGGCCTGTGGTCATCCACAAACAATCCATCTCTCAGGCCGCCTCTTACAAATATCTTGGGGTTTTCATTGATAACTCACTCACCTGGAGCACTCATGTAGACAGCCTTTGTAGCAGATTACAACAACGACTACACTTCCTACGCCACCTTAGAGTTCATGGTGTTGACCCAAAATTTATGCTACTTTTCTACCAGTCTGTCTTAGAGAGTCTCATCAGATACGGCATTACATCTTGGTTTGGTAACCTATCTGTAAAACTAAGGTCCAAACTGGTCCGACTGATACAGACTGCATGGAAGATCATAGGGGTGAAAGACCACTCATCCCTGCAGTCTATTTTTGAACAGGCTACTCTCAGACAGGCTAGTAGAATTCTCATGAATCCCTCCCATGTCCTACATGCAGAGTATGAACTGCTGCCCTCTGGGAGGAGGTTCAGAGTCCCCCGCGCTAGATTAAATAGATTTAAAAATTCTTTTATTCCCGTTTCTGTTAAACTTTTAAACTGCACAAGATGAATGTAACTTATCTTGCTTATCATTTTATTCCCACTCTTGTTTTAATCAGGTCCGCCCTCTGTTTGTGTGCTAATATCCTGTATTGTCTGTTGCTCTTTGTTGGCTGCTGTGGGGTGCAAGCCCAATACACATTTCCCAGTGATGGGACAATAAAGTGACTCTTGACTCTTGACTTGACTCTCTGCCGCACACCTCTCGGTCCCGTCTCCCATGTCAGGAAGTCAGAAACACGGTGGAGTAGTGGACAGGTAGTAATGGACAGGTAGTAATGGACAGGTAGTAATGGACAGGTAGTAATGGACAGGTAGTAATGGACAGGTAGTAATGGACAGGTAGTAGTGGACAGGTAGTAATGGACAGGTAGTAATGGACAGGTAGTAATGGACAGGTAGTAATGGACAGGTAGTAATGGACAGGTAGTAATGGACAGGTAGTAGTGGACAGGTAGTAATGGACAGGTAGTAATGGACAGGTAGTAATGGACAGGTAGTAATGGACAGGTAGTAGTGGACAGGTAGTAATGGACAGGTAGTAATGGACAGGTAGTAATGGACAGGTAGTAATGGACAGGTAGTAATGGACAGGTAGTAGTGGACAGGTAGTAATGGACAGGTAGTAGTGGACAGGTAGTAGTGGACAGGTAGTAGTGGACAGGTAGTAGTGGACAGGTAGTAATGGACAGGTAGTAATGGACAGGTAGTAATGGACAGGTAGTAATGGACAGGTAGTAATGGACAGGTAGTAGTGGACAGGTAGTAATGGACAGGTAGTAATGGACAGGTAGTAATGGACAGGTAGTAATGGACAGGTAGTAATGGACAGGTAGTAATGGACAGGTAGTAATCGACAGGTAGTAGTGGACAGGTAGTAGTGGAACTGCTTATTGCACAATGCTATTTATACTATTTCAAAAACATAGAAATGATCTTCTCATTGTGTTGCGTCTACATATTTCATAATGTATTCATAATGGAATAACATACATTAATACCAATTGAAATTGGTAATACAGGTCTACAAAATAAGAGTAAGTTATGACCATTCATTTTACAACGTGTAGAAACATTTGTACAAACCTTATGAAATGTCACACTCTGGTGGCCAGAATAAAAGCTGTGCAGCAGCAACATTACTGAGTACAGTAGTAATTATGTGGCTGAGCAGAAGGCTGGTCTCAATGTAATGGAACAGTTTCCATTATTTTTAGAGCCGCTCTGCCTCTAGTCCATTAATTGATTGTATACATGGTGTTGTGTTTTTATAAAAACACCTGGTTGCTACAAATGCAGAGCTTTGGGAGATTTTCTGGCAACCGTTCTCAAATGGGAAAGACCATGGGAGAAGGCGGTGAGCAACAAGAGCAACAAGAGCAACAAGGGAGCACCCAGTGAACTGGGTAGCACAGAGTCCAAGCCTGCCCAGTTGCATTTGTAGCAACCAGCTACTACACTTGACCTTAGCCAAAAGGCCGAGGAAGCGATACCCACAATGGGTACGAGGTAGGAGAGTCAATCTCTGACACGTCAATTCACGTCACGGTTTAACCACAATAGTTTCTATATGCATTCCACCAAATAATACAACATCTTTAACTTAACATTGTTCATGTACTGCTAATGTACAAAACATCCCAGAAATGCTACTTATGACTGTTCCAAACTGGGAAATTCAATACGTCCCACGGTCACGTGGTAAGCCGTCTCCAATCGTAGCGGAAGAAGGCATTTGCTCATCAAAATCACATTTACCGCAAACTGGAAATAATGACAAACCGGTTACATGTAGTAAAACGTAATGTGATTATTATGGGCCATGTTTTGGATATTGACGCTTAGCTTTTCGCCTGAATATGAATGACACAGACACACGCACACACACACACACACACACAGCAGCCGATAGAAAGACCTCTGTCGCCCTCTAGCGGTTATATTACACTTTGACCAGACATCTCTGACCTCTCCTGTTTCTCCCCGGTTAATTGTCAGTACTATCCTTGATGATCGACTAAATTAATTGTAGGACTGTGTACAAGTGAAAACAAACCACAGACCAAAGTAATCAGAGGCATGACCATTTATGTGGAATAAACTCGTTTCACAAGCACTACGACTTCACCCAATGAGCCTAGTCACTGTGGCTGTGATAGCACTGGCCAACCCAGTTAAAACCAAGGCTTTGGACTTTTGGGGGACTGCCAGTTGAGCTTTCTCCAAGCTCTGGAGGGGTCGGCGATGTCACAGTGTGGGTTGAAGAGCTCTCACCAAGCTCTGGAGGGGTCGGCGATGTCACAGTGTGGGTTGAAGAGCTCTCACCAAGCTCTGGAGGGGTCGGCGATGTCACAGTGTGGGTTGAAGAGCTCTCACCAAGCTCTGGAGGGGTCGGCGATGTCACAGTGTGGGTTGAAGAGCTCTCACCAAGCTCTACCCTGGGAGGCCATGGAGGATGGCTGAAGAGACACCAGGCAGTGCTACAGTAGTAAGAAATACAATAGTTAGTGCAGAGAGTCCATAGTCATCACTGCATGACAGAGTCCATAGTCATCACTGTATGACAGAGTCCATAGTCTTCACTGTATGACAGTCCACAGCTGGCTCACAGGTGACCACACAGAACAATTACAAGCTTCAGAATAACAGTAGTTAGATCTGCTGACAAGGTGATGGAGCATTTTAGTGACTTGACATGTGAGCATAACTTGTCATGATCATGACTAATATCTGTTGCAATGTGAACTCAAATCAACCCACAACCCATTTCAAATCAACCCACAACCCCAACGATTGCTTTGTCAAGAGATGTAAGTCTAAGACACGTACCTGACTTTAGCGAGGTGTGAGATCTGACTAACGCTGGTCTGAGAACTGATGGAGGAGGCAGGACATGGACCCACTCTGCTTTTGGAAAGGTTCTTGAAAAGACACACAGGTAGAGATGAGGAAGCATTGATACACACTGGTAAGTAACAAAGCTAAATGTCTAAAACTGAGATTCATCTGATATTACATCACTATTAGCTCACAAGAGATAGATGCTGCTTCTATCACTTCATACTGGGGCGGACCTTGTTCAGATCTTGTGGCTCTGCGCAGCCCCGGCCGGCGGGCTGATTGGCTGTGTTCCAGGATCACGGGGTAACAGTGAAGCTACAACAATTGATATAATGGAACTTCCGGATTTAGCCACTGTTTTCAAAATAAAAGCGATCCGTCGAATGATATGGAGGGGGGGACACGTTGAAAAACAGATCCAGTATCTAAAAACAAACTGTCACTGTCAATATAGTTAACCTTCCCTAAAGGGACAGTTCACTCCAAACTCCAACTTTTCAGATCTCAACAGTGGGTTGGTGCTTCTAGGTTGGTGCATAGCCTGGTAAACCCACCCAGACAGCTTGTAAGTGCATAACTACTAGGCCTATTTAGAAACCAGAGCAGTACATGTACATGTTCTGCAACTTTTGATATGAACACACATGGTGCTTCACTTGAGTCAAAGTGACAATGAGACAATTTAGCAAAACAGCATATATCTTTTTCATTGAGAACATGCAGCATAGGGTTCCCTGGTTGTGAGGTGTACTTCACTCTTTCTGCTAAGGTTAGAGAATGTTAGAGAACCAAGCGTGACAGACAGGCCAGTGTTCTGCTGAAACCACCCGCCTCACGCAGGGGAAGTGGAACCCTGTGACATTAGTCTGGTTTTGGCTCAGCTCCGCTCTCCCTGAGTGTAATGGACTGACTTATATAGCTATGCCTTATTCCAAAGAGCTTTACAACGGCCTCTCATTCACCCATTCACACAGACATTCCACACACCAATGGCGGCAAGCTACCATGCAAGGCGCCGGCCCGCTCACTGGGAGCAACTTGGGGTTCAGTGTCTTGCCCAAGGACACTTCGACATGTGGCCAGCCGGGGCTCGAACCGCCGATCTGCCAACCTTGCGATCAGATTAGATGCCGACTCTACCTCCTGAGACACAGCCGCCCCTCTCTACTAAAAAACTATGGGACTCCATGAAACATATGACTAACATGGCCCCAGCTAAAAGGTGCCTTAGTGTCCTAAACGAGGGTGAAAAAGCCAATGAACTTAACCATTTTTATGCCAGGTTTGAGACTGCCGACTTCTCGATGGAGCAAACAGTGGCTCTTCAGGCGCTGCCTGAGTTGGAAGCAAGTATCACCATTGAGCAGCGCGAGGTACAGAGACTGTTCGCTAACACCCGCCCTAGAAAGTCCTCTGGACCGGATGGCATCTCTGGGCTCATGCTAAAGTCCTGCAGTGAGGAGCTGGCTGAGGCCTGGTGTCCTATCTTCCAGAAGTCTCTGGACTCTCACACTGTTCCGTCCATCTGGAAAGACGCTATCATTATTCCTGTTCCTAAGAAGGCTAGCTGCAAGGAAAATAATGACCTGCGACCAGTCGCTTTGACATCTGTTGTAATGAAATGTTTTGAAAAATTCATTATGTAAAGTGAAAAATGCAGTCAGTTGCTCTCTGGATCCTTTTCAGTTTACGTATAGATGTAACACAGGCACAGATGATGCAACCTCAGCCATGGTGCACTTCATATCTAAGCACTTAGAGGACCCTACCTACTATGTCCGACTCCTATTTGTTGATTTCAGTTCTGCTTTTAACACGATACAGCCGCACCTTTTAATTGAGAAGTTAAATGGGCTTAATGTCCCCCCCCTCATTATAAAATGGTATCACTCCTTTTTAACTAACCGCACACAGCGGGTCAGTGTTAATGGCACTCTTTCGGAACCCAGAACCATAAGCACTGGTGCTCCACAGGGTATAGTCAGTTCCCCTGTGCTCTTTACTTTATACACAAACGAGTGCAGAAGCACCTACCCTAGCAACTGCATCATAAAATTTTCGGATGACACTGCCATCCTTGCTTTAATCAAAAAGGACAGTGACCTAAATGACTATTATTCTGAAATCCAGAGGTTTGTTAAATGGTGTGATGTTAACTGCCTGGTTTTAAATGTTAAGAAAACTGAGGAGATGGTGTTCGACCCCAGAGGTGTTGGGGACCACAGGCCTGTGGTCATCCACAAACAATCCATCTCTCAGGCCGCCTCTTACAAATATCTTGGGGTTTTCATTGATAACTCACTCACCTGGAGCACTCATGTAGACAGCCTTTGTAGCAGATTACAACAACGACTACACTTCCTACGCCACCTTAGAGTTCATGGTGTTGACCCAAAATTTATGCTACTTTTCTACCAGTCTGTCTTAGAGAGTCTCATCAGATACGGCATTACATCTTGGTTTGGTAACCTATCTGTAAAACTAAGGTCCAAACTGGTCCGACTGATACAGACTGCATGGAAGATCATAGGGGTGAAAGACCACTCATCCCTGCAGTCTATTTTTGAACAGGCTACTCTCAGACAGGCTAGTAGAATTCTCATGAATCCCTCCCATGTCCTACATGCAGAGTATGAACTGCTGCCCTCTGGGAGGAGGTTCAGAGTCCCCCGCGCTAGATTAAATAGATTTAAAAATTCTTTTATTCCCGTTTCTGTTAAACTTTTAAACTGCACAAGATGAATGTAACTTATCTTGCTTATCATTTTATTCCCACTCTTGTTTTAATCAGGTCCGCCCTCTGTTTGTGTGCTAATATCCTGTATTGTCTGTTGCTCTTTGTTGGCTGCTGTGGGGTGCAAGCCCAATACACATTTCCCAGTGATGGGACAATAAAGTGACTCTTGACTCTTGACTTGACTCTCTGCCGCACACCTCTCGGTCCCGTCTCCCATGTCAGGAAGTCAGAAACACGGTGGAGTAGTGGACAGGTAGTAATGGACAGGTAGTAATGGACAGGTAGTAATGGACAGGTAGTAATGGACAGGTAGTAATGGACAGGTAGTAATGGACAGGTAGTAATGGACAGGTAGTAGTGGACAGGTAGTAATGGACAGGTAGTAATGGACAGGTAGTAATGGACAGGTAGTAATGGACAGGTAGTAATGGACAGGTAGTAATGGACAGGTAGTAGTGGACAGGTAGTAATGGACAGGTAGTAATGGACAGGTAGTAATGGACAGGTAGTAATGGACAGGTAGTAATGGACAGGTAGTAATGGACAGGTAGTAATGGACAGGTAGTAATGGACAGGTAGTAATGGACAGGTAGTAGTGGACAGGTAGTAATGGACAGGTAGTAATGGACAGGTAGTAGTGGACAGGTAGTAATGGACAGGTAGTAATGGACAGGTAGTAATGGACAGGTAGTAATGGACAGGTAGTAATCGACAGGTAGTAGTGGACAGGTAGTAGTGGAACTGCTTATTGCACAATGCTATTTATACTATTTCAAAAACATAGAAATGATCTTCTCATTGTGTTGCGTCTACATATTTCATAATGTATTCATAATGGAATTACATACATTAATACCAATTGAAATTGGTAATACAGGTCTACAAAATAAGAGTAAGTTATGACCATTCATTTTACAACGTGTAGAAACATTTGTACAAACCTTATGAAATGTCACACTCTGGTGGCCAGAATAAAAGCTGTGCAGCAGCAACATTACTGAGTCAACCAGTAGTAATTATGTGGCTGAGCAGAAGGCTGGTCTCAATGTAATGGAACAGTTTCCTTTATTTTTAGAGCCGCTCTGCCTCTAGTTCCTTTATCTTTCCCCTATGCCCTTCCAACGCCAGATAAGATCATAGACCTTCCAACGCCAGATAAGATCATAGACCTTCCAACGCCAGATAAGATCATAGACCTTCCAACGCCAGATAAGATCATAGATGAGCAAATGCCTTCTTCCGCTACGATTGAAGGTCTTTGTCAGATTGTCAGAGATTGACTCCCCTACCTCGTACCCATTGTGGGTATCGCTTCTCGGCCTTTTGGCTAAGATCAATTACAATTAATGTTGGTTGTTGTTGAATGAAATGTCTTAAATGTCTGATTGTTTTATGATTGATTAATTGATTGTATACATGGAGTTGTGTTTTTATAAAAACACTTGGTTGCTACAAATGCAGAGATTTGGGAGATTTTCTGGCAACCGTACTCAAATGGGAAAGACCATGGGAGAACACACTGAAACTACCAGGCAACACCCAGTGAACTGGGTAGCACAGAGTCCAAGCCTGCCCAGTTGCATTTGTAGGAACCAGCTACTACACTTGATCTTAGCCAAAAGGCCGAGAAGCGATACTCACAATGGGTACGAGGTAGGGGAGTCAATCTCTGACACGTCAATACACGTCACGGTTTAACCACAATAGTTTCTATATGCATTCCACCAAATAATACAACATATTTAACTTAACATTGTTCATGTACTGCTAATGTACAGAACATCCCAGAAATGCTACTTATGACTGTTCCAAACTGGGAAATTCAATACGTCCCACGGTCACGTGGTAAGCCGTCTCCAATCGTAGCGGAAGAAGGCATTTGCTCATCAAAATCACATTTACCGCAAACTGGAAATAATGACCAACCGGTTACATGTAGTAAAACGTAATGTGATTATTATGGGCCATGTTTTGGATATTGACGCTTAGCTTTTCGCCTGAATATGAATGACACAGACACACACACACAGCAGCCGATAGAAAGACCTCTGTCGCCCTCTAGCGGTTATATTACACTATGACCAGACATCTCTGACCTGTCCTTCTTCTTTCGTGTAACGTCAGAGGTCCAACTCGGTGTCGCGTAGCCATGCCCGCATCTCTGGTTCTAGGTCGAAGAGGCTGGCTTCTGAGGGTGGTCTATATAAGGGGCAGATGGTGATTAATGGGGCTTTTCCTCTACGGTGCTGACCCGGGTCAGCCCGCTTCGGTCTGCTTCTTTTCCCCTTTTCCATTAGTCGTCCCAGGTCGGTTCGGTTCGCTTCGGCTCGCTTCTTTAGCTCCACATCGACCCCAGGGTCTACAATTTCATATCCGGGTCTTTTTGCCAGGCTGCGTGTGACGTGTGACGCTGCACACCGTTGATTGGTCAATGGAAATCGTCATCCCATGTCCCATCCCATATATTTCTTCACTAACCGCCATCTTGAAATACCACATTCGCTCTAGGAAAATGTCACTACAGTTTCTGTAATAGCTTATTAATAAAGATTCGGAAAATTATGCTGTATTATCTTAGTTTAATGTCATTTCAATGAATCATATAACTTTTATTTACAACAAGCACAACACAAAAATCGCTATTATGCACCGTGTTTGTCCGTGAATAACACCGGCTGTGGAGGTGGTACAAACACAATACTCCTTTGCTAACTTCACCATCTGCCTACGGTCATTTTGAGCCCTTAACCACCGCGCTGACACCCCGAGAAGTTATGCTTTTAACCGTAAACTCGATGAACCGGGAGTTCGCCCGCTGCCGTCCAGCCATTTTCGCCGTTCACTCATGAGTCAAATGCCGGTTTTAACAGGGAATTCGCTCCGCGCTGTGTCCACGGTGATAGAAGTGGAGGATCGACTCCATTCAAAAACGTTTGAATTCCCTGGCTTCTCCTCTTTCCGGACACGTTTGAATTGTTATCCTAACCCCCGGTAACCCAAAGTTATTAACCCGCAAACGGCACCGTGTTTGTCTGTGAATAACACCGGCTGTGGAGGTGGTACAAACACAATACTCCTTTGCTAACTTCACCATCAGTCTACGGTCATTTTGAGCCCTTACCCACCGCGCTGACACCCCGAGAAGTTATGCTTTTAACCGTAAACTCGATGAACCGGGAGTTCACCCGGCCGCTGCTGCTGTGCTGTCCAGCCATTTTCGCCGTTCACTCATGAGTCAAATGCCGGTAGATTCGCGTTTTGTTGGCGTTTCCCGATGATGATACTACAGTTCATAAAGCAGACAAGTGAAGGCAGTGGTTTTAAGGGTTCAAAAAACATGACTTTATTATGTGTACATAGCTTCCTCTCTCTCTTTCTCTTTCTCTCCAAAAAAATCACGGCTGTTGCTGTGTACACCCGGAAGCTTTTTGCCAGGCTGCGTGTGACGCGTAACTCCGCCTACTATCGTCTACTCCTCCTACTAGTCCGGGTCGGTTTGTGTATAATGGAAAACCAGAACTGATCTAAACCGAACTGGGCCGACCTGACGCGAACCGAACTGGGCCGACCTGGGCTGCTGATGGAAAAGCCCCATATGTGGTCGGCGGTCTGCTCTGGGTCACCGCACTCGCATGCCGCACTGTCCTGTCCTGTTTCTCCCCGGTGAAGTTCAGCCCAGCAATTTATCGATAACGTTTGTGCCATTTAGAAGCTACAGTTAAACCAACCGGTAGCACAGATAAAACCTGTTTAATGCGAGTATCAGGGTACCAGAACCATTCACCTTTACAACGAGGTACATTCTCGTGGAACGAGTAACACAGCTAAATGTGAGTGAATACCAACAGAAGAATATAATTGCAGGGGATTTTGGCAAATGTTTGGGCCACTACCCACACGTTTAGCTGTGTTGCTCGTTCCACGAATGCATGATCCTTACACGTTGTACCTCGTTGTAAAGGTGACTAATCAGGCTTTCCAACGATATCAAATACAATACCAAATACAATTGGTATTATTAAAGGGGAGGAATAATCGACCAAATTAACATTTTCGAACCTTTTTGAGGAGTTTATATCAGGGCTGGATGCGTCATGCCAGGCGATACTTCCCCCCTGCCTGGCCAGGGAGAACACTGCCTGTGGTGTGGATGAGGATCTGTGGCCAGACAGCAACGCAAGGCATGCAGGGCAACTGTCTTTGTGTTTAGTTCCTTTATCTTTTCCCTAGGGCCTAACCTTAACCCTAACCGTAACCCTAGTAGTTAATTCGCTTGAAAATCTTATGGAAACAGGGATCTAGAAGCCTTTTTCATATTTTTCGTAGTTTATTTACTTCACTTGGGTAGTGATCTTCTCTTTTTATAGGACTATAGTTTGATCATGAGGAAAACGTCATCATTTCATCTCTTTTGTCATACTGTATATCTTCATACTGTAGATCATTTACAGCTATGGAGCAGAGAGATTTGGGGTGAAAAGTAAGAACCATGGGACACGGAAGGGGACACGGAAGGAACCATCAGCCCATCTCAAGTCCAGGAGACAACAAGAGATTGAAAGACTTGTGAAAGAAAGAAGGTGCCTGAGAAAACAGTGGAAGAAGGCCACAGAAGTGGAAAGGAAAGGACTTGAGGCACTACAGGCCGACATCAAGCAGCGTCTTGCAACACTGCGAAGAGCAGAATGCTTGAGAAAGCAACACAAGAAGAAAGTGCGAACGAGGACTGCCTTCTACAGAGATCCCTACAAGTTCGTCAAAGACCTCTTTGTCAAGGAGAAAACAGGGACCCTCAAAGTACCCATAAGGGAACTAGAGGAGCACCTGAGGAAGACCTACTCTGACAACCAGAGGCATGTGCCAGCCAGCATTCCGGATGACATGCCACCAATCCAACCACCTGAGCACCAGATGGAAACAAGGCCCCCTACATGGAGCGAAGTTGAGAGCACAGTAAAACGGGCAAGAACAGCCTCAGCCCCTGGGCCCAACGGCGTTCCATACAGGCTATATAAGAACAGTCCAGGCGTCTTGAAGTACCTCTGGAAGCTAATGAAAGTGGCATGGGAAAAGGGAATCATACCAAAGGCATGGCGAAGGGCAGGAGGGATCCTGATTCCCAAAGAGAAGAATTCCTCAACCATCGACCAGTTCCGCCAGATCAGTCTACTGAATGTGGAAGGAAAGATTTTCTTCAGTGTTGTGGCCCAGAGGCTCTCAGTATTCTTGCAGAAGAACAACTTTGTCGACACCTCAGTGCAGAAGGCAGGGATAAGTGGATTCTCAGGATGCCTGGAACACACAAATGTCATCTGGCACCAGATACAAACGGCCAAGAAGGAGAAGAAAGACCTGCATGTGGTTTTCTTAGATCTTGCCAATGCCTTCGGGTCAGTGCCTCATGAGATTTTGTGGACAGCGTTCAACTTCTTCCAAGTCCCAGAGGGCATCACAAGGCTGGTCAAAGCCTACTTCCAGGACCTCCAGTTCTGTGTTACAGCACAAGCCAGTACAACTGCTTGGCAGCACCTCGAGATAGGCATAATGGCGGGCTGCACCATCTCTCCACTGGCGTTTACCATGGCAATGGAGCTCATTATTCGAGCATCCCGATGGGTTGTTGGAGGGGAACGGTTGAAGAGCGGGCTGCGTCTTCCACCAATCAGGGCGTACATGGATGACATGACGACAATAACAACAACAAACGCATGCACCAAACGCCTGCTGGATAAACTCCAGGGAAACATCAAATGGGCACGAATGGAGATTAAACCCAGTAAGTCCCGCAGTATCTCCATTGTCAAAGGCAAGCTCGCCAATGAGAGGTTCCACGTCAACAACGAGCCAATACCAACAGTTCTGGAGAAGCCCATCAAAAGCCTTGGCCGCTGGTATAGCGCAGAACTCAAAGACTCGAAGCAGGTGGAACAACTCAAGCAGGATACAATCAGTGGCCTCAAGCAGATCAACAACACTGCTCTCCCTGGGAAGCTGAAGCTGTGGTGCTTTCAGTTTGGACTGCTGCCCCGTCTCATGTGGCCAATTTCCATCTACGAGGTCACACTATCCCATGCCAACCGGCTGGAGAGACTGGTGAATGCACAAGTGAGGAAGTGGCTTGGACTGCCGAGAGGCCTTAGCAGCATAGGCCTGTATGGCAACGGAGCCCTCTCCCTACCAATCTCAAGCCTGGTGGAGGAGTACAAATGTGCCAAATCAAGGCTGGAAATGACTCTAACAGAATCCCGGGATCCATTCGTCAGAGGTGCTGCTCCAATCCTAGCAACGGGGAGGAAATGGAAGCCATCTGCAGCAGTTGCGGTGGCAAAGACCGCCCTCAGACACCGGGATATAGTGGGGCATGTCCAACATGGCAGAGGGGGCCTTGGCTTGGAAACAACAACACCCACATGGCAAAAGGCTACTCCAACCGAACGGCGGAAGATAGTGGTTGAGGAGGTGCGCCACCAGGAGGAAGCAGCCAGGTGCGCCAAGGCAGTCTCCCAAGCCCAGCAAGGCCGCTGGATGAAGTGGGAGAGCGTGGAGAGGAGGAAAATCACGTGGAACGAGCTGTGGAGCATGGAGTCTAATAGGCTAAGTTTCATCATCAGAGCCACATATGATGTCCTGCCCTCTCCTACCAACCTACATCTCTGGTATGGAGAGGACCCAGCCTGTCTCCAGTGTGCAGCCCCAGCAACCCTCAAACACATCTTGGTGGGTTGCAAGACCAGTCTAACTCAAGGAAGATACACCTGGCGCCACAACCAAGTGCTAAAGTGCTTGGCTGCCGAACTTGAACACAAGAGGGTAACCACCAACGCCATGCCTCTAAATGCCCAGACTACCTTTCCACGGAAAACAACCTTCATCCGGGAAGGGGAGAAACAGCGGACCAAGCCATCACCTCCAGACTCAGGCCCACTGAACGCAGCCCGGGATTGGGAAATGCGGGTAGACCTCAGCCAGAGGCTCACCTTCCCACCCGAAATTGCAGCGACCAACCTGCGCCCAGACCTAGTCCTCTGGTCCAAGTCCTGCCGGCGTGTCTTCATCGTAGAACTGACGGTCCCATGGGAGGAGGCCATCGATGAGGCATTCGAACGGAAGAGGCTGCGGTATGCCAACTTAGCAGTCGAAGCAGAGGGGCGGGGCTGGAACGTGAAGGTGTGGCCAGTGGAGGTGGGCTGCAGAGGCTTTGTAGCCAGCTCCACCACAAGGCTCCTGAGGGCAGTAGGGATCAGAGGACAGGCCCAACGGAAGGCAATCAGAGAACTGTCCACTGCAGCAGAACGGAGCAGTCACTGGCTGTGGCTGAAACGTAGGGACCCAACATGGGCTCCCAAATGACCACGTGGTGCCACCGTGCGACACACACCCAGGCCTGATCAGCCTGTGGTGGGCCAACCTCGGCAGAGGGTGTCTTGTGATAACTGGCCGAAACACCCAATGAGGTCGGGGACCAGAACTGAAGATGTGTCGTACTGGTGGCACCACGTGATCATTGCCAAATTCCACTCCACCCAAGAGGACATCTCCAACTCCACTCAATTGTTGTGCTGAATATTTAGGGATTTTAACAACCAGTCCTATTAAGAATCCTTGGTAAAGATGATGTGGATGATGTGGTACTTTTTTCCTTCCGTGGTTTACATTGTCTTTGGGAAAGTGCAGAGAATACAGTATATACAGTTGGTCTTCCTTGGCCTATAAAGAATGTAACTCTTGTTTCAAGGGGATAGTCGAGCATACGTAATAGTAAGTAGCCCTCCCCCTCCCGCCCTCAGTGTCAATGTGAACACTCAATTACCCTTGGCACTACTTCTGTTTGCAAATAGTACCTTTGCACGAACCATATTTGTGCACATTTGTACATACCTCTCTTTTGATATAGCCTCTGTATACATCTGTATACACCATACTGTACATAGCTACCTTAACTGTACATATCTACCTTAACTGTACATAGCTACCTTAACTGTACATAGCTACCTTAACTGTACATAGCTACCTTAACTGTACATATCTACCTTAACTGTACATAGCTACCTTAACTGTACATATCTACCTTAACTGTACATATCTACCTTAATTGTACATATCTACCTTAATTGTACATATCTACATTAATTGTACATATCTACCCCAACTATAGGTTACTGCTATCCATCTCTTGTACATACCTCTAACTACCGTACTTGCCATACTGTACCGATCACTTATCACTATCATGTTTTATATCACTATAAAAACACTATGTTTTATAACACTTCTGGTTAGATGCTAAACTGCATTTCGTTGTCTGGTACTTGTACTCTTCAATGACAATAAAGTTTAATCTAATCTAATCTACTACGAATAAAGTTGTTTGCAATACATTCCTGTGTCCAGTGTCTTTTTGTGTCCATGTATGGTTTTTATATGTACAGTTCTTAGTTTCCTGTTGAAGAAATGTCTGGTTCGAACTTCATATTCAAGTTGTTCAGTAGCTTTCAGATTTGGGGAAATAGAAGAGGATCTGACAAAGAAAATAATCTACAGGCCATGATCCAACTGTTATAGGGCTTGTTACAAAGCCTAAACTAAACATCTCTATGCTTTCTATGGAGACAACATATTTCCGGTGCTAAACAGGTCTAATTCATAAATATGCAGACATTTAACCGGTCTAGTTAACTTAAACAGATAGAGGGGGTGCACCGTTCCTGGAGGTACTGCAATACCAGGTCGATGCGTGGAGTGGACGGAGCAAGCCCCTATTCCATCTCCCTGCTCCAAAAATCAATTTAATATATGGTCCCCGGGTAGGGGACGTATCAGATATTAAACTGATAAGAACAGAATTTTTTTGTTGTTGTTGTTGAGCCAAGCGTTTTTATTCCGTACAGCTCAGCACGTCACCGACGTGCTGGCGGAATTCACTTGCGAGCAAATAATAAACACCACTAAACAATAATACGCCCTTTGGGGCTCGGCTCGCTCGCCATGCGCTTTCTCTCTCTCCCGTTCACTTCTTTAGGTTCTTGATCTTCTTGTCAGTCTCCGGGTCACCACAGGTAGGCCCTGCTTGGGCACTACTGGCAGAGGAGGTGTCTGACTGGGCCTCAGGGGCATCTGCCATGGTTACCTCTTTTGCTGCTTTTTTTGCCTCTCGCTTCTTCTGATTCTTCAAAGCGGACTTTGACATCTGCTTGTCACCTGTAATGTGGGGTAGTGGTGGTCTAGTGAGTTGGACTTGGGATCGGAAGGTTGTGAGTTCAAATCCCGCCTGAAACCACACCACTACTAGTGTGCCCTTGGGTAAGGCACTTAGCCCTCGGTTACTCCAGGGGGAATGTCCCTGTAATTCGTAATTGTAAATCGCTTTGGATAAAAGCGTCTGCTAAATGGCAAAATTAATTAATTTAACTAAAAATTAATTTAATGCCAGATCTCAAGTTCTGTGGCGGTTCCTCTTCATACAGGGGAGGTGGCCCGCGAACTGGGCAGGCTTGGTCGAACCTACCCAGTTCACTGGGTGCTCAGGGAAGGTTACCCGCGAAATGGGCAGGCTTGGACGAACCTACCCAGTTCACTGGGTGCTCAGGGAAGGTTACCCGCGAACTGGGCAGGCTTGGTCGAACCTACCCAGTTCACTGGGTGCTCAGGGAAGGTTACCCGCGAACTGGGCAGGCTTGGACGAACCTACCCAGTTCACTGGGTGCTCAATTGAGCCCTGCCAGAAAACATCCCAAAGCCCTGCATTTGTAGGAACCAGCTACTACACTTGACCTTAGCCAAAAGGCCGAGGAAGCGATACCCACAATGGGTACGAGGTAGGAGAGTCAATCTCTGACACGTCAGTACACGTCACGGTTTAACCACAATAGTTTCTATATGCGTTCCACCAAATAATACAACATATTTAACTCAACATTGTTCATGTACTGCTAATGTACAAAACATCCCAGAAATGCTACTTATGACTGTTCCAAACTGGGAAATTCAATACGTCCCACGGTCACGTGGTAAGCCGTCTCCAATCGTAGCGGAAGAAGGCATAGGCGGTGGGCCGAAGCTGTCTATCTGCTTTCGTTTGTGAAATGATCGATCTACAACTACAGACTAGTTGATTTTTACATATACGGTAAGCTAAATATTTTATTTTTTTTTGGAACATGTTTCCGTCAGTTGGTAGACGTTGGTCGATCAACGTTTTATGAAAAGTAAACTTACGATCCATAAGTTAATAAGGAGAATGATTGGGGCTACTATGCCGCTAACCAATCAAAACCCGTTAAAGCGTCACCTGACTTGACGTCTGCCAATGATATTCCTTCAAAATACGGAACTAGGAAGTAAACAACGTATGGCTTTCTGATACGGAAGGGAGAGAGTCAGCGGTGAAGCTGACGGCAGTTCGCGAGCAGGAGGTGACGAGTCGGATTGTTTGACACGTTTCTGCGGCTGGACTGTGACTGGACAGGAGTTGCTAGAGGGAAGTGACGGTGTAGGTAGGGTATGATGGAGTCGGAGGAGGAGGGGGGTGAGCACATGGGTCGCAACAAGCGGAAAAAACAGGAAAGAGAGGATCAGGTTGGATCAAAGGCTATGAGAAAAGGTGTTTTTTATTGGTTTTTATAAAAACGCAACACCGTGTATACAATCAATTAATCAAACAATCAGACATTTAAGACATTACATTCAACAACAACCAACATTAAACTAACTAAAGTGCTCAGTGTTCAGTGTATTGTCCAGTGTAGTGTAATGTTCAGTGTTCAGTGTTCAGTGTCCAGGTTCCAGTGTCGGTAGGAGGCAGGGGTAAAAAACCTGTTCGCTGTGCATCCGGGAAAAAATTCCCCTGCAGCCCTCTAGTTGTAGAGCGACTACTATCCAGTTTGCCCACCAGTGCAAAGCCGTGGCTCCCCCACCTCCCTCCCCCGAGGGACCCCACACACCCGACTCACCCGACCCGCCCCACCACCGGCGCGTCCGGCCCAGCCCACCAGGCTCAGACTCCTGTAGCCCTTCACGAGGCTAGCCGGACCAGGCGCCCCAGCGGCGGAGCAGATCGAGCACGCAGGCCGACCGGAGGCCCCTGAGGAGAGGCCCAGAGAGCTCGGCGCATGGCAGGCAAGCAGAGGCGAAAAACCTGTACACAGCTTATCCAGGGAAAAAGCTCCCTGGCTCTTCTCAGCTTGTTCCGGGCTGGGGGTTGGGGGTTGGCGGGTAGGGGACTGGGCATGTAGCTGGGGGCCTGGAGTTGGGGGGGGGGGGCCCGGAACAGGGGGTTTGGGGTCGCTGAGTTGGAACCTGGGGTTGGTGCTGGGGTGACGTGGTGGTTCCCGCCGGTCTCTGCTCCTGGGTCTGGAAGCCTGGGTAGGTGTCAGAGCTGGATATGACATGTGCCTGAAAAGATACAGGAGTGAGAGAAGGGAGGTGTGCATGGTTTGTGTAGTGTGCATTTTGGTGTCAGGCGGGTGATCAGTACTTCCCTGTGACCCAGTGGTGTTGGTCATCCTGGTGCTGGTGGTGCTGGCAGAGACGGCTGGTTCGGCTGTGGGTTGTGTGTGTTGATATTCTGGTGAGAGTAGGAAGTGGGTCAGTGCTGTGTACATGTGTAGGTGGTGGAAGGTGCAGTAAACTTCCCTGTTGGTGTTGTGCGCTGCTCCTCTCCTGGTCCTTGTGATGGTGATACTGCTGACCAGGGCTTGTGCTGGAACAGTGGTGAAGGTGATAGTGCAGGAACTGGTGGTGTAGTGAGGTAGGCCCGGGGTGGGGGGGGGTTGGTCGATGCGGCGCGGCATGGGGGGGGGTTTAGAGGATGACGTCCTTCCATCTCTCCACCCCCCACACCGCTCTTGCTTGATCCGGGTTATTTTTAAAGTCAACAATAGCATGGTCCCTGAGGCAGAGGGTGATTCTCCTCCTCAGGGTTGTCAGGTGGACGCTCTGTTTCTGATAGACCCTGATGTTCCTCGTCTCCCAGAGTACCTGCTTGACGGCGCTGATGATCCTCCACTGTTGTTGTAGTTGGGGGGTTGTGCACCCCCCGGGAGGACCATACAGGATGTTATCGCCCGTCAAGCGGGGCAGGGTCAGCAGGCTGTTTAGGGAGACAGAGGGAACAAACAGGGCCCAGACCCGCCTGGCCACGGAGCACTCACAGAACAGGTGGTTAATGTGTTTTGTGTCCGTGCATCCGTGGGGGCATTTGTCAGTCGTTGCGATGTGCCGCCTATGCAAGAATTCCCTAGTGGGGAGACAACCATGAGCAGCCATCCAGGCAATGTCTTTTTGTTTATTGTTAGTACATTTATGATTAATGTTTTTCCATACCTGTTTGGAGTCCACGGCTGTGCTGGCCTTGGGGTGAGTAATGGTTTCCTTCGACCTTATGAAGGTCATAATGTCTTTGTATTTCCATGAGGCCAGCCCAGCCGCGGACAATCCTGTCTTGAAGGCAAAGTCCCTCCATATCTTGTAGACAGGAGGGGGGTCCCAGCTGTAGGGCACAGTGTGATTTATTGATGCGGTCACCCTGAGTGTCCGGAGGATGGGTGTGGCATAGTATATTTCAAAGAACCTGGCTTTCCTATCTTTGTTGTTGATGTTGTTGATTAGGTTGGAGAGTCCCTGTGCCCTAATGATGTTTAGGATGTCTGGGACCCCTTTCCCCCCATTCTCCACTGTTTTGTACAGGGTGGTGCGTTTTAGTTTTTCCATCTGGCTCCCCCAGACAAAGGTAAACATGATCCTTTCGATGGTTTTGGATACTGCTCTGTCTGGGGGAAACACCCTGCCCAGGTAAAGGAGAATGGGAAGAACAATAGCCTTCAGGACCAGGATCTTGCCTGTCATTGTGAGAGGCCGTGCACTCCACTCACAGATCTTCTTTTGGACCTGGCGGATGGTCTCCTTCCAGCTGCCGGAGGCTCCTCCATCTTTCTGGTAGGTGATCCCCAGCAGCTTAATGTTTTCCGTCTTTACAGGGAAGGAGGTTGCCAGGTTCTCCTGCCAGTGCTGCGACAGAAACAGCTCACACTTACCCCTATTGATCAGGGCGCCAGTGGCTGCACAGTAGTCCTCCACCACTTTCGTTGCTGTGGAAATGGAGCGACTATCCGTGCCGACGATGGTAATGTCGTCCATGTACGCCACCACCTTGAGCCTCTCCCCCCGGGCCCCTGGTAGAGGGTAGCCCATGATGTTGGGGGAGCTCCTGATCTTCCGTAGGAACGGCTCCAGGTAGATGACGTACAGTAGAGGGGCCAAGGGGCATCCCTGCCGTACTCCAGCTTTGATGGGGAAGGGGTCTGTCAACTGGTTGTTGATCCGAACTCTGCTCGTGATGTTGTTGTAGCAGAGTTCGGTCCAGTTGAGCAGGTGCTGGGGGAAGTTCATGCCTCTCAGCACCCTCTGCAGGAAACCATGGTTAACCCTGTCAAAGGCCTTCTCCTGATCCAGGCTGAGAAGGCCTAAAGGGGACCTGAAGATGAAGAGTTTAAGGTGTTTGTTTCTCTGGAGAAAGAGGGAGCAACATTTGATGGGTGGAGTCCTATGCAAATAACTAAAACTGTGTATAAGGAAATTGGGGAGGTGAGGAGTGTTAGGAAGTTAAGAAATGGTTCATTGTTGGTGGAGTGCAAGGATGAGGAACAGCTAAAGAAAGCAGTCAAGGTAACTGTATTGAACGGTCAGAAAGTAAGAAGTGTAAAAGTTCGAAAAGGAAGCAGAGGAGTTATAACCGGTATCCCTGTTTCAGTAGAAGAGGTGAAAGCTAACATTAAAAATGTAAAGGTGAGCGAAGCGAGGAGATTGAAGACTAAAAGAGATGGGATTCTTTGCGATAGTCTATCAATTTTGCTTACTTTTGAGGAAGAACGCCTCCCAGAGAGAGTGTTCATTGGCTATATGAGCTACGAAGTGAAGGTGTACATACCTCCCCCGTTACGGTGCTACAAGTGTCAAAGATTCGGGCATATAGCGGCAGTGTGCAAAGGGAAGATAAGATGCAGTAAATGTGGAGGAGAACACAAATATGAGGAATGCAGGGAGGGGGCAAATCAAAAATGTTGTAATTGTGGTGGCAATCACAGTGCAGCATATGGGGGGTGTGAGGTATTCAAACGCATGAGAGAAGTTCAAAAGGTTAAAGCTGAGCAAGGGCTGTCTTATGCAGAAGCAGTTAAGCAAATCCCCAAACCAGTTATTGTGGCAAAGGAAGGGAATAACATGAAGGGAGGAGAAAGTAGGCCTACAGCGCCGTGTGGAAAAAGTCAGGATGACACATTGATTGTAAAGAAAATTGATTTTGTGCTTTTTATTGCTGATGTTATCAATGGAGCTGCCCAAATACATAGTAGAACAGATAGAATTAAGATTATAGTTAAGTCTGCCAGAAAGTACTTAAATGCGCAAGGGATGGAGTGGGGAGATGTAGTAGATGCGCTTAATGAACCAGGTACTAGTAGTGTCGAGGAATCATCTCAATCAAAGACATGTTCAGACATATAATAATGGTATTAACTATCCTCCAATGGAATGCAAGGAGTTTGATTTCTAATGGGCAGGAATTTAAAAAATTTGTTGTAGACTTACAAAAGAAACCTAATGTAATATGTATACAGGAAACATGGTTGAGACCGCAATGGGATTTTGTAATACAGGGTTATGTAGGTATTCGGAATGATAGGAAGAATGGGAATGGTGGTGGTGTGGCTACATTTGTTAAAAATCGGACAATATTCAAAGTAATTAACTTGGGGAAAGAACATGAGTCAATAGTGGTGAAAATTTGGACAGGGAAAGATGAGTTTGTAATAGTGAACTATTATAATCCATGTAAAAGATTATGTCATGACACATTAGATATGGTGGGTGCACAAGCACAGGGTAAAGTGATATGGTGTGGGGACTTTAATGCACACAGTGCATTGTGGGGGGGGTGAAAGAACAGATGCAAATGGTTTAATTATAGAGGAATTTATAGAGGATAAGGGATTGGTGTGTATGAATGATGGGAGAGGTACTAGATATAATAGTGCTCAAAATAAGGAGAGTGCAATAGATTTAACACTGGCTTCTATGGGAATTGCAGGTATCACAAATTGGGAAGTGTTAAGGGAGTCTACAGTGGGGAGTGATCATTACCCTATAAGTATTATGCTTGGAGTAGAAGTAAATCAAGAAGAGGACATTAAGATACCGAGATGGAAGTTGGATAAAGCTGACTGGGAGAACTTTCAGCAAATTAGTTGGGTCAAGGTTGAACCGTTACTTAGAGAGGAAATATTAGATGTGGATGAGTTTAATGAGAAGTTGGTGTCAGCCATTATAGAATCAGTACAGGAAACAATACCGATGAGTAAAGGGTGTAAAGATAGGAAGAATGTACCTTGGTGGGATAAAGAGTGTTGGCAAGCAGTTAAGCATAGGAATAGTTCATTTAGACAGTTGAAAAAACATCATTCTCTGGAATCATTAATTCAATATAAAAGGGCACAAGCAGTAGTTAGGAAAACTATAAAAACAGCTAAACGGACATACTGGAGGAAATATTGTAATACGATAGGAAGGGAGACTAAGCTGTCTGATATATGGGGAATGATCCGAAGAATGAGTGGAATTAAAAGGAATTATGTAATACCAGTGTTGACAGGTAGCAATAAATCAGCAGTCAGTAATAAAGATAAGGCAGAACTTCTGGCAGAAACACTCGTGAAAGTTCACAGTTCAGGTAATTTAACAGTAAATGCTAGACACCGTAGGGATACAATTCTTGCTCAGAATATAGATGTTAATGTAAAGAAGAGTGCAACAAGGGATAGTTTAGATTTACCTTTTACATTGCTTGAATTAAAAAGGGCTGTAAATGTGAGGAGGCAATCATCACCAGGGAAGGATGGTATTTGCTATAGTATGTTAGCTCATATGAAGGATCATGCATTATATGTAGTATTAAAGTTGTTTAATAAAGTGTGGGAATCAGGTAAAATTCCAAACAAATGGAAACACTCAATCATTGTACCTATTTTAAAACCAGGTAAAGACCCATCAGATCCATCAAGCTACAGACCAATAGCACTTACATCACAGTTAGGGAAAACTATGGAGCGAATGATCACAGAAAGGCTAACATACTATTTAGAAAGTAAAGAGTTGTTCTCTCCTTTTCAAAGTGGGTTCCGTAGAGGAAGAAATACTATGGATTCCATTTTACGTCTTGAGTCAGAAATTAGGAAAGCTCAAACTAACAAAGAAATGGTGTTAGCTGTCTTTTTCGATGTTGAGAAAGCTTATGATATGTTGTGGAAGGAAGGATTGCTAATCAAATTAAGTAAACTGGGGGTAGATGGTAGGTTATATAACTGGGTGTTAGATTTTCTTTTTGGCAGGACAATACAGATAAGGGTAGGGACAGAACATTCAAAGGAATACAGGGTTGAGAATGGGACTCCACAGGGGAGTGTTTGTAGTCCAGTATTATTCAATGTCATGATTAATGACATCTTTGAACAAATAGAAAAAGGAATAGGGAAGTCTTTGTATGCAGATGACGGGACCTTGTGGATAAGGGGGCGGAATCTGAGATACATAGAGAAGAAAATGCAGATTGCAATTGAGAAGGTGGAACAATGGGCAAATGAGTGGGGGTTCAAATTATCTATACCTAAAACACAGGTAATAGTTTTTTCTAAACGATCGAGAGAAGTGTCATTGAAATTATATGGGCATACTTTAGAACAGGTTCATGTAATTAGATTCCTTGGTGTTTTATTTGATGAAAAGTTGACCTGGAAACAGCACACGGATAAAGTAAAAGATAAATGTAAAAAGGTCAATAACCTGTTAAGATGCCTGTCAGGGAGAGATTGGGGAGCAAGCAGAGCAGCATTGTTTAATGTGTATCAGGCTTTGATGAGGGCTTCTCTAGATTATGGATGTTTAGGATACATGTCAGCAGCAGTAAGCCATCTTAAAAAGTTGGATGTGCAACAATCACAAGGACTTAGAATATGTAGTGGAGCTTTTAAAACATCCCCAGTAGCAGCAATACAAGTTGAAGTTGGGGAACAGCCACTGTGGATACGCAGAATTAAACTATTGTTAGCTTACTGGGTTAATCTCCAAGGTCAGAATAGTTCACATCCAACTAGGTCTATTGTACAAGATTGTTGGGAGCATAATAAGACACATTATATGAGTTTTGGATGGATAGGGAATACAATAGCAAAAAGGTACGATTTAGATAAATTACGGTATAGTCCAGTAATCCCGCACTCAATTATTCCACCCTGGTTATATGTGAATCCATTAGTAGATTTAGATATACAGCAAGAACTACGAAAGAAGTCCAAACATGCACATCCTGGGAATGTGGTACAAAACTATATTGGTCAGCACTATACAGGCAAGTTCTTAATTTTTACAGATGGCTCAAAAGACCCAGAGACAGGACGTACAGGAGCTGCAGTATTCTTCCCACAGTATAAAACAGGAATTAAAAAAAGAACCACTGATCATTTATCAGTGTACACAGTGGAGCTCCTAGCAATATTGACAGCATTAGAATGGTTGGTAGAGAATAGGGTTAGTAATGCACTCATTGCCTCTGACAGTTGGGCAGCACTGTCAAGTATCAGATCGTTGAAATCATGCAGACAGGATATTGTTTTCAAGATCCATCATTTAATTTATGTAATATATAGTATGGATATCACTGTTTGCTTTGTTTGGGTTCCTGCTCATGTAGGGGTAGAAGGAAATGAAGATGCGGATATATTAGCTAAGCAGTCACTTAAATCAGAATCAATAGAAATGGATATTCCACTTAGTAAAGCTGAGGTAAAATCAATCATTAACAAACACATGCAGGAACTATGGCAAGAAAACTGGAACAGAAATGAAACAGGAAGGCATTTGTTTAACATTCAAAAGAAAGTCGGAATAGGAAGTAGGATGGGCAGGAACCGGAAAGAAGAGACAGTGATATCCCGGCTCAGGATAGGTCATACTGGGTTGAATGCAGTGGTGTGCCGTCAGGGCCAGCAAGGCCTTCTCTGCTGGCCTAAACATCATCAGAATATACATTTAATTTTTATATATTTTTTCTACAAATATGTATTAAATTATTCCCGTAGTCTATTCTCTTCATTTCATAGCTTTCCTCTTGGTTGCGCTGCTTCCAGACATTTGGAGGGCTGGCCTTTAGCTTTTATCCAATCAAATTCAGCCATAATGTGTTGCCAGGGTACCAAGAAATCTGCCCGCCTGCAGATTCAACAGTGGCGCGAGTACAGATTGTAATTTAAAGTGAGCGAGAAAAGAGCTGTGGCGTGCCGTGGTCAGATCTCGAGTTGGCAGCAAATCCAAGCAAATCCGACGAAGGGGCCTTCTGGATGGCGGAGCACCTGATCAGCCCCTTCACGTCTTTTGATTGGATACAAACTATTGGGAGGCGGAGCTAACACACTGAAACTTGATCTCGCTAATTTGTGTAGATGGAAGGTGTTGTTCTACAAGCCGAACCCCGACGTTAGCGACGATATCCATGTAAAAGGACTTATTGGTGGAACTGATCAACTGTACAACAGAGTCATTGAAGTCTTCTTGAGGAAAGAAAGGAGGATGGATTTTGTGTTCAAATAATCAGTTGTTTTGGTGAGTACAAAGCATTTAATGTTTTCTGCAAGAGATGTAGACATACGGAGCGACCCTGGGGTCCATAGAGATAAGTGTGTTGTGTTGCCTGGCTCAGTTGTGTGAGTAAGTGGGGCTTCAATGCGATCTTCTAACCACTTCCCAGGCTGCTACCATGGAAAACGACACACCCCCGTGACCGTATGAACACGAGGAAGATAACCATCCTTAAATGGAACCTCGAAACGGTTCTCCTATCGAGATCGACAGACCGCAACGTTCGGGAAATAACTGACGCTTTCGTTTTCATGCAATGAATTGAATACACCCAGACAAGGTGCCGCTATAATAACAATGGCAACGCCCGGTTATACTGCGTTTCTGTCTAAATGTATAGTTTCTAGAGCCATGGCGTCATAATGATGGTATTAAGAGGTGGAATAATTCAGGTAGGACATCACTGAAGGCCTAGGTGTGAAATGCACCGCCCGCCACTGGTTGAATGACACACTTTACAGAATAGGAAAACACCCAAACGGCATTTGTGCACACTGCAATAACCCGGAATCTGTTCAGCATGTGCTGCTGGAATGTGGAAAATATGAAGAACAGAGAAAGCTCCTGAAAGCAGCAATTCAGAAAGCTAAGTTAAGGTTTACTGTAGGGAACTTACTTGGAAACACAGATACAGTAAATAACCAGGTAATTAAATATCTGAAAGAAACAGGATTGATAGGTAGGATTTAACCCTACCCCTCCCCACCATTTTGTTTATTTCTTTCATTTACATTTTTCCCCCTACCCCTCCCCACCATTTTGTTTATTTATTTCATTTACAATTTTCCACCTGTCAAGCTAACGTTCCACACAGTCCGGTAGGGGGTGGTAATGCGCCACACAGTCCAGTAGGTGGCGGTAATGCACCTTAAGCTGGTTGCCAACCGCCAATCAAATAAAAAGAAGAAGAAGAAGTAAACAACGTATGGTTGGGTTGAGACAGATGGCGAGAATGGCGGATCATGGCAGAGGAAGAGGGTGGGACCGGACTGTGAATGGACGTGAGATGACAGGTGGTAGGAACAAACCAGGAAGTGAGGAGGACGCAGGAATGGTTGTCAAATGGTGTCCATGGTGTCAAACGATGAGGTGTTTAAAAAGCTAGGCGCTCTACACTCAGAAAAGGCCACGGGCCATGACAATATTCCAGCCAGATTTCTAAAAGACTCAGCTGCCTCCATTACCCCAATCATCACCCACATAATAAACCTCTCCATCAAACAGGGACACGTCCCCCTTGACTTTAAAATAGCAAGGGTAACCCCACTGTATAAAAAAGGAAGCAAATTAGACCCAGGCAACTACCGACCTGTTTCTATTCTTAATTCCATCTCGAAACTTATGGAAAAAATAGTTTATGAACAGGTCGATAGGTACCTTACCGAAAAAAAGCTGATGTATGAATTTCAATCAGGATTCAGAACATCCCATTCCACTGACACATGCCTTCTCTATTTGAACGACCACATCAACCATGAGGTGGACTCGGGCAAGTACTGCGGCATGGTCATGCTGGACCTCCAGAAGGCCTTCGACACAGTAGATCACCACATATTGTTAGATAAACTGAAAGCAATTGGGTTCGATAGAACATCGGTGAGCTGGATGCAATCCTACTTAGAGGGGAGGGAACAGGTGGTTAGTGTGAACGGAACACTGTCCCCCCCCCTCCCAGTGACCTGCGGCGTTCCACAAGGAAGCATTTTGGGACCTTTACTGTTCCTAATATATGTGAATGACATGTCATCAGCATGTAATTGCAATTTGTTCCTGTTCGCGGATGACTCGGCTCTGCTGGTCTCTGACAGGGACATATTGCAGGTGGAAAAAGCGCTAAGCACTGAACTGAGTAGAATCTGCATCTGGCTAGCTGACAATAAACTATCAATACACCTAGGTAAAACTGAAACCATCCTATACGGATCCCCATCTAAACTCAGAAAGGCTGAAAATTTTAAAATAAAAGTGGGTAACATTAATATCACAAGAAAAGAGGATATTACATACCTGGGCTCCATCTTAGAGGCAAATCTTTCCGGAGATAAAATGGCAGCAAAAGTAATCAAAAAAGTGAACCATAAAACTAGATTCTTGTACAGGATATCCTCACTTGTCAGTAAAAACACACTGAGGACCCTATCAGGAGCTCTCATTCAATGTCACTTCGACTATGCCGTAACATCATGGTACTATAGAACCACAAAGGCCCATAAAACAAGACTCCAGACAGCCCAAAATAAACTGGTTAGGCTTCTGCTAGGCCTCAACCCTAGGACACATCTAACCGCTGCTCATTTTTTGAGCCTTGATTGGCTACGAGTAGTTGACAGAGTGCAGCAGCTTGCACTGGGCCTAGTCTTCAAGATACGCTACACCACAAAGACACCCAAGTACCTGTCAACATACTTCCAAAAAGTGAACAACGTCCACACTTACAACACCAGAGGAAGCTCCACGAACCACGTTCAACCGCGTTGCACCACAAACAAGGGTTTAAACTCGTTTGCAAACTATGCAGTAAAGATGTGGAACGCCCTTCCTATAATCTTAAAGGAGTGCAAAACACTGCCCACCTTCAAAGACACTCTCAAAAAACATTTACAGGAGGCTGCAATCCGTAACTGGACCCTCTAAAACAAAAATCAGATTAAAAGACCTGAACTACCCACTGTACATACTTTGTGTTTTGTCCCCCGCCCCCACCTGTGGTGTATGTCCCCACCTGTCCTACCCGCTGTACATACCTTATGTTTTGTTGTATTGTTCTTCCCATGATGGATGTACGTTTATCTTGTAGATAGTAATAGTTATTTGTCTGTATTATCATGTAGATAGTACTAGTTCTTTTCTTATGTCTGTCTTACATGTAACGATGAATTGAAAATCAAGGACCCCAATTGAAATAAGCCAGTGGCTTTCTTGGGTTTTTATCCTCTTAGTTTGACCTTGTATGTAATATGTACTTTCATGTACCTACTTCTGCAAACATTCTAATAAAGTTTTCAATCAAAAAATTGTAGATGGCGGGGAATTTGAGAGTCCGATAAATAGGAAAGCTAAACGTAAAAAGAAGAAACAGCATCATGATGAATACAGCTCACGTTATGAATCCGATGATGATGTAATTGTTGAAGAGATAATTGATCGAAAGGAAGAGAATAGTAAAGTAATTCTGAAACTGCTTGATGAAGGTGCTTCGTTTGGTGAATGGAATCCGATTCGTCTAACCACATCGATAAAGAAAGCGATAGGAGATGTGAGTAGTGCAAGAGTTCTACGGAATGGATCACTTCTGGTGTTTTGCAGAGATGGTTTGCAGCGAGGCAAGGCTACAAAACTTACTATGCTTGAGGGTAAGAAAGTGCTAGCAACATTGACCAGTGATAAAAAGATGGTTCGAGGTGTGATATCGGCCATTCCTTCAAATGTGTCCATAGAACATATTAAGGATCACTTGAAGGGAGCTAAAATCAGTGAGGTAAAGTGCCTGAGAACCACTCGCAATGGAGAGAAATGTGATAGTTTGTCAGTTCTTCTGATATTTGACGAGGAAAGGTTACCTTCTAAAGTATTCATCGGATATATGTGCTATGATGTTAGGCCATATATTCCCCCACCACTGAGGTGCTTCAAGTGCCAAAAGTTTGGGCATGTGGCGGCTGTGTGCAAAGGCAAGCAGAGATGTGGAAGGTGTGCTGGTGACCATGAGTATATGGGAGATGCGAAGAGAATGCCAAACTAAAGTGTTGTAACTGCGGGGGGGAACATAGCTCTGCTTACGGGGGTTGTGAGGTCAGTAAGAAAGCAGCGGAAGTACAGCGTGTAAAAGTTTCTCATGGGATCACATATGCTGAAGCAGCTAAAAGAGTGATGAAGCCAGGTGGATTCACCGCTAGTGCTGAGATCGTCAGGGCAGAACAAGGAGAGGAGAGCAGCATAACTAAATCATGTGAGGGGTGTAGTAAAGTAAAGGAAGATACATTGGTGGTGGGGAAACATGATTTTGTACTCTTTATGGTTGATGTAATTAATTGTTCCTCACAAGCGAACAGTAAGACAGAGAAGATAAAAATAATAGTGAAAGCAGCGAAGAGATATCTGGGAATAAAGGGTCTGGAATGTGATGGAGTTGAGAAGATTCTAAAACTAAATGCACAACTACACTCATCACCTGGTGATGCTGGTCCTTCATAATGTGCTTAAGTATATTACAGTGGAATGCAAGAAGTCTCATTGCTAATGGACAGGAATTTAAAAAATTTGTTGTAGACTTACAAAAGAAACCTAATGTAATATGTATACAAGAAACATGGTTGAGACCGCAATGGGATTTTGTAATACAGGGTTATGTAGGTATTCGGAATGATAGGAAGAATGGGAATGGTGGTGGTGTGGCTACATTTGTTAAAAATGGGACAATATTTAAAGTAATTAACTTGGGGAAAGAACATGAGTCAATAGTGGTGAAAATTTGGACAGGGAAAGATGAGTTTGTAATAGTGAACTATTATAATCCATGTAAAAGATTATGTCATGACACATTAGATATGGTGGGTGCACAAGCACAGGGTAAAGTGATATGGTGTGGGGACTTTAATGCACACAGTGCATTGTGGGGGGGTGAAAGAACAGATGCAAATGGTTTAATTATAGAGGAATTTATAGAGGATAAGGGATTGGTGTGTATGAATGATGGGAGAGGTACTAGATATAATAGTGCTCAAAATAAGGAGAGTGCAATAGATTTAACACTGGCTTCAATGGGAATTGCAGGTATCACAAATTGGGAAGTGTTAAGGGAGTCTACAGTGGGGAGTGATCATTACCCTATAAGTATTATGCTTGGAGTAGAAGTAAATCAAGAAGAGGACATTAAGATACCGAGATGGAAGTTGGATAAAGCTGACTGGGAGAACTTTCAGCAAATTAGTTGGGTCAAGGTTGAACCGTTACTTAGAGAGGAAATATTAGATGTGGATGAGTTTAATGAGAAGTTGGTGTCAGCCGTTATAGAGTCAGTACAGGAAACAATACCGATGAGTAAAGGGTGTAAAGATAGGAAGAATGTACCTTGGTGGGATAAAGAGTGTTGGCAAGCAGTTAAGCATAGGAATAGTTCATTTAGACAGTTGAAAAAACATCATTCTCTGGAATCATTAATTCAATATAAAAGGGCACAAGCAGTAGTTAGGAAAACTATAAAAACAGCTAAACGGACATACTGGAGGAAATATTGTAATACGATAGGAAGGGAGACTAAGCTGTCTGATATATGGGGAATGATCCGAAGAATGAGTGGAATTAAAAGGAATTATGTAATACCAGTGTTGACAGGTAGCAATAAATCAGCAGTCAGTAATAAAGATAAGGCAGAACTTCTGGCAGAAACACTAGTGAAAGTTCACAGCTCAGGTAATTTAACAGTAAATGCTAGACACCGTAGGGATACAATTCTTGCTCAGAATATAGATGTTAATGTAAAGAAGAGTGCAACAAGGGATAGTTTAGATTTACCTTTTACATTGCTTGAATTAAAAAGGGCTGTAAATGTGAGGAGGCAATCATCACCAGGGAAGGATGGTATTTGCTATGGTATGTTAGCTCATATGAAGGATCATGCATTATATGTAGTATTAAAGTTGTTTAATAAAGTGTGGGAATCAGGTAAAATTCCAAACAAATGGAAACATTCAATCATTGTACCTATTTTAAAACCAGGTAAAGACCCATCAGATCCTTCAAGCTACAGACCAATAGCACTTACATCACAGTTAGGGAAAACTATGGAGCGAATGATCACAGAAAGGCTAACATACTATTTAGAAAGTAAAGAGTTGTTCTCTCCTTTTCAAAGTGGGTTCCGTAGAGGAAGAAATACTATGGATTCCATTTTACGTCTTGAGTCAGAAATTAGGAAAGCTCAAACTAACAAAGAAATGGTGTTAGCTGTCTTTTTCGATGTTGAGAAAGCTTATGATATGTTGTGGAAGGAAGGATTGCTAATCAAATTAAGTAAACTGGGGGTAGATGGTAGGTTATATAACTGGGTGTTAGATTTTCTTTTTGGCAGGACAATACAGATAAGGGTAGGGACAGAACATTCAAAGGAATACAGGGTTGAGAATGGGACTCCACAGGGGAGTGTTTGTAGTCCAGTATTATTCAATGTCATGATTAATGACATCTTTGAACAAATAGAAAAAGGAATAGGGAAGTCTTTGTATGCAGATGACGGGACCTTGTGGATAAGGGGGCGGAATCTGAGATACATAGAGAAGAAAATGCAGATTGCAATTGAGAAGGTGGAACAATGGGCAAATGAGTGGGGGTTCAAATTATCTATACCTAAAACACAGGTAATAGTTTTTTCTAAACGATCGAGAGAAGTGTCATTGAAATTATATGGGCATACTTTAGAACAGGTTCATGTAATTAGATTCCTTGGTGTTTTATTTGATGAAAAGTTGACCTGGAAACAGCACACGGATAAAGTAAAAGACAAATGTAAAAAGGTCAATAACCTGTTAAGATGCCTGTCAGGGAGAGATTGGGGAGCAAGCAGAGCAGCATTGTTTAATGTGTATCAGGCGTTGATGAGGGCTTCTCTAGATTATGGATGTTTAGGATACATGTCAGCAGCAGTAAGCCATCTTAAAAAGTTGGATGTGCAACAATCACAAGGACTTAGAATATGTAGTGGAGCTTTTAAAACATCCCCAGTAGCAGCAATACAAGTTGAAGTTGGGGAACAGCCACTGTGGATACGCAGAATTAAACTATTGTTAGCTTACTGGGTTAATCTCCAAGGTCAGAATAGTTCACATCCAACTAGGTCTATTGTACAAGATTGTTGGGAGCATAATAAGACTCATTATATGAGTTTTGGATGGATAGGGAATACAATAGCAAAAAGGTACGATTTAGATAAATTACGGTATAGTCCAGTAATCCCGCACTCAATTATTCCACCCTGGTTATATGTGAATCCATTAGTAGATTTAGATATACAGCAAGAACTACGAAAGAAGTCCAAACATGCACATCCTGGGAATGTGGTACAAAACTATATTGGTCAGCACTATACAGGCAAGTTCTTAATTTTTACAGATGGCTCAAAAGACCCAGAGACAGGACGTACAGGAGCTGCAGTATTCTTCCCACAGTATAAAACAGGAATTAAAAAAAGAACCACTGATCATTTATCAGTGTACACAGTGGAGCTCCTAGCAATATTGACAGCATTAGAATGGTTGGTAGAGAATAGGGTTAGTAATGCTCTCATTGCCTCTGACAGTTGGGCAGCACTGTCAAGTATCAGATCGTTGAAATCATGCAGACAGGATATTGTTTTCAAGATCCATCATTTAATTTATGTAATATATAGTATGGATATCACTGTTTGCTTTGTTTGGGTTCCTGCTCATGTAGGGGTAGAAGGAAATGAAGATGCGGATATATTAGCTAAGCAGTCACTTAAATCAGAATCAATAGAAATGGATATTCCACTTAGTAAAGCTGAGGTAAAATCAATCATTAAAAAACACATGCAGGAACTATGGCAAGAAAACTGGAACAGAAATGAAACAGGAAGGCATTTGTTTAACATTCAAAAGAAAGTCGGAATAGGAAGTAGGATGGGCAGGAACCGGAAAGAAGAGACAGTGATATCCCGGCTCAGGATAGGTCATACTGGGTTGAATGACACACTTTACAGAATAGGAAAACACCCAAACGGCATTTGTGCACACTGCAATAACCCGGAATCTGTTCAGCATGTGCTGCTGGAATGTGGAAAATATGAAGAACAGAGAAAGCTCCTGAAAGCAGCAATTCAGAAAGTTAAGTTAAGGTTTACTGTAGGGAACTTACTTGGAAACACAGATAAAATAAATAACCAGGTAATTAAATATCTGAAAGAAACAGGATTGATAGGTAGGATTTAACCCTACCCCTCCCCACCATTTTGTTTATTTCTTTCATTTACATTTTTCCCCCTACCCCTCCCCACCATTTTGTTTATTTATTTCATTTACAATTTTCCACCTGTCAAGCTAACGTTCCACACAGTCCGGTAGGGGGTGGTAATGCGCCACACAGTCCAGTAGGTGGCGGTAATGCACCTTAAGCTGGTTGCCAACCGCCAATCAAATAAAAAGAAGAAGAAGAAGAAGTAAACAACGTATTATCTGGAAAGACGAGAAGACTGCGTTGTTTCGGATAACTTTACTGTCAAGTAATGTTTCAGGTAAGATTTGCACGTCATACTAATTCATATCACATATTAATGAACAAGTCCATGTCATGTTGTGTCAATACAAACATGTTCTAATATGCTATTTTAGTGAAAAATCCAACCAAACGTCACACGCGATTGTGAAGCTAATGAATTAACAAGCTATCTAACTTTAAAGGGTACAATAGCTAAGTTACCAATGTCAATCATTTCAGTAATAATTGTGCCAAATTGGGACCAGTAACATTAACTTGTGTGTGAGTACGTTACAGTATATGTGTGTGCAAGCATGTTTTTGATATTGTCAATCGTCTCACTTTTACGAGGTGAGCTGGTAAGACAAAACCCAGACTAAATGTATCTTCACTTGCCTTGCCTATAATTGACGAGGCTAGACAAAGATTCAAGTGTTTAGAGAACATTTATAACACTAGTGTGTTTTCGCAGTGCAAACACAGACACATGTCTGTACATGGTAGGTTGTTAGATTTGCATGTGCATCTCCCTTTCACACATTTTGTTTTTTTGCAGGAGCAGTATACAAGCTCTAAAACTGAAATATTTGTCCCGTCTGCATATTATGCACTGGGCGGGAAGAAGATGTGGTTTTTTATTTAGGCTGAACGTAGTAGTAGTCTTTGAGCGGAGAAGTCTAGGCTTTGGTGGTGTATCATTTTCAGTTTGACCTTCTGCTTCTACTACATTGTAAGGGAGGGGGGGGAGGGAAGGGAGAGAGAGAGACATATGATACTCTATGCATTGTAATAGTAATGCTTCCAAAGTTATAGCCTAGTTTATTTACAACTCTCCTAATCTGTTTCCCCAGGTAACCCCAGATGCTCAGCCCTGGACTGCATTGCACATCTTCTGGACCTGACCTGACAGGGCTGACCCTGACCCATTGATGCCTTGTTCATATCTTGTTCATGTCATATCTTAGCTTGTTTATATCATATTGTTAATAATGTTCATGTCATATCATGTCATATTAATCTTAGCTTGTTTATATCATATTGTTCTTATAAATAACTTATATTGCTATAAAACACACCTGCAGCCTCCTGTACTGATTTTTCCCTTCTCTTGCGGGCTCTTTCAATGTTTCGTATGTTGGCATACTGCATATAGCATTGTCTATGGTAGCCAATATTGTGGTTATAGTGGTTCTCCAGCTGCAAAGCCACAGAGAGTCGTGAGATCGGCCCAGAAGATCATCGGCGCCCCCCTCCCCTCTCTGGAAGAGCTGTACAACACACGCTGCCTCAGGAAGGCCTCCAAGATCTCCAGAGACCCATCCCACCCTGGGAACGAACACTTTGTTCGGCTGCCCTCGGGCAGGCGGTTCAGGACCATGTCCGCAAGGACAAATAGACTGAAGCTCAGCTTCTACCCTAGGGCCATTCAGGCCCTGAACACAGCAAATACCAAGGTTCTAGGCCCTGGACAATCTAGACAATTTGATGGCAGCTACTAGATTGTAATCAAGTGCAATACTGAAACACAACTGTGAACATTTCAAACCTGCAAACTGCGACACTTTAAATGAATGTGCAATAATACTATGTGCAATATGACAACCCTCGGGTACATAAGGTTCAGAGATAGGAAATGTTAGGCTATGTATAGCATAGCATAGAGTACAGCACAGTGTTTTATTTGTATAGTATAGTAGATAGTGGATATAGCCTTTATTTATGTAAACCAGCTCTTTTCCCTTCTTGTTTTTAGTATTTTTTTTCCTAGCACCAGGGGAGCCCCCCCTCCCAAATATATATAATACCTATAGTTATATATTTTTACAGCCCTTTCTGCAATTTGGCTTTCTGCAGTGTGAAGATTCACCCACTGTAGAGAACAATGTACAAATTTGGTCCAACTTGCATCTGAAAATGCTATAATATTGTCCGTTCGGTTTGTTAAATGCATACAACACTCCATAATTCATCACATCTCGTTATTTCCCCGCGGTTGCTAGGGTTAACATCCAGTCAGTTGCTAGGGTTAACAGCCATTGTTTACATTTCGGGGTCCTAATGAAGCCGTACTCGAATTCTGATTGGTTTATCAACTAGAGCGACCAGCGATGTGCCTGAGCAGACAGACTATTAAAAAATAAGTTTGTGAAAATCTCCGACATAATACAGCTGCAAACAAAATTGTTATAGACTTAAGATAATTACTTAATATCGTATGTAAGAGATCGTTTACTCTGTAGATGGAAAAAGATAAACTTCGCGATAAACGCATTCGGCCCACCACCTAGCATTTGCTCATCAAAATCACATTTACCGCAAACTGGAAATAATGACCAACTGGTTACATGTAGTAAAACGTAATGTGATTATTATGGGCCATGTTTTGGATATTGACGCTTAGCTTTTCGCCTGAATATGAATGACACAGACACACGCACACACACACACACACACACACAGCAGCCGATAGAAAGACCTCTGTCGCCCTCTAGCGGTTATATTACACTTTGACCAGGGCCCTATTCCACAAAGCTCGATAAAGTTCTAAGCCTCGATAAAGTTCTAAGCCTCGAAAATGTTAGCTTGCGTTCGGTGCCATCAATGTGGCTCAAATAATTCGCTGCTTGGTTGAGCTCCTTCTGAGTCAGATATAATTAGCCTGCTCCCGACCAGGCTAAAACACAGGCTATGGTAAGACGCGCGTCAAAAAAGGCTCACGGGCGGAAACTAAACCCCGAACGAAAGTTCCTCATGTGTCTTTTAGGAAATATTAGTTCCCACTTCACACGTGATAGATAGATGGATAGGTTGACTGTGTGATAGATAGATAATTTGATATTTTGAAAGTGTGATCGATCGATCGATAGTTTGATTGTGTGATAGATAACTTGATATTTTGAAAGTTTGATAGATAGATCGATAGATCAATAAATAAAAGAGTGTTAAAAAAAATAATCATTGTTTCAACTTGCATTGCTGTCATCACAGCGGTCTGGCTGGCGCAGTGGAGGGTTGGAGTTTGATTTAGATTTTTGAAGATGTTTTTTTTGTTGCATTCATTTGTTATTGATTTATGTTAAAGGGTTATTTTGGTTATGAAGGACTGACGGAATAATAGATGGATGCATCTCATACCGAAATGGTATGGGTGTGTTTTGTTTTTATTTATTGGTTTTAATTTATTTTATTTGAATTAGAATACAATGAAGGCTATAAAATGAACATGTCCATATACCCACTTAAAAATGTGCGAGGATACGTAACAGCGTTTTGTGACAGAACTTTCACTTTCATTCATAAAATTCAACCCGTCTGTGTTACGAAGCACTTGACTTTTGGACCATTGGGACTGACTATAGCGTCATACACCATCAAAGGGGGGGAAATGCGACATGAAACATGTCAGAATGTAGCACTATCATGCACAGATCAGCCTTATAACATTTTAGATAGGCACGCTAGACAGGGAGCGCAGATTTATTTTTATGGCGTTCCGAAATGAACGATTATATGAGGCTGGGAGGGGAAAATCACAGTATACCCACTAGAAAAAACTAGACTACACCACTGCATGTAGTTATTTAATCAATTGACATGGGCCTATGCTATATAAGCAGAGCCTGCTCATATACCTATAGGCTAGACAACGATGGCATGTCCATTTCTCAACAACCCTGTGCATTTAGAGGCGCAGATCATCAGAAGAGAATTCTTTCCACGAGCTCCAAGAGTCTTCAGGGACAGAACCAATCCACTGGCCTTTCCTGATGAGTACCTGTGGGAGAGGTATAGGTTCAGCAGGCCAACCATAGTTTATTTATGTACTTTGCTGGAGCCACAAATTAGGAGGCACACACACCGCAGCCATGCATTGACCACAGTTCAGTCTGTCTGCATAGGCTTGCGTTTTTTCGCATGTGGGGCATTTTTGTACACAGTTGGAGACACAGAAGGTCTCGCTAAGGCAACGGTATGCCGGGAAGTACGAAGGGTGTACCTTGCCCTAAAGCATTGCCTCGCGGACTTCATAATTTTCCCTGGTCACCTGGAAACACGAAGAATCCAGCAGGAGTTTTATTCTATTGCAGGTGTGATGCGTGTTAAAATAGATGTAAAGTAGCCTACAGGACAAGCGTCTGTATTAACTTGATCCTCTCCTCCAGGCTTCCCCAATGTTCTAGGCGCAATAGACTGCACCCATGTGCGCATCAAGGCCCCATCTGGACCTGTGGAGGCAGACTATGTCAATCGGAAATCTTTCCATAGTCTAAATATACAGGTATGTCCATACACTGTCAGGCAGAATAGTAATAACTGCTTTTGGATCAAATGTGCACATCTGTGCTAATAGATGAAATTAGTTTTGATGTGAACACTCAGTTATGCATAACAATGTATCTGCCAAGCAAAGTGTGCCACATCATTGAAGGTCTCCCTCTATGCCATCAGATGACCTGCGAGGCAAATTGCGTGATTTCTAGCATTGAAGCCAAATGGCCTGGCTCTGTCCATGATTCCAGAATATTTCGAGCATCATCACTAGCACACAGGTTTACACAAGGCAAGATAATTACTTTCCAAGTTTCATTTAATGTATTTGAAGCTGAAGAATGTCATGCATATGTAACCAATACTTCTATTCTATAGGGCAGTTTAATGGAGTTCTGCTTGGAGACAGAGGCTATCCCTGCATGCCACACTTGCTGACTCCCTACCCAGACCCAGCAACCCAAGCAGAGAGGGCCTTCAACCATGCCCACAACAAAACAAGGGCACGAATTGAGATGTGCTTTGGGCAACTGAAGTGTAGATTTCAGTGCCTGAAAAGCCTCAGGGTCACCCCCGACAGGGCCTGTGACATCACTGTAGCCTGTGCAGTCTTGCACAACATTGCAGTCATACGCCGTGAGAGACTTCCCCCAATGTTGCCGGAGGAGCAATGGGAAGATGTCACACTAGGCTTGGAACCCATGGATGGAAGAACTATGCGGGACCATTATAAAGACAGCTATTTCAGTTAATGTATTGTATTAATGGTCACCTTTGTTTGAGTTCACCCTTTTATTTCTCTGGGCCTCTCCTCAGGGGCCTCCGGTCGGCCTGCGTGCTCGATCTGCTCCGCCGCTGGGGCGCCTGGTCCGGCTAGCCTCGTGAAGGGCTACAGGAGTCTGAGCCTGGTGGGCTGGGCCGGACGCGCCGGTGGTGGGGCGGGTCGGGTGAGTCGGGTGTGTGGGGTCCCTCGGGGGAGGGAGGTGGGGGAGCCACGGCTTTGCACTGGTGGGCAAACTGGATAGTAGTCGCTCTACAACTAGAGGGCTGCAGGGGAATTTTTTCCCGGATGCACAGCGAACAGGTTTTTTACCCCTGCCTCCTACCGACACTGGAACCTGGACACTGAACACTGAACACTGAACATTACACTACACTGGACAATACACTGAACACTGAGCACTTTAGTTAGTTTAATGTTGGTTGTTGTTGAATGTAATGTCTTAAATGTCTGATTGTTTGATTAATTGATTGTATACACGGTGTTGCGTTTTTATAAAAACCAATAAAAAACACCTTTTATTTAAAAGCTTAGCATTTAAGACAAAAAAGCCCCAAACTACGAACCCCCCGCCACCACCCCCAACCAGACAAACAACGACCGCACCAACGACTCAGACACTTGTAACTAGCAGACACCTGACAAATATTTCAACATCCACGACAGCACAGGCAAAAAAGAGACGGCAATTCTGGACTTCCAACACACAAACATGACCATTGCTCAACATCGGTTAGCCCCAACTGAACCTCTGACCAAGCAGTGGTCAGAGGCTAGGGAGGTGGCCCTCTGTCTTCTTTTTCCAAGAACAGGTGGAGTCCAGAACAGACCTGACGTGGCAGCACCAGGAGGGGACCAGCCAGGCCCAGACCCCCTCGGCCCAGAGGGAGGAGACCCAAGTGATGAGTGGAGCATGCGGGACACAGGGGAGTGTCTGGAAACTATTCAAACTCCAGATACCCAGTGTACCTGCATGCTCTCAGGTTTTCTTCCATCCTCTAGGTCCAGACCCTGCAGTAGACACGAAGGGCAACAGCCAGAGCCTAAGAGACCAGGGGACCGGCCGGGCCAGGAAACAACGCAGGGAGGCGAGAGCAGAGGGTCTGCACACGGAGTGGAGCAGCACAGCACAGACCTCCTCGACCCAGAGGAAAGGAACCGAGAAAAGGAGTGGAGCATGTGGGACACAGGAGAGTGGCTGGCAGACGTAAAATCTCCAGCGGCCCTGTGTACCCGCATGCTCTCAGGTTTCCCTTTTTCCCCTAGATCTGGACTCTGTGACGTGGACCAAGGCCAGCAGCCCAAGGTGACAAGATCCAGAAAAGGAGGTAGTGGACACGATTCAGGGAGTGCAGTGGCGGCAACCGACACACCCCTCGCGCACGCAGAAGCAAGCCTGCCCACACCCCTGCAGAAGAACATACCCCTGGCCCAAGAAAAAAAGTATCTGGTGGAACCCAGTGAACGCTGCCCCCGACCCCACCACCACGCCCCCCCCCCCCCCCCGTTCACACAGACATTTGGAAGAGGCCCCTCTCCAATCTCCAACCCCCCCCCTCACCAGTTCCAAACCTGCCCGACTTACCAGAACTTTCAAAACTTTAACTGAATTTATGTGATTGTGAAATGTGACAGATGATATAATAGGATCATGTAAATAATGTATGGTGAGATGATGATGATAATGTATGACCTACTGTTTGCCTGTATCCTGCACTGAAAATGTAAAATCTAAATAAAATAGAATTTAAGACAAAAAAGCATGTCAAAGTTGTTTTTGAAATTATTTTATTTTTTTACAACTTCTGTTGTCTCTGTGAAGACAAAAAAAAGAAACATTAAATTTCAGTCCAGAGTCAGACCATGACCTTCTGCTTCTGCTGTTTAAATGTATACTTACTTGCTTCTCCACCTGGCCTTCCAGTAACTCAATTTCCAGTTTGAGCTTCTTGCAGCGCAGTTTGGATTGCTCGCTGCGCAGTCTGAATTGCTCCCTGCGCATTCCCTGTAGTTGGACCTCTCCATCAAGATATTTCGAATACAGGGAACGGACGGACTGAAAGGGAAATTGTGTCAGAGTAGCAGACCCTAGATGTAATAGCATAGCAATATGAGTAGTTACTTACTTCAGTACTTGGTGTTAGGCTTGTGCTTGGTTGGTCCTGCAAAAAAGTTGTTGGGTTTTACATAATTTAAAGAATGCAGCATTTATTCTTATTTAATAATTTATTTATAATTAATTATTAAATAAATTAATTCTTTATTTAATTTAAAGAATGCAGCATCATCCAAAACTTTCCACATTAAATGGTTTTACCTCTGCCACTTCAGTGAAAGCGGAAATGGTGTCCTCCTCCAGCTCCCTAGACGTGCTGGGGCCATCTCCCTGCAAATACAAAACACTGCAGTTAAAGCAAAAGAATGAATTTGCATAAGATGCATGGTATTTTTGCTAAGCAAGGACGACTCACACATAGGTCAGGGTCTAGGTCTTGAGGAGGATCGATAAGTGCCATGATGTTTCTCTTCACTGAAAGATAAAGACTCATTAGTTTTTGCCATTGAGAGACTGATCTGTTGAGGAAGAGTAGTAGATAATACCTTGCACATATTGAGAAACGTTGCCTTGGGGAGGGACGTCTGATGAGGTCCCCCCCTCTATTCCCTCAACCGTAGGTCGGCCCCGGTTCTGCCCGAGGACTCGCTCCTCCGCAGAGGTGAGGTCCTGCGGTGGAGGTCCCCCACCAGTGGCAGCGGCAGGCACGCGGGAAGGTATTTTGACTGGGGGTGCTTTGGTGCTGTCTATATATGCTACAGGGAAAAAAAATAGCCAGGGAAAAAATTATAATGATTTCTCTCCCTCCCTCTCGCTGATTGCTCGTTCGCTCACACGCACACAGTGGCATAACGACGGGCCCCAATGCACGGGCAATAATAGTTAAGCACGCACGCATGCACCCACACACTACAAAGACGTAACGTTAAATATTTTACCAACAATGTGTTGGAATTTACAGTAATTTCCACTCAGCTCACAGTGTCCCACAATGTCCACAAACATGATGTTGACCATTATTACAGACAGCACTCCATGTCGATTGTTATTGCATCTTAACGGAAGCCCTTCGCTGCCGAAGAATCGGATGGATCTGAATATCAGTTCTAATACGTTTCTGGCCGTCTGTTGCTCTTTCTCAACAACGTCCGACAGTAGAGCATTAATGGGAGTGTTGTTAAGCGAAGCATGCAATCTCACCGATTCTGAATGTATGTCAGACATCTCGTGTTGGCTAAACTTACAAAAGCCTCCTACTGTAAATGCACTTGTCTTTCTGTCGTGGTGCCTTAACCCCTTCTCTATATAGCTTTACTGCAAGAGAAGCAAAGAACAGGGTCTCTTTCAGTGACATAATGCAACCATTTCCACCTGGTAAACCAGCTTTTTTTTAATGAAATGAAACTCGAATGTCTCTGTTCCAATTTTCCTCCCAGGAAAACGTATGTCTGGTCGACACGGCTTGTCAAACGGGGGTGGGGGTGGGGGTGTCAAGACTCGGATGTCAAGTCCCTAGCAAGATATGACCATGTGATCACTAACATTAAAACTAACAAACACATGTTTACATTTATTACAAAAAACACATTTATTTTTATTCCCAAAAGCAACAATAGTTATTATATTGTTTTAAATTATTGTTTGAATAATATTTTTATTTTTTAAATTCAGGCAGGAGGAGCTCCTTCTGCTTGCCGCTAGGGGGTGTTGCAGCACCCTCAGCACCCCCCTTCCCGCGTCCCTGGGCAGCGGCGTCAGCCAGTTTTTTGGTCGCTAAAAAGGGACATATTTCCAGATCAACAACTACTTGACCAAGGACATTTCACATTTCATTATAGGCTACTTACCACTCTGGAAAATATTTTTATATTTGATTTTGACCTGCTGCCAGGTGCGAACCTCACCACTGGGATGGCTCCTGTTGAGATGTAACAGAATAATGAATATAAGCCAGTAGAGGGCAGTAGAGAGCAGTAAGGGTTACTACATTTCACATTTACATGACATGTTTGCCATTAGCAGAAGCCTTCATCCAAAGTGACACATACATAAGTGAATCATCTATCCATCAGTAATCATGAGAAGAAGTAATCTATGCCAAGACAGTCTATGGTCATTGGCAGTTACAATGCTAGAAGAACATCATTACTAGGTGAGAAAGGCTTCAAACACCTCACCCATTTAGAGTAATTGAGAGTAAATGCATTGTAGTTATGTCAGTTGTGGTAAGTGCGTCTACACCATCATTTTAAACAGACATCTGATATTATTATATTATATTATATATTATTGAGACTGATAAGATCACAGTAGTGAATGTTCATTTATTACAAGATGACAATAAAACAATAGGTAAGCTATATCACTTACGCATTTAACCCGTCCGCAATTCTTTGCCACGCCATCTCCCTGGCTTTATTCACTACGGCAGTGCTGCCTTTGCGCGTGATGACTGGCCTTTCCTTGTCGTATAGCTCAACCAATAAAAGTTGCTCTGCCCTAATGAAAGAGCCGGCACGAGGGCTTTTTTCGTTTTTTTTTTGCCATTGTATCGTCATTTCGACTATCGGCTCTTCTGGGCTTTTTATATCTTCGGCCACGCGCCCATATCGAAGATTTGTAAGCCTGTCTTCTGTGAACACTGATTACACAAGGCTGATCCTCATTCGAGGAATCACCTGAGGCTTGAATACCAATCTCGAGTTGCCTGAGCGCCGCATTTATTTATATCGCAGCTAAACTGATCCACCTTTAGTGGAATAGGGCCCAGACATCTCTGACCTGTCCTGTTTCTCCCCGGTTAATTGTCAGTACTATCCTTGATGATCGACTAAATTAATTGTAGGACTGTGTACAAGTGAAAACAAACCACAGACCAAAGTAATCAGAGGCATGACCATTTATGTGGAATAAACTCGTTTCACAAGCACTACGACTTCACCCAATGAGCCTAGTCACTGTGGCTGTGATAGCACTGGCCAACCCAGTTAAAACCAAGGCTTTGGACTTTTGGGGGACTGCCAGTTGAGCTTTCTCCAAGCTCTGGAGGGGTCGGCGATGTCACAGTGTGGGTTGAAGAGCTCTCACCAAGCTCTACCCTGGGAGGCCATGGAGGATGGCTGAAGAGACACCAGGCAGTGCTACAGTAGTAAGAAATACAATAGTTAGTGCAGAGAGTCCATAGTCATCACTGTATGACAGAGTCCATAGTCATCACTGTATGACAGAGTCCATAGTCTTCACTGTATGACAGTCCACAGCTGGCTCACAGGTGACCACACAGAACAATTACAAGCTTCAGAATAACAGTAGTTAGATCTGCTGACAAGGTGATGGAGCATTTTAGTGACTTGACATGTGAGCATAACTTGTCATGATCATGACTAATATCTGTTGCAATGTGAACTCAAATCAACCCACAACCCATTTCAAATCAACCCACAACCCCAACGATTGCTTTGTCAAGAGATGTAAGTCTAAGACACGTACCTGACTTTAGCGAGGTGTGAGATCTGACTAACGCTGGTCTGAGAACTGATGGAGGAGGCAGGACATGGACCCACTCTGCTTTTGGAAAGGTTCTTGAAAAGAGACACAGGTAGAGATGAGGAAGCATTGATACACACTGGTAAGTAACAAAGCTAAATGTCTAAAACTGAGATTCATCTGATATTACATCACTATTAGCTCACAAGAGATAGATGCTGCTTCTATCACTTCATACTGGGGCGGACCTTGTTCAGATCTTGTGGCTCTGCGCAGCCCCGGCCGGCGGGCTGATTGGCTGTGTTCCAGGATCACGGGGTAACAGTGAAGCTACAACAATTTATATAATGGAACTTCCGGATTTAGCCACTGTTTTCAAAATAAAAGCGATCCATCGAATGATATGGAGGGGGACACGTTGAAAAACAGATCCAGTATCTAAAAACAAACTGTCACTGTCGATATAGTTCACCTTCCCTAAAGGGACAGTTCCCTCCAAACTCCAACTTTTCAGATCTCAACAGTGGGTTGGTGCTTCTAGGTTGGTGCATAGCCTGGTAAACCCACCCAGACAGCTTGTAAGTGCATAACTACTAGGCCTATTTAGAAACCAGAGCAGTACATGTACATGTTCTGCAACTTTTGATAGGAACACACATGGTGCTTCACTTGAGTCAAAGTGACAATGAGACAATTTAGCAAAACAGCATATATCTTTTTCATTGAGAACATGCAGCATAGGGTTCCCTGGTTGTGAGGTGTACTTCTCTCTTTCTGCTAAGGTTAGAGAATGTTAGAGAACCAAGCGTGACAGACAGGCCAGTGTTCTGCTGAAACCACCCGCCTCACGCAGGGGAAGTGGAACCCTGTGACATTAGTCTGGTTTTGGCTCAGCTCCGCTCTCCCTGAGTGTAATGGACTGACTTATATAGCTATGCCTTATTCCAAAGAGCTTTACAACGGCCTCTCATTCACCCATTCACACACACACATTCCACACACCAATGGCGGCAAGCTACCATGCAAGGCGCCGGCCCGCTCACTGGGAGCAACTTGGGGTTCAGTGTCTTGCCCAAGGACACTTCGACATGTGGCCAGCCGGGGCTCGCACCGCCGATCTGCCAACCTTGCGATCAGATTAGATGCCGACTCTACCTCCTGAGACACAGCCGCCCCTCTCTACTAAAAAACTATCGGACTCCATGAAACATATGACTAACATGGCCCCAGCTAAAAGGTGCCTTAGTGTCCTAAACGAGGGTGAAAAAGCCAATGAACTTAACCATTTTTATGCCAGGTTTGAGACTGCCGACTTCTCGATGGAGCAAACAGTGGCTCTTCAGGCGCTGCCTGAGTTGGAAGCAAGTATCACCATTGAGCAGCGCGAGGTACAGAGACTGTTCGCTAACACCCGCCCTAGAAAGTCCTCTGGACCGGATGGCATCTCTGGGCTCATGCTAAAGTCCTGCAGTGAGGAGCTGGCTGAGGCCTGGTGTCCTATCTTCCAGAAGTCTCTGGACTCTCACACTGTTCCGTCCATCTGGAAAGACGCTATCATTATTCCTGTTCCTAAGAAGGCTAGCTGCAAGGAAAATAATGACCTGCGACCAGTCGCTTTGACATCTGTTGTAATGAAATGTTTTGAAAAATTCATTATGTAAAGTGAAAAATGCAGTCAGTTGCTCTCTGGATCCTTTTCAGTTTGCGTATAGATGTAACACAGGCACAGATGATGCAATCTCAGCCATGGTGCACTTCATATCTAAGCACTTAGAGGACCCTACCTACTATGTCCGACTCCTATTTGTTGATTTCAGTTCTGCTTTTAACATGATACAGCCGCACCTTTTAATTGAGAAGTTAAATGGGCTTAATGTCCCCCCCCCTCATTATAAAATGGTATCACTCCTTTTTAACTAACCGCACACAGCGGGTCAGTGTTAATGGCACTCTTTCGGAACCCAGAACCATAAGCACTGGTGCTCCACAGGGTATAGTCAGTTCCCCTGTGCTCTTTACTTTATACACAAACGAGTGCAGAAGCACCTACCCTAGCAACTGCATCATAAAATTTTCGGATGACACTGCCATCCTTGCTTTAATCAAAAAGGACAGTGACCTAAATGACTATTATTCTGAAATCCAGAGGTTTGTTAAATGGTGTGATGTTAACTGCCTGGTTTTAAATGTTAAGAAAACTGAGGAGATGGTGTTCGACCCCAGAGGTGTTGGGGACCACAGGCCTGTGGTCATCCACAAACAATCCATCTCTCAGGCCGCCTCTTACAAATATCTTGGGGTTTTCATTGATAACTCACTCACCTGGAGCACTCATGTAGACAGCCTTTGTAGCAGATTACAACAACGACTACACTTCCTACGCCACCTTAGAGTTCATGGTGTTGACCCAAAATTTATGCTACTTTTCTACCAGTCTGTCTTAGAGAGTCTCATCAGATACGGCATTACATCTTGGTTTGGTAACCTATCTGTAAAACTAAGGTCCAAACTGGTCCGACTGATACAGACTGCATGGAAGATCATAGGGGTGAAAGACCACTCATCCCTGCAGTCTATTTTTGAACAGGCTACTCTCAGACAGGCTAGTAGAATTCTCATGAATCCCTCCCATGTCCTACATGCAGAGTATGAACTGCTGCCCTCTGGGAGGAGGTTCAGAGTCCCCCGCGCTAGATTAAATAGATTTAAAAATTCTTTTATTCCCGTTTCTGTTAAACTTTTAAACTGCACAAGATGAATGTAACTTATCTTGCTTATCATTTTATTCCCACTCTTGTTTTAATCAGGTCCGCCCTCTGTTTGTGTGCTAATATCCTGTATTGTCTGTTGCTCTTTGTTGGCTGCTGTGGGGTGCAAGCCCAATACACATTTCCCAGTGATGGGACAATAAAGTGACTCTTGACTCTTGACTTGACTCTCTGCCGCACACCTCTCGGTCCCGTCTCCCATGTCAGGAAGTCAGAAACACGGTGGAGTAGTGGACAGGTAGTAATGGACAGGTAGTAATGGACAGGTAGTAATGGACAGGTAGTAATGGACAGGTAGTAATGGACAGGTAGTAATGGACAGGTAGTAATGGACAGGTAGTAGTGGACAGGTAGTAATGGACAGGTAGTAATGGACAGGTAGTAATGGACAGGTAGTAATGGACAGGTAGTAATGGACAGGTAGTAATGGACAGGTAGTAGTGGACAGGTAGTAATGGACAGGTAGTAATGGACAGGTAGTAATGGACAGGTAGTAATGGACAGGTAGTAATGGACAGGTAGTAGTGGACAGGTAGTAGTGGACAGGTAGTAATGGACAGGTAGTAATGGACAGGTAGTAGTGGACAGGTAGTAGTGGACAGGTAGTAGTGGACAGGTAGTAATGGACAGGTAGTAATGGACAGGTAGTAATGGACAGGTAGTAATGGACAGGTAGTAATGGACAGGTAGTAGTGGACAGGTAGTAATGGACAGGTAGTAATGGACAGGTAGTAATGGACAGGTAGTAATGGACAGGTAGTAATGGACAGGTAGTAATCGACAGGTAGTAGTGGACAGGTAGTAGTGGAACTGCTTATTGCACAATGCTATTTATACTATTTCAAAAACATAGAAATGATCTTCTCATTGTGTTGCGTCTACATATTTCATAATGTATTCATAATGGAATAACATACATTAATACCAATTGAAATTGGTAATACAGGTCTACAAAATAAGAGTAAGTTATGACCATTCATTTTACAACGTGTAGAAACATTTGTACAAACCTTATGAAATGTCACACTCTGGTGGCCAGAATAAAAGCTGTGCAGCAGCAACATTACTGAGTACAGTAGTAATTATGTGGCTGAGCAGAAGGCTGGTCTCAATGTAATGGAACAGTTTCCATTATTTTTAGAGCCGCTCTGCCTCTAGTCCATTAATTGATTGTATACATGGTGTTGTGTTTTTATAAAAACACCTGGTTGCTACAAATGCAGAGCTTTGGGAGATTTTCTGGCAACCGTTCTCAAATGGGAAAGACCATGGGAGAAGGCGGTGAGCAACAAGAGCAACAAGAGCAACAAGGGAGCACCCAGTGAACTGGGTAGCACAGAGTCCAAGCCTGCCCAGTTGCATTTGTAGCAACCAGCTACTACACTTGACCTTAGCCAAAAGGCCGAGGAAGCGATACCCACAATGGGTACGAGGTAGGAGAGTCAATCTCTGACACGTCAATTCACGTCACGGTTTAACCACAATAGTTTCTATATGCATTCCACCAAATAATACAACATCTTTAACTTAACATTGTTCATGTACTGCTAATGTACAAAACATCCCAGAAATGCTACTTATGACTGTTCCAAACTGGGAAATTCAATACGTCCCACGGTCACGTGGTAAGCCGTCTCCAATCGTAGCGGAAGAAGGCATTTGCTCATCAAAATCACATTTACCGCAAACTGGAAATAATGACCAACCGGTTACATGTAGTAAAACGTAATGTGATTATTATGGGCCATGTTTTGGATATTGACGCTTAGCTTTTCGCCTGAATATGAATGACACAGACACACGCACACACACACACACAGCAGCCGATAGAAAGACCTCTGTCGCCCTCTAGCGGTTATATTACACTTTGACCAGACATCTCTGACCTCTCCTGTTTCTCCCCGGTTAATTGTCAGTACTATCCTTGATGATCGACTAAATTAATTGTAGGACTGTGTACAAGTGAAAACAAACCACAGACCAAAGTAATCAGAGGCATGACCATTTATGTGGAATAAACTCGTTTCACAAGCACTACGACTTCACCCAATGAGCCTAGTCACTGTGGCTGTGATAGCACTGGCCAACCCAGTTAAAACCAAGGCTTTGGACTTTTGGGGGACTGCCAGTTGAGCTTTCTCCAAGCTCTGGAGGGGTCGGCGATGTCACAGTGTGGGTTGAAGAGCTCTCACCAAGCTCTACCCTGGGAGGCCATGGAGGATGGCTGAAGAGACACCAGGCAGTGCTACAGTAGTAAGAAATACATTAGTTAGTGCAGAGAGTCCATAGTCATCACTGTATGACAGAGTCCATAGTCATCACTGTATGACAGAGTCCATAGTCTTCACTGTATGACAGTCCACAGCTGGCTCACAGGTGACCACACAGAACAATTACAAGCTTCAGAATAACAGTAGTTAGATCTGCTGACAAGGTGATGGAGCATTTTAGTGACTTGACATGTGAGCATAACTTGTCATGATCATGACTAATATCTGTTGCAATGTGAACTCAAATCAACCCACAACCCATTTCAAATCAACCCACAACCCCAACGATTGCTTTGTCAAGAGATGTAAGTCTAAGACACGTACCTGACTTTAGCGAGGTGTGAGATCTGACTAACGCTGGTCTGAGAACTGATGGAGGAGGCAGGACATGGACCCACTCTGCTTTTGGAAAGGTTCTTGAAAAGAGACACAGGTAGAGATGAGGAAGCATTGATACACACTGGTAAGTAACAAAGCTAAATGTCTAAAACTGAGATTCATCTGATATTACATCACTATTAGCTCACAAGAGATAGATGCTGCTTCTATCACTTCATACTGGGGCGGACCTTGTTCAGATCTTGTGGCTCTGCGCAGCCCCGGCCGGCGGGCTGATTGGCTGTGTTCCAGGATCACGGGGTAACAGTGAAGCTACAACAATTGATATAATGGAACTTCCGGATTTAGCCACTGTTTTCAAAATAAAAGCGATCCGTCGAATGATATGGAGGGGGGGACACGTTGAAAAACAGATCCAGTATCTAAAAACAAACTGTCACTGTCAATATAGTTAACCTTCCCTAAAGGGACAGTTCACTCCAAACTCCAACTTTTCAGATCTCAACAGTGGGTTGGTGCTTCTAGGTTGGTGCATAGCCTGGTAAACCCACCCAGACAGCTTGTAAGTGCATAACTACTAGGCCTATTTAGAAACCAGAGCAGTACATGTACATGTTCTGCAACTTTTGATATGAACACACATGGTGCTTCACTTGAGTCAAAGTGACAATGAGACAATTTAGCAAAACAGCATATATCTTTTTCATTGAGAACATGCAGCATAGGGTTCCCTGGTTGTGAGGTGTACTTCACTCTTTCTGCTAAGGTTAGAGAATGTTAGAGAACCAAGCGTGACAGACAGGCCAGTGTTCTGCTGAAACCACCCGCCTCACGCAGGGGAAGTGGAACCCTGTGACATTAGTCTGGTTTTGGCTCAGCTCCGCTCTCCCTGAGTGTAATGGACTGACTTATATAGCTATGCCTTATTCCAAAGAGCTTTACAACGGCCTCTCATTCACCCATTCACACAGACATTCCACACACCAATGGCGGCAAGCTACCATGCAAGGCGCCGGCCCGCTCACTGGGAGCAACTTGGGGTTCAGTGTCTTGCCCAAGGACACTTCGACATGTGGCCAGCCGGGGCTCGAACCGCCGATCTGCCAACCTTGCGATCAGATTAGATGCCGACTCTACCTCCTGAGACACAGCCGCCCCTCTCTACTAAAAAACTATGGGACTCCATGAAACATATGACTAACATGGCCCCAGCTAAAAGGTGCCTTAGTGTCCTAAACGAGGGTGAAAAAGCCAATGAACTTAACCATTTTTATGCCAGGTTTGAGACTGCCGACTTCTCGATGGAGCAAACAGTGGCTCTTCAGGCGCTGCCTGAGTTGGAAGCAAGTATCACCATTGAGCAGCGCGAGGTACAGAGACTGTTCGCTAACACCCGCCCTAGAAAGTCCTCTGGACCGGATGGCATCTCTGGGCTCATGCTAAAGTCCTGCAGTGAGGAGCTGGCTGAGGCCTGGTGTCCTATCTTCCAGAAGTCTCTGGACTCTCACACTGTTCCGTCCATCTGGAAAGACGCTATCATTATTCCTGTTCCTAAGAAGGCTAGCTGCAAGGAAAATAATGACCTGCGACCAGTCGCTTTGACATCTGTTGTAATGAAATGTTTTGAAAAATTCATTATGTGTTTTTTTATTGGTTTTTATAAAAACACAACACCGTGTATACAATCAATTAATCAAACAATCAGACATTTAAGACATTACATTCAACAACAACCAACATTAAACTAACTAAAGTGCTCAGTGTTCAGTGTATTGTCCAGTGTAGTGTAATGTTCAGTGTTCAGTGTTCAGTGTCCAGGTTCCAGTGTCGGTAGGAGGCAGGGGTAAAAAACCTGTTCGCTGTGCATCCGGGAAAAAAATTCCCCTGCAGCCCTCTAGTTGTAGAGCGACTACTATCCAGTTTGCCCACCAGTGCAAAGCCGTGGCTCCCCCACCTCCCTCCCCCGAGGGACCCCACACACCCGACTCACCCGACCCGCCCCACCACCGGCGCATCCGGCCCAGCCCACCAGGCTCAGACTCCTGTAGCCCTTCACGAGGCTAGCCGGACCAGGCGCCCCAGCGGCGGAGCAGATCGAGCACGCAGGCCGACCGGAGGCCCCTGAGGAGAGGCCCAGAGAGCTCGGCGCATGGCAGGCAAGCAGAGGCGAAAAACCTGTACACAGCTTATCCAGGGAAAAAGCTCCCTGGCTCTTCTCAGCTTGTTCCGGGCTGGGGGTTGGGGGTTGGCGGGTAGGGGACTGGGCCTGTAGCTGGGGGCCTGGAGTTGGGGGGGGGGGGGCCCGGAACAGGGGGTTTGGGGTCGCTGAGTTGGAACCTGGGGTTGGTGCTGGGGTGACGTGGTGGTTCCCGCCGGTCTCTGCTCCTGGGTCTGGAAGCCTGGGTAGGTGTCAGAGCTGGATATGACATGTGCCTGAAAAGATACAGGAGTGAGAGAAGGGAGGTGTGCATGGTTTGTGTAGTGTGCATTTTGGTGTCAGGCGGGTGATCAGTACTTCCCTGTGACCCAGTGGTGTTGGTCATCCTGGTGCTGGTGGTGCTGGCAGAGACGGCTGGTTCGGCTGTGGGTTGTGTGTGGTGATATTCTGGTGAGGGTAGGAAGTGGGTCAGTGCTGTGTACATGTGTAGGTGGTGGAAGGTGCAGTAAACTTCCCTGTTGGTGTTGTGCGCTGCTCCTCTCCTGGTCCTTGTGATGGTGATACTGCTGACCAGGGCTTGTGCTGGAACGGTGGTGAAGGTGATAGTGCAGGAACTGGTGGTGTAGTGAGGTAGGCCCGGGGTGGGGGGGGGTTGGGCGATGCGGCGCGGCATGGGGGGGGGGGTTTAGAGGATGACGTCCTTCCATCTCTCCACCCCCCACACCGCTCTTGCTTGATCCGGGTTATTTTTAAAGTCAACAATAGCATGGTCCCTGAGGCAGAGGGTGATTCTCCTCCTCAGGGTTGTCAGGTGGACGCTCTGTTTCTGATAGACCCTGATGTTCCTCGTCTCCCAGAGTACCTGCTTGACGGCGCTGATGATCCTCCACTGTTGTTGTAGTTGGGGGGTTGTGCACCCCCCGGGAGGACCATACAGGATGTTCTCGCTCGTCAAGCGGGGCAGGGTCAGCAGGCTGTTTAGGGAGACAGAGGGAACAAACAGGGCCCAGACCCGCCTGGCCACGGAGCACTCACAGAACAGGTGGTTAATGTGTTCTGTGTCCGTGCATCCGTGGGGGCATTTATCAGTCGTTGCGATGTGCCGCCTATGCAAGAATTCCCTAGTGGGGAGACAACCATGAGCAGCCATCCAGGCAATGTCTTTTTGTTTATTGTTAGTACATTTATGATTAATGTTTTTCCATACCTGTTTGGAGTCCACGGCTGTGCTGGCCTTGGGGTGAGTAATGGTTTCCTTCGACCTTATGAAGGTCATAATGTCTTTGTATTTCCATGAGGCCAGCCCAGCCGCGGACAATCCTGTCTTGAAGGCAAAGTCCCTCCATATCTTGTAGACTGGAGGGGGGTCCCAGCTGTAGGGCACAGTGTGATTTATTGATGCGGTCACCCTGAGTGTCCGGAGGATGGGTGTGGCATAGTATATTTCAAAGAACCTGGCTTTCCTATCTTTGTTGTTGATGTTGTTGATGAGGTTGGAGAGTCCCTGTGCCCTAATGATGTTTAGGATGTCTGGGACCCCTTTCCCCCCATTCTCCACTGTTTTGTACAGGGTGGTGCGTTTTAGTTTTTCCATCTGGCTCCCCCAGACAAAGGTAAACATGATCCTTTCGATGGTTTTGGATACTGCTCTGTCTGGGGGAAACACCCTGCCCAGGTAAAGGAGAATGGGAAGAACAATAGCCTTCAGGACCAGGATCTTGCCTGTCATTGTGAGAGGCCGTGCACTCCACTCACAGATCTTCTTTTGGACCTGGCGGATGGTCTCCTTCCAGCTGCCGGAGGCTCCTCCATCTTTCTGGTAGGTGATCCCCAGCAGCTTAATGTTTTCCGTCTTTACAGGGAAGGAGGTTGCCAGGTTCTCCTGCCAGTGCTGCGACAGAAACAGCTCACACTTACCCCTATTGATCAGGGCGCCAGTGGCTGCACAGTAGTCCTCCACCACTTTCGTTGCTGTGGAAATGGAGCGACTATCTGTGCCGACGATGGTAATGTCGTCCATGTACGCCACCACCTTGAGCCTCTCCCCCCGGGCCCCTGGTAGAGGGTAGCCCATGATGTTGGGGGAGCTCCTGATCTTCCGTAGGAACGGCTCCAGGTAGATGACGTACAGTAGAGGGGCCAAGGGGCATCCCTGCCGTACTCCAGCTTTGATGGGGAAGGGGTCTGTCAACTGGTTGTTGATCCGAACTCTGCTCGTGATGTTGTTGTAGCAGAGTTCGGTCCAGTTGAGCAGGTGCTGGGGGAAGTTCATGCCCCTCAGCACCCTCTGCAGGAAACCATGGCTAACCCTGTCAAAGGCCTTCTCCTGATCCAGGCTGAGAAGGCCTAAAGGGGACCTCCGCTCCTGGGAGTGCAGGATGAGGTCTCTCACCAGGAGCAGGTTGTCGTTGATGGACCTACCGGGGACGCTACAGGTTTGGTCAGGGGCTATAACTGAGGGGAGGAGGGTTTGAAACCGTTGGGTGAGGGCTTTTGTCATAATTTTATAGTCCACTGGGAGGAGATTGATGGGGCGCCAGTTCCGGAGGTCCTTGAGGTCCCCTTTCTTGGGGATCAGTGTGACCGTACTCTGTCTCATTGACTCTCCAAGCCTCCCTTCCCTGTAGACGGCTTTGAAGACCTCCGCCAAGTCCTCCTTGAGGAGATCCCAGAGAGTCTTGTAAAACTCTGCTGGGATCCCATCCGGTCCAGGGGCCTTGTGTGTATTCAAGGAGTGCACGGCCCGGGTGAGCTCCTCCGTGGTCAGCTCTGGGTTCTCACTCTCACCACCCTCGGGGACCCGGTCCAGACCATCCAGGAAGGTGGCCATGAGAGTCTCGTCGGTTGTCTTGATGTTGTAGAGACTCTACTTGACCAAGGACATTTCACATTTCATTATAGGCTACTTACCACTCTGGAAAATATTTTTATATTTTATTTTGACCTGCTGCCAGGTGCGAACCTCACCACTGGGATGGCTCCTGTTGAGATGTAACAGAATAATTAATATAAGCCAGTAGAGGGCAGTAGAGAGCAGCAAGGGTTACTACATTTCACATTTACATGACATGTTTGCCATTAGCAGAAGCCTTCATCCGAAGTGACAAATACATAAGTGAATCATCTATCCATCAGTAATCATGAGAAGAAGTAATCTATGCCAAGACAGTCTATGGTCATTGGCAGTTACAATGCTAGAAGAACATCATTACTAGGTGAGAAAGGCTTCAAACACCTCACCCATTTAGAGTAATTGAGAGTAAATGCATTGTAGTTATGTCAGTTGTGGTAAGTGCGTCTACACCATCATTTTAAACAGACATCTGATATTATTATATTATATTATATATTATTGAGACTGATAAGATCACAGTAGTGAATGTTCATTTATTACAAGATGACAATAAAACAATAGGTAAGCTATATCACTTACGCATTTAACCCGTCCGCAATTCTTTGCCACGCCATCTCCCTGGCTTTATTCACTACGGCAGTGCTGCCTTTGCGCGTGATGACTGGCCTTTCCTTGTCGTATAGCTCAACCAATAAAAGTTGCTCTGCCCTAATGAAAGAGCCGGCACGAGGGCTTTTTTCGTTTTTTTTTTGCCATTGTATCGTCATTTCGACTATCGGCTCTTCTGGGCTTTTTATATCTTCGGCCACGCGCCCATATCGAAGATTTGTAAGCCTGTCTTCTGTGAACACTGATTACACAAGGCTGATCCTCATTCGAGGAATCACCTGAGGCTTGAATACCAATCTCGAGTTGCCTGAGCGCCGCATTTATTTATATCGCAGCTAAACTGATCCACCTTTAGTGGAATAGGGCCCAGACATCTCTGACCTGTCCTGTTTCTCCCCGGTTAATTGTCAGTACTATCCTTGATGATCGACTAAATTAATTGTAGGACTGTGTACAAGTGAAAACAAACCACAGACCAAAGTAATCAGAGGCATGACCATTTATGTGGAATAAACTCGTTTCACAAGCACTACGACTTCACCCAATGAGCCTAGTCACTGTGGCTGTGATAGCACTGGCCAACCCAGTTAAAACCAAGGCTTTGGACTTTTGGGGGACTGCCAGTTGAGCTTTCTCCAAGCTCTGGAGGGGTCGGCGATGTCACAGTGTGGGTTGAAGAGCTCTCACCAAGCTCTGGAGGGGTCGGCGATGTCACAGTGTGGGTTGAAGAGCTCTCACCAAGCTCTGGAGGGGTCGGCGATGTCACAGTGTGGGTTGAAGAGCTCTCACCAAGCTCTGGAGGGGTCGGCGATGTCACAGTGTGGGTTGAAGAGCTCTCACCAAGCTCTACCCTGGGAGGCCATGGAGGATGGCTGAAGAGACACCAGGCAGTGCTACAGTAGTAAGAAATACAATAGTTAGTGCAGAGAGTCCATAGTCATCACTGTATGACAGAGTCCATAGTCATCACTGTATGACAGTCCACAGCTGGCTCACAGGTGACCACACAGAACAATTACAAGCTTCAGAATAACAGTAGTTAGATCTGCTGACAAGGTGATGGAGCATTTTAGTGACTTGACATGTGAGCATAACTTGTCATGATCATGACTAATATCTGTTGCAATGTGAACTCAAATCAACCCACAACCCATTTCAAATCAACCCACAACCCCAACGATTGCTTTGTCAAGAGATGTAAGTCTAAGACACGTACCTGACTTTAGCGAGGTGTGAGATCTGACTAACGCTGGTCTGAGAACTGATGGAGGAGGCAGGACATGGACCCACTCTGCTTTTGGAAAGGTTCTTGAAAAGAGACACAGGTAGAGATGAGGAAGCATTGATACACACTGGTAAGTAACAAAGCTAAATGTCTAAAACTGAGATTCATCTGATATTACATCACTATTAGCTCACAAGAGATAGATGCTGCTTCTATCACTTCATACTGGGGCGGACCTTGTTCAGATCTTGTGGCTCTGCGCAGCCCCGGCCGGCGGGCTGATTGGCTGTGTTCCAGGATCACGGGGTAACAGTGAAGCTACAACAATTGATATAATGGAACTTCCGGATTTAGCCACTGTTTTCAAAATAAAAGCGATCCGTCGAATGATATGGAGGGGGGGACACGTTGAAAAACAGATCCAGTATCTAAAAACAAACTGTCACTGTCAATATAGTTAACCTTCCCTAAAGGGACAGTTCACTCCAAACTCCAACTTTTCAGATCTCAACAGTGGGTTGGTGCTTCTAGGTTGGTGCATAGCCTGGTAAACCCACCCAGACAGCTTGTAAGTGCATAACTACTAGGCCTATTTAGAAACCAGAGCAGTACATGTACATGTTCTGCAACTTTTGATATGAACACACATGGTGCTTCACTTGAGTCAAAGTGACAATGAGACAATTTAGCAAAACAGCATATATCTTTTTCATTGAGAACATGCAGCATAGGGTTCCCTGGTTGTGAGGTGTACTTCACTCTTTCTGCTAAGGTTAGAGAATGTTAGAGAACCAAGCGTGACAGACAGGCCAGTGTTCTGCTGAAACCACCCGCCTCACGCAGGGGAAGTGGAACCCTGTGACATTAGTCTGGTTTTGGCTCAGCTCCGCTCTCCCTGAGTGTAATGGACTGACTTATATAGCTATGCCTTATTCCAAAGAGCTTTACAACGGCCTCTCATTCACCCATTCACACAGACATTCCACACACCAATGGCGGCAAGCTACCATGCAAGGCGCCGGCCCGCTCACTGGGAGCAACTTGGGGTTCAGTGTCTTGCCCAAGGACACTTCGACATGTGGCCAGCCGGGGCTCGAACCGCCGATCTGCCAACCTTGCGATCAGATTAGATGCCGACTCTACCTCCTGAGACACAGCCGCCCCTCTCTACTAAAAAACTATGGGACTCCATGAAACATATGACTAACATGGCCCCAGCTAAAAGGTGCCTTAGTGTCCTAAACGAGGGTGAAAAAGCCAATGAACTTAACCATTTTTATGCCAGGTTTGAGACTGCCGACTTCTCGATGGAGCAAACAGTGGCTCTTCAGGCGCTGCCTGAGTTGGAAGCAAGTATCACCATTGAGCAGCGCGAGGTACAGAGACTGTTCGCTAACACCCGCCCTAGAAAGTCCTCTGGACCGGATGGCATCTCTGGGCTCATGCTAAAGTCCTGCAGTGAGGAGCTGGCTGAGGCCTGGTGTCCTATCTTCCAGAAGTCTCTGGACTCTCACACTGTTCCGTCCATCTGGAAAGACGCTATCATTATTCCTGTTCCTAAGAAGGCTAGCTGCAAGGAAAATAATGACCTGCGACCAGTCGCTTTGACATCTGTTGTAATGAAATGTTTTGAAAAATTCATTATGTAAAGTGAAAAATGCAGTCAGTTGCTCTCTGGATCCTTTTCAGTTTGCGTATAGATGTAACACAGGCACAGATGATGCAACCTCAGCCATGGTGCACTTCATATCTAAGCACTTAGAGGACCCTACCTACTATGTCCGACTCCTATTTGTTGATTTCAGTTCTGCTTTTAACACGATACAGCCGCACCTTTTAATTGAGAAGTTAAATGGGCTTAATGTCCCCCCCCTCATTATAAAATGGTATCACTCCTTTTTAACTAACCGCACACAGCGGGTCAGTGTTAATGGCACTCTTTCGGAACCCAGAACCATAAGCACTGGTGCTCCACAGGGTATAGTCAGTTCCCCTGTGCTCTTTACTTTATACACAAACGAGTGCAGAAGCACCTACCCTAGCAACTGCATCATAAAATTTTCGGATGACACTGCCATCCTTGCTTTAATCAAAAAGGACAGTGACCTAAATGACTATTATTCTGAAATCCAGAGGTTTGTTAAATGGTGTGATGTTAACTGCCTGGTTTTAAATGTTAAGAAAACTGAGGAGATGGTGTTCGACCCCAGAGGTGTTGGGGACCACAGGCCTGTGGTCATCCACAAACAATCCATCTCTCAGGCCGCCTCTTACAAATATCTTGGGGTTTTCATTGATAACTCACTCACCTGGAGCACTCATGTAGACAGCCTTTGTAGCAGATTACAACAACGACTACACTTCCTACGCCACCTTAGAGTTCATGGTGTTGACCCAAAATTTATGCTACTTTTCTACCAGTCTGTCTTAGAGAGTCTCATCAGATACGGCATTACATCTTGGTTTGGTAACCTATCTGTAAAACTAAGGTCCAAACTGGTCCGACTGATACAGACTGCATGGAAGATCATAGGGGTGAAAGACCACTCATCCCTGCAGTCTATTTTTGAACAGGCTACTCTCAGACAGGCTAGTAGAATTCTCATGAATCCCTCCCATGTCCTACATGCAGAGTATGAACTGCTGCCCTCTGGGAGGAGGTTCAGAGTCCCCCGCGCTAGATTAAATAGATTTAAAAATTCTTTTATTCCCGTTTCTGTTAAACTTTTAAACTGCACAAGATGAATGTAACTTATCTTGCTTATCATTTTATTCCCACTCTTGTTTTAATCAGGTCCGCCCTCTGTTTGTGTGCTAATATCCTGTATTGTCTGTTGCTCTTTGTTGGCTGCTGTGGGGTGCAAGCCCAATACACATTTCCCAGTGATGGGACAATAAAGTGACTCTTGACTCTTGACTTGACTCTCTGCCGCACACCTCTCGGTCCCGTCTCCCATGTCAGGAAGTCAGAAACACGGTGGAGTAGTGGACAGGTAGTAATGGACAGGTAGTAATGGACAGGTAGTAATGGACAGGTAGTAATGGACAGGTAGTAGTGGACAGGTAGTAATGGACAGGTAGTAATGGACAGGTAGTAATGGACAGGTAGTAATGGACAGGTAGTAATGGACAGGTAGTAATGGACAGGTAGTAGTGGACAGGTAGTAATGGACAGGTAGTAGTGGACAGGTAGTAATGGACAGGTAGTAATGGACAGGTAGTAATGGACAGGTAGTAGTGGACAGGTAGTAGTGGACAGGTAGTAATGGACAGGTAGTAATGGACAGGTAGTAGTGGACAGGTAGTAGTGGACAGGTAGTAGTGGACAGGTAGTAATGGACAGGTAGTAATGGACAGGTAGTAATGGACAGGTAGTAATGGACAGGTAGTAATGGACAGGTAGTAGTGGACAGGTAGTAATGGACAGGTAGTAATGGACAGGTAGTAATGGACAGGTAGTAATGGACAGGTAGTAATGGACAGGTAGTAATGGACAGGTAGTAATCGACAGGTAGTAGTGGACAGGTAGTAGTGGAACTGCTTATTGCACAATGCTATTTATACTATTTCAAAAACATAGAAATGATCTTCTCATTGTGTTGCGTCTACATATTTCATAATGTATTCATAATGGAATAACATACATTAATACCAATTGAAATTGGTAATACAGGTCTACAAAATAAGAGTAAGTTATGACCATTCATTTTACAACGTGTAGAAACATTTGTACAAACCTTATGAAATGTCACACTCTGGTGGCCAGAATAAAAGCTGTGCAGCAGCAACATTACTGAGTACAGTAGTAATTATGTGGCTGAGCAGAAGGCTGGTCTCAATGTAATGGAACAGTTTCCATTATTTTTAGAGCCGCTCTGCCTCTAGTCCATTAATTGATTGTATACATGGTGTTGTGTTTTTATAAAAACACCTGGTTGCTACAAATGCAGAGCTTTGGGAGATTTTCTGGCAACCGTTCTCAAATGGGAAAGACCATGGGAGAAGGCGGTGAGCAACAAGAGCAACAAGAGCAACAAGGGAGCACCCAGTGAACTGGGTAGCACAGAGTCCAAGCCTGCCCAGTTGCATTTGTAGCAACCAGCTACTACACTTGACCTTAGCCAAAAGGCCGAGGAAGCGATACCCACAATGGGTACGAGGTAGGAGAGTCAATCTCTGACACGTCAATTCACGTCACGGTTTAACCACAATAGTTTCTATATGCATTCCACCAAATAATACAACATCTTTAACTTAACATTGTTCATGTACTGCTAATGTACAAAACATCCCAGAAATGCTACTTATGACTGTTCCAAACTGGGAAATTCAATACGTCCCACGGTCACGTGGTAAGCCGTCTCCAATCGTAGCGGAAGAAGGCATTTGCTCATCAAAATCACATTTACCACAAACTGGAAATAATGACCAACCGGTTACATGTAGTAAAACGTAATGTGATTATTATGGGCCATGTTTTGGATATTGACGCTTAGCTTTTCGCCTGAATATGAATGACACAGACACACGCACACACACACACACACACAGCAGCCGATAGAAAGACCTCTGTCGCCCTCTAGCGGTTATATTACACTTTGACCAGACATCTCTGACCTCTCCTGTTTCTCCCCGGTTAATTGTCAGTACTATCCTTGATGATCGACTAAATTAATTGTAGGACTGTGTACAAGTGAAAACAAACCACAGACCAAAGTAATCAGAGGCATGACCATTTATGTGGAATAAACTCGTTTCACAAGCACTACGACTTCACCCAATGAGCCTAGTCACTGTGGCTGTGATAGCACTGGCCAACCCAGTTAAAACCAAGGCTTTGGACTTTTGGGGGACTGCCAGTTGAGCTTTCTCCAAGCTCTGGAGGGGTCGGCGATGTCACAGTGTGGGTTGAAGAGCTCTCACCAAGCTCTGGAGGGGTCGGCGATGTCACAGTGTGGGTTGAAGAGCTCTCACCAAGCTCTGGAGGGGTCGGCGATGTCACAGTGTGGGTTGAAGAGCTCTCACCAAGCTCTACCCTGGGAGGCCATGGAGGATGGCTGAAGAGACACCAGGCAGTGCTACAGTAGTAAGAAATACAATAGTTAGTGCAGAGAGTCCATAGTCATCACTGTATGACAGAGTCCATAGTCATCACTGTATGACAGTCCACAGCTGGCTCACAGGTGACCACACAGAACAATTACAAGCTTCAGAATAACAGTAGTTAGATCTGCTGACAAGGTGATGGAGCATTTTAGTGACTTGACATGTGAGCATAACTTGTCATGATCATGACTAATATCTGTTGCGATGTGAACTCAAATCAACCCACAACCCATTTCAAATCAACCCACAACCCCAACGATTGCTTTGTCAAGAGATGTAAGTCTAAGACACGTACCTGACTTTAGCGAGGTGTGAGATCTGACTAACGCTGGTCTGAGAACTGATGGAGGAGGCAGGACATGGACCCACTCTGCTTTTGGAAAGGTTCTTGAAAAGAGACACAGGTAGAGATGAGGAAGCATTGATACACACTGGTAAGTAACAAAGCTAAATGTCTAAAACTGAGATTCATCTGATATTACATCACTATTAGCTCACAAGAGATAGATGCTGCTTCTATCACTTCATACTGGGGCGGACCTTGTTCAGATCTTGTGGCTCTGCGCAGCCCCGGCCGGCGGGCTGATTGGCTGTGTTCCAGGATCACGGGATAATAGTGAAGCTACAACAATTTATATAATGGAACTTCCGGATTTAGCCACTGTTTTCAAAATAAAAGCGATCCATCGAATGATATGGAGGGGGACACGTTGAAAAACAGATCCAGTATCTAAAAACAAACTGTCACTGTCAATATAGTTCACCTTCCCTAAAGGGACAGTTCACTCCAAACTCCAACTTTTCAGATCTCAACAGTGGGTTGGTGCTTCTAGGTTGGTGCATAGCCTGGTAAACCCACCCAGACAGCTTGTAAGGGCATAACTACTAGGCCTATTTAGAAACCAGAGCAGTAAATGTACATGTTCTGCAACTTTTGATATGAACACACATGGTGCTTCACTTGAGTCAAAGTGACAATGAGACAATTTAGCAAAACAGCATATACCTTTTCTAATTGAGAACATGCAGCATAGGGTTCCCTGGTTGTGAGGTGTACTTCTCTCTTTCTGCTAAGGTTAGAGAATGTTAGAGAACCAAGCGTGACAGACAGGCCAGTGTTCTGCTGAAACCACCCGCCTCACGCAGGGGAAGTGGAACCCTGTGACATTAGTCTGGTTTTGGCTCAGCTCCGCTCTCCCTGAGTGTAATGGACTGACTTATATAGCTATGCCTTATTCCAAAGAGCTTTACAACGGCCTCTCATTCACCCATTCACACACACACATTCCACACACCAATGGCGGCAAGCTACCATGCAAGGCGCCGGCCCGCTCACTGGGAGCAACTTGGGGTTCAGTGTCTTGCCCAAGGACACTTCGACATGTGGCCAGCCGGGGCTCGCACCGCCGATCTGCCAACCTTGTGATCAGATTAGATGCCGACTCTACCTCCTGAGACACAGCCGCCCCTCTCTACTAAAAAACTATGGGACTCCATGAAACATATGACTAACATGGCCCCAGCTAAAAGGTGCCTTAGTGTCCTAAACGAGGGTGAAAAAGCCAATGAACTTAACCATTTTTATGCCAGGTTTGAGACTGCCGACTTCTCGATGGAGCAAACAGTGGCTCTTCAGGCGCTGCCTGAGTTGGAAGCAAGTATCACCATTGAGCAGCGCGAGGTACAGAGACTGTTCGCTAACCCCCGCCCTAGAAAGTCCTCTGGACCGGATGGCATCTCTGGGCTCATGCTAAAGTCCTGCAGTGAGGAGCTGGCTGAGGCCTGGTGTCCTATCTTCCAGAAGTCTCTGGACTCTCACACTGTTCCGTCCATCTGGAAAGACGCTATCATTATTCCTGTTCCTAAGAAGGCTAGCTGCAAGGAAAATAATGACCTGCGACCAGTCGCTTTGACATCTGTTGTAATGAAATGTTTTGAAAAATTCATTATGTAAAGTGAAAAATGCAGTCAGTTGCTCTCTGGATCCTTTTCAGTTTGCGTATAGATGTAACACAGGCACAGATGATGCAATCTCAGCCATGGTGCACTTCATATCTAAGCACTTAGAGGACCCTACCTACTATGTCCGACTCCTATTTGTTGATTTCAGTTCTGCTTTTAACACGATACAGCCGCACCTTTTAATTGAGAAGTTAAATGGGCTTAATGTCCCCCCCCTCATTATAAAATGGTATCACTCCTTTTTAACTAACCGCACACAGCGGGTCAGTGTTAATGGCACTCTTTCGGAACCCAGAACCATAAGCACTGGTGCTCCACAGGGTATAGTCAGTTCCCCTGTGCTCTTTACTTTATACACAAACGAGTGCAGAAGCACCTACCCTAGCAACTGCATCATAAAATTTTCGGATGACACTGCCATCCTTGCTTTAATCAAAAAGGACAGTGACCTAAATGACTATTATTCTGAAATCCAGAGGTTTGTTAAATGGTGTGATGTTAACTGCCTGGTTATAATGTTAAGAAAACTGAGGAGATGGTGTTCGACCCCAGAGGTGTTGGGGACCACAGGCCTGTGGTCATCCACAAACAATCCATCTCTCAGGCCGCCTCTTACAAATATCTTGGGGTTTTCATTGATAACTCACTCACCTGGAGCACTCATGTAGACAGCCTTTGTAGCAGATTACAACAACGACTACACTTCCTACGCCACCTTAGAGTTCATGGTGTTGACCCAAAATTTATGCTACTTTTCTACCAGTCTGTCTTAGAGAGTCTCATCAGATACGGCATTACATCTTGGTTTGGTAACCTATCTGTAAAACTAAGGTCCAAACTGGTCCGACTGATACAGACTGCATGGAAGATCATAGGGGTGAAAGACCACTCATCCCTGCAGTCTATTTTTGAACAGGCTACTCTCAGACAGGCTAGTAGAATTCTCATGAATCCCTCCCATGTCCTACATGCAGAGTATGAACTGCTGCCCTCTGGGAGGAGGTTCAGAGTCCCCCGCGCTAGATTAAATAGATTTAAAAATTCTTTTATTCCCGTTTCTGTTAAACTTTTAAACTGCACAAGATGAATGTAACTTATCTTGCTTATCATTTTATTCCCACTCTTGTTTTAATCAGGTCCGCCCTCTGTTTGTGTGCTAATATCCTGTATTGTCTGTTGCTCTTTGTTGGCTGCTGTGGGGTGCAAGCCCAATACACATTTCCCAGTGATGGGACAATAAAGTGACTCTTGACTCTTGACTTGACTCTCTGCCGCACACCTCTCGGTCCCGTCTCCCATGTCAGGAAGTCAGAAACACGGTGGAGTAGTGGACAGGTAGTAATGGACAGGTAGTAATGGACAGGTAGTAATGGACAGGTAGTAATGGACAGGTAGTAATGGACAGGTAGTAATGGACAGGTAGTAATGGACAGGTAGTAGTGGACAGGTAGTAATGGACAGGTAGTAATGGACAGGTAGTAATGGACAGGTAGTAATGGACAGGTAGTAATGGACAGGTAGTAATGGACAGGTAGTAGTGGACAGGTAGTAATGGACAGGTAGTAATGGACAGGTAGTAATGGACAGGTAGTAATGGACAGGTAGTAATGGACAGGTAGTAGTGGACAGGTAGTAGTGGACAGGTAGTAATGGACAGGTAGTAATGGACAGGTAGTAGTGGACAGGTAGTAGTGGACAGGTAGTAGTGGACAGGTAGTAATGGACAGGTAGTAATGGACAGGTAGTAATGGACAGGTAGTAATGGACAGGTAGTAATGGACAGGTAGTAGTGGACAGGTAGTAATGGACAGGTAGTAATGGACAGGTAGTAATGGACAGGTAGTAATGGACAGGTAGTAATGGACAGGTAGTAATGGACAGGTAGTAATCGACAGGTAGTAGTGGACAGGTAGTAGTGGAACTGCTTATTGCACAATGCTATTTATACTATTTCAAAAACATAGAAATGATCTTCTCATTGTGTTGCGTCTACATATTTCATAATGTATTCATAATGGAATAACATACATTAATACCAATTGAAATTGGTAATACAGGTCTACAAAATAAGAGTAAGTTATGACCATTCATTTTACAACGTGTAGAAACATTTGTACAAACCTTATGAAATGTCACACTCTGGTGGCCAGAATAAAAGCTGTGCAGCAGCAACATTACTGAGTACAGTAGTAATTATGTGGCTGAGCAGAAGGCTGGTCTCAATGTAATGGAACAGTTTCCATTATTTTTAGAGCCGCTCTGCCTCTAGTCCATTAATTGATTGTATACATGGTGTTGTGTTTTTATAAAAACACCTGGTTGCTACAAATGCAGAGCTTTGGGAGATTTTCTGGCAACCGTTCTCAAATGGGAAAGACCATGGGAGAAGGCGGTGAGCAGGTACAAGGGAGCACCCAGTGAACTGGGTAGCACAGAGTCCAAGCCTGCCCAGTTGCATTTGTAGCAACCAGCTACTACACTTGACCTTAGCCAAAAGGCCGAGGAAGCGATACCCACAATGGGTACGAGGTAGGAGAGTCAATCTCTGACACGTCAATTCACGTCACGGTTTAACCACAATAGTTTCTATATGCATTCCACCAAATAATACAACATCTTTAACTTAACATTGTTCATGTACTGCTAATGTACAAAACATCCCAGAAATGCTACTTATGACTGTTCCAAACTGGGAAATTCAATACGTCCCACGGTCACGTGGTAAGCCGTCTCCAATCGTAGCGGAAGAAGGCATTTGCTCATCAAAATCACATTTACCGCAAACTGGAAATAATGACCAACCGGTTACATGTAGTAAAACGTAATGTGATTATTATGGGCCATGTTTTGGATATTGACGCTTAGCTTTTCGCCTGAATATGAATGACACAGACACACGCACACACACACACAGCAGCCGATAGAAAGACCTCTGTCGCCCTCTAGCGGTTATATTACACTTTGACCAGACATCTCTGACCTCTCCTGTTTCTCCCCGGTTAATTGTCAGTACTATCCTTGATGATCGACTAAATTAATTGTAGGACTGTGTACAAGTGAAAACAAACCACAGACCAAAGTAATCAGAGGCATGACCATTTATGTGGAATAAACTCGTTTCACAAGCACTACGACTTCACCCAATGAGCCTAGTCACTGTGGCTGTGATAGCACTGGCCAACCCAGTTAAAACCAAGGCTTTGGACTTTTGGGGGACTGCCAGTTGAGCTTTCTCCAAGCTCTGGAGGGGTCGGCGATGTCACAGTGTGGGTTGAAGAGCTCTCACCAAGCTCTGGAGGGGTCGGCGATGTCACAGTGTGGGTTGAAGAGCTCTCACCAAGCTCTGGAGGGGTCGGCGATGTCACAGTGTGGGTTGAAGAGCTCTCACCAAGCTCTGGAGGGGTCGGCGATGTCACAGTGTGGGTTGAAGAGCTCTCACCAAGCTCTACCCTGGGAGGCCATGGAGGATGGCTGAAGAGACACCAGGCAGTGCTACAGTAGTAAGAAATACAATAGTTAGTGCAGAGAGTCCATAGTCATCACTGCATGACAGAGTCCATAGTCATCACTGTATGACAGAGTCCATAGTCATCACTGTATGACAGTCCACAGCTGGCTCACAGGTGACCACACAGAACAATTACAAGCTTCAGAATAACAGTAGTTAGATCTGCTGACAAGGTGATGGAGCATTTTAGTGACTTGACATGTGAGCATAACTTGTCATGATCATGACTAATATCTGTTGCAATGTGAACTCAAATCAACCCACAACCCATTTCAAATCAACCCACAACCCCAACGATTGCTTTGTCAAGAGATGTAAGTCTAAGACACGTACCTGACTTTAGCGAGGTGTGAGATCTGACTAACGCTGGTCTGAGAACTGATGGAGGAGGCAGGACATGGACCCACTCTGCTTTTGGAAAGGTTCTTGAAAAGAGACACAGGTAGAGATGAGGAAGCATTGATACACACTGGTAAGTAACAAAGCTAAATGTCTAAAACTGAGATTCATCTGATATTACATCACTATTAGCTCACAAGAGATAGATGCTGCTTCTATCACTTCATACTGGGGCGGACCTTGTTCAGATCTTGTGGCTCTGCGCAGCCCCGGCCGGCGGGCTGATTGGCTGTGTTCCAGGATCACGGGGTAACAGTGAAGCTACAACAATTGATATAATGGAACTTCCGGATTTAGCCACTGTTTTCAAAATAAAAGCGATCCGTCGAATGATATGGAGGGGGGGACACGTTGAAAAACAGATCCAGTATCTAAAAACAAACTGTCACTGTCAATATAGTTAACCTTCCCTAAAGGGACAGTTCACTCCAAACTCCAACTTTTCAGATCTCAACAGTGGGTTGGTGCTTCTAGGTTGGTGCATAGCCTGGTAAACCCACCCAGACAGCTTGTAAGTGCATAACTACTAGGCCTATTTAGAAACCAGAGCAGTACATGTACATGTTCTGCAACTTTTGATATGAACACACATGGTGCTTCACTTGAGTCAAAGTGACAATGAGACAATTTAGCAAAACAGCATATATCTTTTTCATTGAGAACATGCAGCATAGGGTTCCCTGGTTGTGAGGTGTACTTCACTCTTTCTGCTAAGGTTAGAGAATGTTAGAGAACCAAGCGTGACAGACAGGCCAGTGTTCTGCTGAAACCACCCGCCTCACGCAGGGGAAGTGGAACCCTGTGACATTAGTCTGGTTTTGGCTCAGCTCCGCTCTCCCTGAGTGTAATGGACTGACTTATATAGCTATGCCTTATTCCAAAGAGCTTTACAACGGCCTCTCATTCACCCATTCACACAGACATTCCACACACCAATGGCGGCAAGCTACCATGCAAGGCGCCGGCCCGCTCACTGGGAGCAACTTGGGGTTCAGTGTCTTGCCCAAGGACACTTCGACATGTGGCCAGCCGGGGCTCGAACCGCCGATCTGCCAACCTTGCGATCAGATTAGATGCCGACTCTACCTCCTGAGACACAGCCGCCCCTCTCTACTAAAAAACTATGGGACTCCATGAAACATATGACTAACATGGCCCCAGCTAAAAGGTGCCTTAGTGTCCTAAACGAGGGTGAAAAAGCCAATGAACTTAACCATTTTTATGCCAGGTTTGAGACTGCCGACTTCTCGATGGAGCAAACAGTGGCTCTTCAGGCGCTGCCTGAGTTGGAAGCAAGTATCACCATTGAGCAGCGCGAGGTACAGAGACTGTTCGCTAACACCCGCCCTAGAAAGTCCTCTGGACCGGATGGCATCTCTGGGCTCATGCTAAAGTCCTGCAGTGAGGAGCTGGCTGAGGCCTGGTGTCCTATCTTCCAGAAGTCTCTGGACTCTCACACTGTTCCGTCCATCTGGAAAGACGCTATCATTATTCCTGTTCCTAAGAAGGCTAGCTGCAAGGAAAATAATGACCTGCGACCAGTCGCTTTGACATCTGTTGTAATGAAATGTTTTGAAAAATTCATTATGTAAAGTGAAAAATGCAGTCAGTTGCTCTCTGGATCCTTTTCAGTTTGCGTATAGATGTAACACAGGCACAGATGATGCAACCTCAGCCATGGTGCACTTCATATCTAAGCACTTAGAGGACCCTACCTACTATGTCCGACTCCTATTTGTTGATTTCAGTTCTGCTTTTAACACGATACAGCCGCACCTTTTAATTGAGAAGTTAAATGGGCTTAATGTCCCCCCCCTCATTATAAAATGGTATCACTCCTTTTTAACTAACCGCACACAGCGGGTCAGTGTTAATGGCACTCTTTCGGAACCCAGAACCATAAGCACTGGTGCTCCACAGGGTATAGTCAGTTCCCCTGTGCTCTTTACTTTATACACAAACGAGTGCAGAAGCACCTACCCTAGCAACTGCATCATAAAATTTTCGGATGACACTGCCATCCTTGCTTTAATCAAAAAGGACAGTGACCTAAATGACTATTATTCTGAAATCCAGAGGTTTGTTAAATGGTGTGATGTTAACTGCCTGGTTTTAAATGTTAAGAAAACTGAGGAGATGGTGTTCGACCCCAGAGGTGTTGGGGACCACAGGCCTGTGGTCATCCACAAACAATCCATCTCTCAGGCCGCCTCTTACAAATATCTTGGGGTTTTCATTGATAACTCACTCACCTGGAGCACTCATGTAGACAGCCTTTGTAGCAGATTACAACAACGACTACACTTCCTACGCCACCTTAGAGTTCATGGTGTTGACCCAAAATTTATGCTACTTTTCTACCAGTCTGTCTTAGAGAGTCTCATCAGATACGGCATTACATCTTGGTTTGGTAACCTATCTGTAAAACTAAGGTCCAAACTGGTCCGACTGATACAGACTGCATGGAAGATCATAGGGGTGAAAGACCACTCATCCCTGCAGTCTATTTTTGAACAGGCTACTCTCAGACAGGCTAGTAGAATTCTCATGAATCCCTCCCATGTCCTACATGCAGAGTATGAACTGCTGCCCTCTGGGAGGAGGTTCAGAGTCCCCCGCGCTAGATTAAATAGATTTAAAAATTCTTTTATTCCCGTTTCTGTTAAACTTTTAAACTGCACAAGATGAATGTAACTTATCTTGCTTATCATTTTATTCCCACTCTTGTTTTAATCAGGTCCGCCCTCTGTTTGTGTGCTAATATCCTGTATTGTCTGTTGCTCTTTGTTGGCTGCTGTGGGGTGCAAGCCCAATACACATTTCCCAGTGATGGGACAATAAAGTGACTCTTGACTCTTGACTTGACTCTCTGCCGCACACCTCTCGGTCCCGTCTCCCATGTCAGGAAGTCAGAAACACGGTGGAGTAGTGGACAGGTAGTAATGGACAGGTAGTAATGGACAGGTAGTAATGGACAGGTAGTAATGGACAGGTAGTAATGGACAGGTAGTAATGGACAGGTAGTAATGGACAGGTAGTAGTGGACAGGTAGTAATGGACAGGTAGTAATGGACAGGTAGTAATGGACAGGTAGTAATGGACAGGTAGTAATGGACAGGTAGTAATGGACAGGTAGTAGTGGACAGGTAGTAATGGACAGGTAGTAATGGACAGGTAGTAATGGACAGGTAGTAATGGACAGGTAGTAATGGACAGGTAGTAGTGGACAGGTAGTAGTGGACAGGTAGTAATGGACAGGTAGTAATGGACAGGTAGTAGTGGACAGGTAGTAGTGGACAGGTAGTAGTGGACAGGTAGTAGTGGACAGGTAGTAATGGACAGGTAGTAATGGACAGGTAGTAATGGACAGGTAGTAATGGACAGGTAGTAATGGACAGGTAGTAGTGGACAGGTAGTAATGGACAGGTAGTAATGGACAGGTAGTAATGGACAGGTAGTAATGGACAGGTAGTAATGGACAGGTAGTAATGGACAGGTAGTAATCGACAGGTAGTAGTGGACAGGTAGTAGTGGAACTGCTTATTGCACAATGCTATTTATACTATTTCAAAAACATAGAAATGATCTTCTCATTGTGTTGCGTCTACATATTTCATAATGTATTCATAATGGAATAACATACATTAATACCAATTGAAATTGGTAATACAGGTCTACAAAATAAGAGTAAGTTATGACCATTCATTTTACAACGTGTAGAAACATTTGTACAAACCTTATGAAATGTCACACTCTGGTGGCCAGAATAAAAGCTGTGCAGCAGCAACATTACTGAGTACAGTAGTAATTATGTGGCTGAGCAGAAGGCTGGTCTCAATGTAATGGAACAGTTTCCATTATTTTTAGAGCCGCTCTGCCTCTAATCCATTAATTGATTGTATACATGGTGTTGTGTTTTTATAAAAACACCTGGTTGCTACAAATGCAGAGCTTTGGGAGATTTTATGGCAACCGTTCTCAAATGGGAAAGACCATGGGAGAAGGCGGTGAGCAGGTACAAGGGAGCACCCAGTGAACTGGGTAGCACAGAGTCCAAGCCTGCCCAGTTGCATTTGTAGCAACCAGCTACTACACTTGACCTTAGCCAAAAGGCCGAGGAAGCGATACCCACAATGGGTACGAGGTAGGAGAGTCAATCTCTGACACGTCAATTCACGTCACGGTTTAACCACAATAGTTTCTATATGCATTCCACCAAATAATACAACATCTTTAACTTAACATTGTTCATGTACTGCTAATGTACAAAACATCCCAGAAATGCTACTTATGACTGTTCCAAACTGGGAAATTCAATACGTCCCACGGTCACGTGGTAAGCCGTCTCCAATCGTAGCGGAAGAAGGCATTTGCTCATCAAAATCACATTTACCGCAAACTGGAAATAATGACCAACCGGTTACATGTAGTAAAACGTAATGTGATTATTATGGGCCATGTTTTGGATATTGACGCTTAGCTTTTCGCCTGAATATGAATGACACAGACACACGCACACACACACACACAGCAGCCGATAGAAAGACCTCTGTCGCCCTCTAGCGGTTATATTACACTTTGACCAGACATCTCTGACCTCTCCTGTTTCTCCCCGGTTAATTGTCAGTACTATCCTTGATGATCGACTAAATTAATTGTAGGACTGTGTACAAGTGAAAACAAACCACAGACCAAAGTAATCAGAGGCATGACCATTTATGTGGAATAAACTCGTTTCACAAGCACTACGACTTCACCCAATGAGCCTAGTCACTGTGGCTGTGATAGCACTGGCCAACCCAGTTAAAACCAAGGCTTTGGACTTTTGGGGGACTGCCAGTTGAGCTTTCTCCAAGCTCTGGAGGGGTCGGCGATGTCACAGTGTGGGTTGAAGAGCTCTCACCAAGCTCTACCCTGGGAGGCCATGGAGGATGGCTGAAGAGACACCAGGCAGTGCTACAGTAGTAAGAAATACAATAGTTAGTGCAGAGAGTCCATAGTCATCACTGTATGACAGAGTCCATAGTCATCACTGTATGACAGAGTCCATAGTCATCACTGTATGACAGTCCACAGCTGGCTCACAGGTGACCACACAGAACAATTACAAGCTTCAGAATAACAGTAGTTAGATCTGCTGACAAGGTGATGGAGCATTTTAGTGACTTGACATGTGAGCATAACTTGTCATGATCATGACTAATATCTGTTGCGATGTGAACTCAAATCAACCCACAACCCATTTCAAATCAACCCACAACCCCAACGATTGCTTTGTCAAGAGATGTAAGTCTAAGACACGTACCTGACTTTAGCGAGGTGTGAGATCTGACTAACGCTGGTCTGAGAACTGATGGAGGAGGCAGGACATGGACCCACTCTGCTTTTGGAAAGGTTCTTGAAAAGAGACACAGGTAGAGATGAGGAAGCATTGATACACACTGGTAAGTAACAAAGCTAAATGTCTAAAACTGAGATTCATCTGATATTACATCACTATTAGCTCACAAGAGATAGATGCTGCTTCTATCACTTCATACTGGGGCGGACCTTGTTCAGATCTTGTGGCTCTGCGCAGCCCCGGCCGGCGGGCTGATTGGCTGTGTTCCAGGATCACGGGATAATAGTGAAGCTACAACAATTGATATATAATGGAACTTCCGGATTTAGCCACTGTTTTCAAAATAAAAGCGATCCATCGAATGATATGGAGGGGGGGACACGTTGAAAAACAGATCCAGTATCTAAAAACAAACTGTCACTGTCAATATAGTTAACCTTCCCTAAAGGGACAGTTCACTCCAAACTCCAACTTTTCAGATCTCAACAGTGGGTTGGTGCTTCTAGGTTGGTGCATAGCCTGGTAAACCCACCCAGACAGCTTGTAAGGGCATAACTACTAGGCCTATTTAGAAACCAGAGCAGTAAATGTACATGTTCTGCAACTTTTGATAGGAACACACATGGTGCTTCACTTGAGTCAAAGTGACAATGAGACAATTTAGCAAAACAGCATATATCTTTTTCATTGAGAACATGCAGCATAGGGTTCCCTGGTTGTGAGGTGTACTTCTCTCTTTCTGCTAAGGTTAGAGAATGTTAGAGAACCAAGCGTGACAGACAGGCCAGTGTTCTGCTGAAACCACCCGCCTCACGCAGGGGAAGTGGAACCCTGTGACATTAGTCTGGTTTTGGCTCAGCTCCGCTCTCCCTGAGTGTAATGGACTGACTTATATAGCTATGCCTTATTCCAAAGAGCTTTACAACGGCCTCTCATTCACCCATTCACACAGACATTCCACACACCAATGGCGGCAAGCTACCATGCAAGGCGCCGGCCCGCTCACTGGGAGCAATTTGGGGTTCAGTGTCTTGCCCAAGGACACTTCGACATGTGGCCAGCCGGGGCTCGAACCGCCGATCTGCCAACCTTGCGATCAGATTAGATGCCGACTCTACCTCCTGAGACACAGCCGCCCCTCTCTCTGCCGCACACCTCTCGGTCCCGTCTCCCATGTCAGGAAGTCAGAAACACGGTGGAGTAATGGACAGGTAGTAATGGACAGGTAGTAATGGACAGGTAGTAATGGACAGGTAGTAATGGACAGGTAGTAATGGACAGGTAGTAATGGACAGGTAGTAATGGACAGGTAGTAATGGACAGGTAGTAGTGGACAGGTAGTAGTGGACAGGTAGTAGTGGACAGGTAGTAGTGGAACTGCTTATTGCACAATGCTATTTATACTATTTCAAAAACATAGAAATTATCTTCTCATTGTGTTGCGTCTACATATTTCATAATGTATTCATAATGGAATAACATACATTAATACCAATTGAAATTGGTAATACAGGTCTACAAAATAAGAGTAAGTTATGACCATTCATTTTACAACGTGTAGAAACATTTGTACAAACCTTATGAAATGTCACACTCTGGTGGCCAGAATAAAAGCTGTGCAGCAGCAACATTACTGAGTCAACCAGTAGTAATTATGTGGCTGAGCAGAAGGCTGGTCTCAATGTAATGGAACAGTTTCCTTTATTTTTAGAGCCGCTCTGCCTCTAGTTCCTTTATCTTTCCCCTATGCCCTTCCCACGCCAGATAAGATCATAGACCTTCCAACGCCAGATAAGATCATAGACCTTCCAACGCCAGATAAGATCATAGACCAGGCCTATTCAATTAGCGGCCCGGGGGCCGCATGAGGCCCAGACGTGACCCCCGATTGGCCCAGCCATAAAAGCAGAGAAAAATGTATTTCGCAAGTGTTCAGAAATTCATGCAGAAATGTCTACAATAGTAACCTACAGAACGTGAATATAACACTCTAAATAAACTAAGCGGGGAGCTTAAAACAACAATGGACAACGTGATGGCTACAATTAATTTTATTCGCTCCACTTCGAGCCTCCAACATTATTATTATTATTAACTTATTCCGCAAGCTGCTGTCAGAAATATCTGCTGAGCACCACGATCTTCTTTTGCATAACGACGTCAAGTGGCTGTCCAAAGGCAAGGCACTGGAGCGTTTCTGTAATCCACCTGGCCCTGCGAGCTCTAGAACAGTGGAAGAGCAACAGAGCGACGGAGCCGAAAGTTAACATGAGTTCAGAGGAGGACGTGTTTGAGGACGTGCGGAGACATTTCTCCGTGGTGGAGTGGGCCCGCCTGGCAGAAGGGGAGAAGGTCCGCTACAAGAGCATGAAGCGGAACCACCTGGCCCTGCGAGCTCTAGAACAGTGGAAGAGCAACAGAGCGACGGAGCCGAAAGTTAACATGAGTTCAGAGGAGGACGTGTTTGAGGACGTGCGGAGACATTTCTCTATGGTGGAGTGGGCCCGCCTGGCAGAAGGGGAGAAGGTCCGCTACAAGAGCATGAAGCGGAACCACCTGGCCCTGCGAGCTCTAGAACAGTGGAAGTGCAACAGAGCGACGGAGCCGAAAGTTAACATGAGTTCAGAGGAGGACGTGTTTGAGGACGTGCGGAGACATTTCTCTGTGGTGGAGTGGGCCCGCCTGGCAGAAGGGGAGAAGGTCCGCTACAAGAGCATGAAGCGGAACCACCTGGCCCTGCGAGCTCTAGAACAGTGGAAGAGCAACAGAGGCAGGCGCATTCCAAGTCAAACTGGACCTTTTCGCGTCCGACTTCTGCACTGGCAGAATGCTGCATTTTCCCGACACTCCGCAAATACGTCTCATCCCCGGCACAAATCACAGATGTGATGACTGTTTTCATTGCGAGGTTGAAAGAGAACTTTGCTGGTCGACTGGATGGACTTATTTTTTATTTATTTATTTTTTAACCTTTATTTTACCAGGAAGTCACATTGAGATTAAAACCTCTTTTACAAGAGAGACCGGGCCAAGACAGGGTCAAAATAGTAGCTTAAAAAACAGTTCAGATAACAAGACAGGACATAAGACAGTGGCAACAATACAATAGACAAACAATGGTAGGGGTATTTACAAGGTGATTAAAACATTGAGAAGTCTAACCAAAGCAGGTACAGCGAGCGGTGACCACATCCTTTAATCTACGCTTGAAGATACCTATGGAAATAAGGGCCTCTAATTTAAAAGTAGTCTGTAGGTCATTCCAAGACCAAGGGCCATAATAAGACAAGCTTGCCCTTCCAACATTGTTCATGATAAGTGGCACCTTGTATTGTAGCCATCTACGAGACCTGAGACCCGAGCCACTCGGTATAGGGATGAACTTCAGGCCCAGATAATTCGGTAAGAAGCCAGAGATGATTTTAAACACTTTAAAATGTGTTTTTAAAATGTGTTCAGACTTGCTCTGCCCGCAGAGGTGATGGGCTTTGCCAGAGACCCGTTCACTGCTGCAATAGAAGGGGACTTATCCACCAGAGGAAAGGGAGTGGTGCCTTCCATCGACGAGGGGAAATTCATACTCGAACTTGTTGACATGCAGTCATCCGTAACCATGGCACAGGAGCTTCGCACTAATGGACCTGCGAAGTTTTGGAGTGATGTCAACGTGCACCAGTTCCCTAACGTTAAGAAAGTAGCAATCCATGTGCTCAGTATGTTTGGATCAACATACACCTGTGAATCAAGCTTTTCACACATGAACACAATAAAAAGCAGCTCTCGTTGTTCCCTGACTGACAGTACTCTTCACCAATGCCTTCGGATTGCATTGACATCTTATGAGCCAAATGTCGTGCTCTTGTTCAGAATAAAACATGTCACTTCTCACACTAAGAAAGTCAGCAGGGTAAGATTAGATTACATTTTATTGTTTCATTGTAACTTGTTAAATTGTGCACTCAAGGATGGTTATTTTCATTCAGTTAAAAGCACTTTGTGATGTGCCTGGGTCAGCTATGACCAACATTTTTATTTTACAAAAGGACATTTTTTTTATTGGTATACTACTGTACACTTTTTTATGCACTTTGAGATGTGCACGGGTCAGTTGAGACCAAAATGTTGTTGTATTACCTAAAAAGTGAAAAAAGTATTGCTATTAGATTCAATTACAGCTCTTTCATTGTGTTCAGTCAAGTCTTTTTGACGTGCCTGTGTCAGATGTTACCTAATTTGAAAGGAAAACTATAAATAAACTGCTTGTATTTCATTAGGCCTACATTCATTTGTGTTGGTTTGAAATGTGTCATTACCTGGTGCCTAGGCTACTGGCCGCTGAAAATGTCTGGCCCAGCAAAATTTCTTGGTTTTCAAATCTGGCCCAACTGAATTTGTAATTGAATACCCCTGCCCTATTCCATCTCCCTGCTCCAAAAATCAATTTAATATATGGTCCCCGGGTAGGGGACGTATCAGATATTAAACTGATAAGAACAGATTTTTTATTTTTTTTAGTTGAGCCAAGCGTTTTTATTCCGTACAGCTCAGCACGTCACCGACGTGCTGGCGGAATTCACTTGCGAGCAAATAATAAACACCACTAAACAATAATACGCCCTTTGGGGCTCGGCTCGCTCGCCTGGGCACGCACTGTCTCTCTCGACATGCGCTTTCTCTCTCTCCCGTTCACTTCTTTAGGTTCTTGATCTTCTTGTCAGTCTCCGGGTCACCACAGGTAGGCCCTGCTTGGGCACTACTGGCAGAGGAGGTGTCTGACTGGGCCTCAGGGGCATCTGCCATGGTTACCTCTTTTGCTGCTTTTTTTGCCTCTCGCTTCTTCTGATTCTTCAAAGCGGACTTTGACATCTGCTTGACACCTGTAATGTGGGGTAGTGGTGGTCTAGTGAGTTGGACTTGGGATCGGAAGGCTGTGAGTTCAAATCCCGCCTGAAACCACACCACTACTAGTGTGCCCTTGGGTAAGGCACTTAGCCCTCGGTTACTCCAGGGGGAATGTCCCTGTAATTCGTAATTGTAAATCGCTTTGGATAAAAGCGTCTGCTAAATGGCAAAATTAATTAATTTAACTAAAAATTAAATTAATGCCAGATCTCAAGTTCTGTGGCGGTTCCTCTTCATACAGGGCAGGTGGCCCGCGAACTGGGCAGGCTTGGTCAAACCTACCCAGTTCACTGGGTGCTCAGGGAAGGTTGCCCGCGAACTGGGCAGGCTTGGACGAACCTACCCAGTTCACTGGGTGCTCCGCGAACTGGGCAGGCTTGGTCAAACCTACCCAGTTCACTGGGTGCTCAGGGAAGGTTGCCCGCGAACTGGGCAGGCTTGGACGAACCTACCCAGTTCACTGGGTGCTCAATTGAGCCCTGCCAGGAAACATCCCAAAGCCCTGCATTTGTAGGAACCAGACACTACAATTGATCTTAGCCAAAAGGCCAAGAAGCGATACCCACAATGGGTCCGAGGTAGGGGAGTCATTCTCTGGCACGTCAATACACGTCACGGTTTAACCACAATAGTTTCTATATGCGTTGCACCAAATAATACAACATATTTAACTTAACATTGTTCATGTACTGCTAATGTACAAAACATCCCAGAAATGCTACTTATGACTGTTCCAAACTGGGAAATTCAATACGTCCCACGGTCACGTGGTAAGCCGTCTCCAATCGTAGCGGAAGAAGGCATTTGCTCATCAAAATCACATTTACCGCAAACTGGAAATAATGACCAACCGGTTACATGTAGTAAAACGTAATGTGATTATTATGGGCCATGTTTTGGATATTGACGCTTAGCTTTTCGCCTGAATATGAATGACACAGACACACGCACACACACACACACAGCAGCCGATAGAAAGACCTCTGTCGCCCTCTAGCGGTTATATTACACTTTGACCAGACATCTCTGACCTGTCCTGTTTCTCCCCGGTTAATTGTCAGTACTATCCTTGATGATCGACTAAATTAATTGTAGGACTGTGTACAAGTGAAAACAAACCACAGACCAAAGTAATCAGAGGCATGACCATTTATGTGGAATAAACTCGTTTCACAAGCACTACGACTTCACCCAATGAGCCTAGTCACTGTGGCTGTGATAGCACTGGCCAACCCAGTTAAAACCAAGGCTTTGGACTTTTGGGGGACTGCCAGTTGAGCTTTCTCCAAGCTCTGGAGGGGTCGGCGATGTCACAGTGTGGGTTGAAGAGCTCTCACCAAGCTCTGGAGGGGTCGGCGATGTCACAGTGTGGGTTGAAGAGCTCTCACCAAGCTCTGGAGGGGTCGGCGATGTCACAGTGTGGGTTGAAGAGCTCTCACCAAGCTCTGGAGGGGTCGGCGATGTCACAGTGTGGGTTGAAGAGCTCTCACCAAGCTCTACCCTGGGAGGCCATGGAGGGTGGCTGAAGAGACACCAGGCAGTGCTACAGTAGTAAGAAATACAATAGTTAGTGCAGAGAGTCCATAGTCATCACTGTATGACAGAGTCCATAGTCATCACTGTATGACAGTCCACAGCTGGCTCACAGGTGACCACACAGAACAATTACAAGCTTCAGAATAACAGTAGTTAGATCTGCTGACAAGGTGATGGAGCATTTTAGTGACTTGACATGTGAGCATAACTTGTCATGATCATGACTAATATCTGTTGCGATGTGAACTCAAATCAACCCACAACCCATTTCAAATCAACCCACAACCCCAACGATTGCTTTGTCAAGAGATGTAAGTCTAAGACACGTACCTGACTTTAGCGAGGTGTGAGATCTGACTAACGCTGGTCTGAGAACTGATGGAGGAGGCAGGACATGGACCCACTCTGCTTTTGGAAAGGTTCTTGAAAAGAGACACAGGTAGAGATGAGGAAGCATTGATACACACTGGTAAGTAACAAAGCTAAATGTCTAAAACTGAGATTCATCTGATATTACATCACTATTAGCTCACAAGAGATAGATGCTGCAGTAATTACAATATTCTGGATATGATTATATTCCTGCATATTATACCACATCTGCATTTACGGATGTATTGCAATCCTAATGTGAGCTGAAGGAATACATACTTGCCATTCAATAGTAATAATAATAATAGTAATAATAATAATAATAATAATAATACAGTATAAAATGTCAATGTTAATTAGCATTAATATAGAGGGTACCATACCTTCTTTTTTAGCATCGCAGGCTTTTTTGGTATAAAATGAGATCTCCATTCACTCCATTTCCTCTTGTTAGAGTCCTCCTGAGCAGCAGTGTCGTGTGATCTGGCGTCCAGAGTGGGAGACACACACAGCCTGACAGCCACGGCCACACAGACACTGTCCGGTGCGGGACTCGAGGCGAGGGAGATCATGGCAGTCCAGAGTGGGGGACACACACAGCCTGACAGCCACGGCCACACAGACACTGTCCGGCGCGGGACTCGAGGCGAGGGAGATCATGGCAGTGAGCGGGCATAGGTGAGATTACCATCTGAATTGTGATGTAAATGATAATCTAAACAAAAAACGTATGTGATTGGCTGTGTTCCAGGATCACGGGATAATAGTGAAGCTACAACAATTGATATATAATGGATATAATGGAACTTCCGGATTTAGCCACTGTTTTCAAAATAAAAGCGATCCATCGAATGATATGGAGGGGGACACGTTGAAAAACAGATACAGTATCTAAAAACAAATGTCACTGTCAATATAGTTAACCTCCCCTAAAGGGACAGTTCACTCCAAACTCCAACTTTTCAGATCTCAACAGTGGGTTGGTGCTTCTAGGTTGGTGCATAGCTTGGTAAACCCACCCAGACAGCTTGTAAGTGCATAACTACTAGGCCTATTTAGAAACCAGAGCAGTAAATGTACATGTTCTGCAACTTTTGATAGGAACACACATGGTGCTTCACTTGAGTCAAAGTGACAATGAGACAATTTAGCAAAACAGCATATATCTTTTTCATTGAGGACATGCAGCATAGGGTTCCCTGGTTGTGAGGTGTACTTCACTCTTTCTGCTAAGGTTAGAGAATGTTAGAGAACCAAGCGTGACAGACAGGCCAGTGTTCTGCTGAAACCACCCGCCTCACGCAGGGGAAGTGGAACCCTGTGACATTAGTCTGGTTTTGGCTCAGCTCCGCTCTCCCTGAGTGTAATGGACTGACTTATATAGCTATGCCTTATTCCAAAGAGCTTTACAACGGCCTCTCATTCACCCATTCACACACACACATTCCACACACCAATGGCGGCAAGCTACCATGCAAGGCGCCGGCCCGCTCACTGGGAGCAACTTGGGGTTCAGTGTCTTGCCCAAGGACACTTCGACATGTGGCCAGCCGGGGCTCGCACCGCCGATCTGCCAACCTTGCGATCAGATTAGATGCCGACTCTACCTCCTGAGACACAGCCGCCCCTCTCTACTAAAAAACTATGGGACTCCATGAAACATATGACTAACATGGCCCCAGCTAAAAGGTGCCTTAGTGTCCTAAACGAGGGTGAAAAAGCCAATGAACTTAACCATTTTTATGCCAGGTTTGAGACTGCCGACTTCTCGATGGAGCAAACAGTGGCTCTTCAGGCGCTGCCTGAGTTGGAAGCAAGTATCACCATTGAGCAGCGCGAGGTACAGAGACTGTTCGCTAACACCCGCCCTAGAAAGTCCTCTGGACCGGATGGCATCTCTGGGCTCATGCTAAAGTCCTGCAGTGAGGAGCTGGCTGAGGCCTGGTGTCCTATCTTCCAGAAGTCTCTGGACTCTCACACTGTTCCGTCCATCTGGAAAGACGCTATCATTATTCCTGTTCCTAAGAAGGCTAGCTGCAAGGAAAATAATGACCTGCGACCAGTCGCTTTGACATCTGTTGTAATGAAATGTTTTGAAAAATTCATTATGTAAAGTGAAAAATGCAGTCAGTTGCTCTCTGGATCCTTTTCAGTTTGCGTATAGATGTAACACAGGCACAGATGATGCAACCTCAGCCATGGTGCACTTCATATCTAAGCACTTAGAGGACCCTACCTACTATGTCCGACTCCTATTTGTTGATTTCAGTTCTGCTTTTAACACGATACAGCCGCACCTTTTAATTGAGAAGTTAAATGGGCTTAATGTCCCCCCCCTCATTATAAAATGGTATCACTCCTTTTTAACTAACCGCACACAGCGGGTCAGTGTTAATGGCACTCTTTCGGAACCCAGAACCATAAGCACTGGTGCTCCACAGGGTATAGTCAGTTCCCCTGTGCTCTTTACTTTATACACAAACGAGTGCAGAAGCACCTACCCTAGCAACCGCATCATAAAATTTTCGGATGACACTGCCATCCTTGCTTTAATCAAAAAGGACAGTGACCTAAATGACTATTATTCTGAAATCCAGAGGTTTGTTAAATGGTGTGATGTTAACTGCCTGGTTTTAAATGTTAAGAAAACTGAGGAGATGGTGTTCGACCCCAGAGGTGTTGGGGACCACAGGCCTGTGGTCATCCACAAACAATCCATCTCTCAGGCCGCCTCTTACAAATATCTTGGGGTTTTCATTGATAACTCACTCACCTGGAGCACTCATGTAGACAGCCTTTGTAGCAGATTACAACAACGACTACACTTCCTACGCCACCTTAGAGTTCATGGTGTTGACCCAAAATTTATGCTACTTTTCTACCAGTCTGTCTTAGAGAGTCTCATCAGATACGGCATTACATCTTGGTTTGGTAACCTATCTGTAAAACTAAGGTCCAAACTGGTCCGACTGATACAGACTGCATGGAAGATCATAGGGGTGAAAGACCACTCATCCCTGCAGTCTATTTTTGAACAGGCTACTCTCAGACAGGCTAGTAGAATTCTCATGAATCCCTCCCATGTCCTACATGCAGAGTATGAACTGCTGCCCTCTGGGAGGAGGTTCAGAGTCCCCCGCGCTAGATTAAATAGATTTAAAAATTCTTTTATTCCCGTTTCTGTTAAACTTTTAAACTGCACAAGATGAATGTAACTTATCTTGCTTATCATTTTATTCCCACTCTTGTTTTAATCAGGTCCGCCCTCTGTTTGTGTGCTAATATCCTGTATTGTCTGTTGCTCTTTGTTGGCTGCTGTGGGGTGCAAGCCCAATACAAATTTCCCAGTGATGGGACAATAAAGTGACTCTTGACTCTTGACTTGACTCTCTGCCGCACACCTCTCGGTCCCGTCTCCCATGTCAGGAAGTCAGAAACACGGTGGAGTAGTGGACAGGTAGTAATGGACAGGTAGTAATGGACAGGTAGTAATGGACAGGTAGTAATGGACAGGTAGTAATGGACAGGTAGTAGTGGACAGGTAGTAATGGACAGGTAGTAGTGGACAGGTAGTAATGGACAGGTAGTAATGGACAGGTAGTAATGGACAGGTAGTAATGGACAGGTAGTAATGGACAGGTAGTAGTGGACAGGTAGTAATGGACAGGTAGTAATGGACAGGTAGTAATGGACAGGTAGTAATGGACAGGTAGTAATGGACAGGTAGTAATGGACAGGTAGTAATGGACAGGTAGTAATGGACAGGTAGTAATGGACAGGTAGTAGTGGACAGGTAGTAATGGACAGGTAGTAATGGACAGGTAGTAGTGGACAGGTAGTAATGGACAGGTAGTAATGGACAGGTAGTAATGGACAGGTAGTAATGGACAGGTAGTAATCGATAGGTAGTAGTGGACAGGTAGTAGTGGAACTGCTTATTGCACAATGCTATTTATACTATTTCAAAAACATAGAAATGATCTTCTCATTGTGTTGCGTCTACATATTTCATAATGTATTCATAATGGAATTACATACATTAATACCAATTGAAATTGGTAATACAGGTCTACAAAATAAGAGTAAGTTATGACCATTCATTTTACAACGTGTAGAAACATTTGTACAAACCTTATGAAATGTCACACTCTGGTGGCCAGAATTACTGAGTCAACCAGTAGTAATTATGTGGCTGAGCAGAAGGCTGGTCTCAATGTAATGGAACAGTTTCCTTTATTTTTAGAGCCGCTCTGCCTCTAGTTCCTTTATCTTTCCCCTATGCCCTTCCAACGCCAGATAAGATCATAGACCTTCCAACGCCAGATAAGATCATAGACCTTCCAACGCCAGATAAGATCATAGACCTTCCAACGCCAGATAAGATCATAGATGAGCAAATGCCTTCTTCCGCTACGATTGAAGGTCTTTGTCAGATTGTCAGAGATTGACTCCCCTACCTCGTACCCATTGTGGGTATCGCTTCTCGGCCTTTTGGCTAAGATCAATTACAATTAATGTTGGTTGTTGTTGAATGAAATGTCTTAAATGTCTGATTGTTTTATGATTGATTAATTGATTGTATACATGGAGTTGTGTTTTTATAAAAACACTTGGTTGCTACAAATGCAGAGATTTGGGAGATTTTCTGGCAACCGTACTCAAATGGGAAAGACCATGGGAGAAGACACTGAAACTACCAGGCAACACCCAGTGAACTGGGTAGCACAGAGTCCAAGCCTGCCCAGTTGCATTTGTAGGAACCAGGTGTTTTTTTATTGGTTTTTATAAAAACGCAACACCGTGTATACAATCAATTAATCAAACAATCAGACATTTAAGACATTACATTCAACAACAACCAACATTAAACTAACTAAAGTGCTCAGTGTTCAGTGTATTGTCCAGTGTAGTGTAATGTTCAGTGTTCAGTGTTCAGTGTCCAGGTTCCAGTGTCGGTAGGAGGCAGGGGTAAAAAACCTGTTCGCTGTGCATCCGGGAAAAAAATTCCCCTGCAGCCCTCTAGTTGTAGAGCGACTACTATCCAGTTTGCCCACCAGTGCAAAGCCGTGGCTCCCCCACCTCCCTCCCCCGAGGGACCCCACACACCCGACTCACCCGACCCGCCCCATCACCGGCGCATCCGGCCCAGCCCACCAGGCTCAGACTCCTGTAGCCCTTCACGAGGCTAGCCGGACCAGGCGCCCCAGCGGCGGAGCAGATCGAGCACGCAGGCCGACCGGAGGCCCCTGAGGAGAGGCCCAGAGAGCTCGGCGCATGGCAGGCAAGCAGAGGCGAAAAACCTGTACACAGCTTATCCAGGGAAAAAGCTCCCTGGCTCTTCTCAGCTTGTTCCGGGCTGGGGGTTGGGGGTTGGCGGGTAGGGGACTGGGCCTGTAGCTGGGGGCCTGGAGTTGGGGGGGGGGGGCCCGGAACAGGGGGTTTGGGGTCGCTGAGTTGGAACCTGGGGTTGGTGCTGGGGTGACGTGGTGGTTCCCGCCGGTCGTCAAGGCCGAGAAGCGATACTCACAATGGGTACGAGGTAGGGGAGTCAATCTCTGACACGTCAATACACGTCACGGTTTAACCACAATAGTTTCTATATGCATTCCACCAAATAATACAACATATTTAACTTAACATTGTTCATGTACTGCTAATGTACAGAACATCCCAGAAATGCTACTTATGACTGTTCCAAACTGGGAAATTCAATACGTCCCACGGTCACGTGGTAAGCCGTCTCCAATCGTAGCGGAAGAAGGCATTTGCTCATCAAAATCACATTTACCGCAAACTGGAAATAATGACCAACCGGTTACATGTAGTAAAACGTAATGTGATTATTATGGGCCATGTTTTGGATATTGACGCTTAGCTTTTCGCCTGAATATGAATGACACAGACACACACACACAGCAGCCGATAGAAAGACCTCTGTCGCCCTCTAGCGGTTATATTACACTATGACCAGACATCTCTGACCTGTCCTTCTTCTTTCGTGTAACGTCAGAGGTCCAACTCGGTGTCGCGTAGCCATGCCCGCATCTCTGGTTCTAGGTCGAAGAGGCTGGCTTCTGAGGGTGGTCTATATAAGGGGCAGATGGTGATTAATGGGGCTTTTCCACTACGGTGCTGACCCGGGTCAGCCCGCTTCGGTCTGCTTCTTTTCCCCTTTTCCATTAGTCGTCCCAGGTCGGTTCGGTTCGCTTCGGCTCGCTTCTTTAGCTCCACATCGACCCCAGGGTCTACAATTTCATATCCGGGTCTTTTTGCCAGGCTGCGTGTGACGTGTGACGCTGCACACCGTTGATTGGTCAATGGAAATCGTCATCCCATGTCCCATCCCATATATTTCTTCACTAACCGCCATCTTGAAATACCACATTCGCTCTAGGAAAATGTCACTACAGTTTCTGTAATAGCTTATTAATAAAGATTCGGAAAATTATGCTGTATTATCTTAGTTTAATGTCATTTCAATGAATCATATAACTTTTATTTACAACAAGCACAACACAAAAATCGCTATTATGCACCGTGTTTGTCCGTGAATAACACCGGCTGTGGAGGTGGTACAAACACAATACTCCTTTGCTAACTTCACCATCTGCCTACGGTCATTTTGAGCCCTTAACCACCGCGCTGACACCCCGAGAAGTTATGCTTTTAACCGTAAACTCGATGAACCGGGAGTTCGCCCGCTGCCGTCCAGCCATTTTCGCCGTTCACTCATGAGTCAAATGCCGGTTTTAACAGGGAATTCGCTCCGCGCTGTGTCCACGGTGATAGAAGTGGAGGATCGACTCCATTCAAAAACGTTTGAATTCCCTGGCTTCTCCTCTTTCCGGACACGTTTGAATTGTTATCCTAACCCCCGGTAACCCAAAGTTATTAACCCGCAAACGGCACCGTGTTTGTCTGTGAATAACACCGGCTGTGGAGGTGGTACAAACACAATACTCCTTTGCTAACTTCACCATCAGTCTACGGTCATTTTGAGCCCTTACCCACCGCGCTGACACCCCGAGAAGTTATGCTTTTAACCGTAAACTCGATGAACCGGGAGTTCACCCGGCCGCTGCTGCTGTGCTGTCCAGCCATTTTCGCCGTTCACTCATGAGTCAAATGCCGGTAGATTCGCGTTTTGTTGGCGTTTCCCGATGATGATACTACAGTTCATAAAGCAGACAAGTGAAGGCAGTGGTTTTAAGGGTTCAAAAAACATGACTTTATTATGTGTACATAGCTTCCTCTCTCTCTTTCTCTTTCTCTCCAAAAAAATCACGGCTGTTGCTGTGTACACCCGGAAGCTTTTTGCCAGGCTGCGTGTGACGCGTAACTCCGCCTACTATCGTCTACTCCTCCTACTAGTCCGGGTCGGTTTGTGTATAATGGAAAACCAGAACTGATCTAAACCGAACTGGGCCGACCTGACGCGAACCGAACTGGGCCGACCTGGGCTGCTGATGGAAAAGCCCCATATGTGGTCGGCGGTCTGCTCTGGGTCACCGCACTCGCATGCCGCACTGTCCTGTCCTGTTTCTCCCCGGTGAAGTTCAGCCCAGCAATTTATCGATAACGTTTGTGCCATTTAGAAGCTACAGTTAAACCAACCGGTAGCACAGATAAAACCTGTTTAATGCGAGTATCAGGGTACCAGAACCATTCACCTTTACAACGAGGTACATTCTCGTGGAACGAGTAACACAGCTAAATGTGAGTGAATACCAACAGAAGAATATAATTGCAGGGGATTTTGGCAAATGTTTGGGCCACTACCCACACGTTTAGCTGTGTTGCTCGTTCCACGAATGCATGATCCTTACACGTTGTACCTCGTTGTAAAGGTGACTAATCAGGCTTTCCAACGATATCAAATACAATACCAAATACAATTGGTATTATTAAAGGGGAGGAATAATCGACCAAATTAACATTTTCGAACCTTTTTGAGGAGTTTATATCAGGGCTGGATGCGTCATGCCAGGCGATACTTCCCCCCTGCCTGGCCAGGGAGAACACTGCCTGTGGTGTGGATGAGGATCTGTGGCCAGACAGCAACGCAAGGCATGCAGGGCAACTGTCTTTGTGTTTAGTTCCTTTATCTTTTCCCTAGGGCCTAACCTTAACCCTAACCGTAACCCTAGTAGTTAATTCGCTTGAAAATCTTATGGAAACAGGGATCTAGAAGCCTTTTTCATATTTTTCGTAGTTTATTTACTTCACTTGGGTAGTGATCTTCTCTTTTTATAGGACTATAGTTTGATCATGAGGAAAACGTCATCATTTCATCTCTTTTGTCATACTGTATATCTTCATACTGTAGATCATTTACAGCTATGGAGCAGAGAGATTTGGGGTGAAAAGTAAGAACCATGGGACACGGAAGGGGACACGGAAGGAACCATCAGCCCATCTCAAGTCCAGGAGACAACAAGAGATTGAAAGACTTGTGAAAGAAAGAAGGTGCCTGAGAAAACAGTGGAAGAAGGCCACAGAAGTGGAAAGGAAAGGACTTGAGGCACTACAGGCCGACATCAAGCAGCGTCTTGCAACACTGCGAAGAGCAGAATGCTTGAGAAAGCAACACAAGAAGAAAGTGCGAACGAGGACTGCCTTCTACAGAGATCCCTACAAGTTCGTCAAAGACCTCTTTGTCAAGGAGAAAACAGGGACCCTCAAAGTACCCATAAGGGAACTAGAGGAGCACCTGAGGAAGACCTACTCTGACAACCAGAGGCATGTGCCAGCCAGCATTCCGGATGACATGCCACCAATCCAACCACCTGAGCACCAGATGGAAACAAGGCCCCCTACATGGAGCGAAGTTGAGAGCACAGTAAAACGGGCAAGAACAGCCTCAGCCCCTGGGCCCAACGGCGTTCCATACAGGCTATATAAGAACAGTCCAGGCGTCTTGAAGTACCTCTGGAAGCTAATGAAAGTGGCATGGGAAAAGGGAATCATACCAAAGGCATGGCGAAGGGCAGGAGGGATCCTGATTCCCAAAGAGAAGAATTCCTCAACCATCGACCAGTTCCGCCAGATCAGTCTACTGAATGTGGAAGGAAAGATTTTCTTCAGTGTTGTGGCCCAGAGGCTCTCAGTATTCTTGCAGAAGAACAACTTTGTCGACACCTCAGTGCAGAAGGCAGGGATAAGTGGATTCTCAGGATGCCTGGAACACACAAATGTCATCTGGCACCAGATACAAACGGCCAAGAAGGAGAAGAAAGACCTGCATGTGGTTTTCTTAGATCTTGCCAATGCCTTCGGGTCAGTGCCTCATGAGATTTTGTGGACAGCGTTCAACTTCTTCCAAGTCCCAGAGGGCATCACAAGGCTGGTCAAAGCCTACTTCCAGGACCTCCAGTTCTGTGTTACAGCACAAGCCAGTACAACTGCTTGGCAGCACCTCGAGATAGGCATAATGGCGGGCTGCACCATCTCTCCACTGGCGTTTACCATGGCAATGGAGCTCATTATTCGAGCATCCCGATGGGTTGTTGGAGGGGAACGGTTGAAGAGCGGGCTGCGTCTTCCACCAATCAGGGCGTACATGGATGACATGACGACAATAACAACAACAAACGCATGCACCAAACGCCTGCTGGATAAACTCCAGGGAAACATCAAATGGGCACGAATGGAGATTAAACCCAGTAAGTCCCGCAGTATCTCCATTGTCAAAGGCAAGCTCGCCAATGAGAGGTTCCACGTCAACAACGAGCCAATACCAACAGTTCTGGAGAAGCCCATCAAAAGCCTTGGCCGCTGGTATAGCGCAGAACTCAAAGACTCGAAGCAGGTGGAACAACTCAAGCAGGATACAATCAGTGGCCTCAAGCAGATCAACAACACTGCTCTCCCTGGGAAGCTGAAGCTGTGGTGCTTTCAGTTTGGACTGCTGCCCCGTCTCATGTGGCCAATTTCCATCTACGAGGTCACACTATCCCATGCCAACCGGCTGGAGAGACTGGTGAATGCACAAGTGAGGAAGTGGCTTGGACTGCCGAGAGGCCTTAGCAGCATAGGCCTGTATGGCAACGGAGCCCTCTCCCTACCAATCTCAAGCCTGGTGGAGGAGTACAAATGTGCCAAATCAAGGCTGGAAATGACTCTAACAGAATCCCGGGATCCATTCGTCAGAGGTGCTGCTCCAATCCTAGCAACGGGGAGGAAATGGAAGCCATCTGCAGCAGTTGCGGTGGCAAAGACCGCCCTCAGACACCGGGATATAGTGGGGCATGTCCAACATGGCAGAGGGGGCCTTGGCTTGGAAACAACAACACCCACATGGCAAAAGGCTACTCCAACCGAACGGCGGAAGATGGTGGTTGAGGAGGTGCGCCACCAGGAGGAAGCAGCCAGGTGCGCCAAGGCAGTCTCCCAAGCCCAGCAAGGCCGCTGGATGAAGTGGGAGAGCGTGGAGAGGAGGAAAATCACGTGGAACGAGCTGTGGAGCATGGAGTCTAATAGGCTAAGTTTCATCATCAGAGCCACATATGATGTCCTGCCCTCTCCTACCAACCTACATCTCTGGTATGGAGAGGACCCAGCCTGTCTCCAGTGTGCAGCCCCAGCAACCCTCAAACACATCTTGGTGGGTTGCAAGACCAGTCTAACTCAAGGAAGATACACCTGGCGCCACAACCAAGTGCTAAAGTGCTTGGCTGCCGAACTTGAACACAAGAGGGTAACCACCAACGCCATGCCTCTAAATGCCCAGACTACCTTTCCACGGAAAACAACCTTCATCCGGGAAGGGGAGAAACAGCGGACCAAGCCATCACCTCCAGACTCAGGCCCACTGAACGCAGCCCGGGATTGGGAAATGCGGGTAGACCTCAGCCAGAGGCTCACCTTCCCACCCGAAATTGCAGCGACCAACCTGCGCCCAGACCTAGTCCTCTGGTCCAAGTCCTGCCGGCGTGTCTTCATCGTAGAACTGACGGTCCCATGGGAGGAGGCCATCGATGAGGCATTCGAACGGAAGAGGCTGCGGTATGCCAACTTAGCAGTCGAAGCAGAGGGGCGGGGCTGGAACGTGAAGGTGTGGCCAGTGGAGGTGGGCTGCAGAGGCTTTGTAGCCAGCTCCACCACAAGGCTCCTGAGGGCAGTAGGGATCAGAGGACAGGCCCAACGGAAGGCAATCAGAGAACTGTCCACTGCAGCAGAACGGAGCAGTCACTGGCTGTGGCTGAAACGTAGGGACCCAACATGGGCTCCCAAATGACCACGTGGTGCCACCGTGCGACACACACCCAGGCCTGATCAGCCTGTGGTGGGCCAACCTCGGCAGAGGGTGTCTTGTGATAACTGGCCGAAACACCCAATGAGGTCGGGGACCAGAACTGAAGATGTGTCGTACTGGTGGCACCACGTGATCATTGCCAAATTCCACTCCACCCAAGAGGACATCTCCAACTCCACTCAATTGTTGTGCTGAATATTTAGGGATTTTAACAACCAGTCCTATTAAGAATCCTTGGTAAAGATGATGTGGATGATGTGGTACTTTTTTCCTTCAGTGGTTTACATTGTCTTTGGGAAAGTGCAGAGAATACAGTATATACAGTTGGTCTTCCTTGGCCTATAAAGAATGTAACTCTTGTTTCAAGGGGATAGTCGAGCATACGTAATAGTAAGTAGCCCTCCCCCTCCCGCCCTCAGTGTCAATGTGAACACTCAATTACCCTTGGCACTACTTCTGTTTGCAAATAGTACCTTTGCACGAACCATATTTGTGCACATTTGTACATACCTCTCTTTTGATATAGCCTCTGTATACATCTGTATACACCATACTGTACATAGCTACCTTAACTGTACATATCTACCTTAACTGTACATAGCTACCTTAACTGTACATAGCTACCTTAACTGTACATAGCTACCTTAACTGTACATAGCTACCTTAACTGTACATAGCTACCTTAACTGTACATATATACCTTAACTGTACATAGCTACCTTAACTGTACATAGCTACCTTAACTGTACATAGCTACCTTAACTGTACATATCTACCTTAACTGTACATATCTACCTTAACTGTACATAGCTACCTTAACTGTACATAGCTACCTTAACTGTACATATCTACCTTAACTGTACATAGCTACCTTAACTGTACATAGCTACCTTAACTGTACATATCTACCTTAACTGTACATAGCTACCTTAACTGTACATAGCTACCTTAACTGTACATATCTACCTTAACTGTACATATCTACCTTAACTGTACATAGCTACCTTAACTGTACATAGCTACCTTAACTGTACATAGCTACCTTAACTGTACATATCTACCTTAACTGTACATATATACCTTAATTGTACATATCTACCTCAACTATAGGTTACTGCTATCCATCTCTTGTACATACCTCTAACTACCGTACTTGCCATACTGTACCGATCACTTATCACTATCATGTTTTATATCACTATAAAAACACTATGTTTTATAACACTTCTGGTTAGATGCTAAACTGCATTTCGTTGTCTGGTACTTGTACTCTTCAATGACAATAAAGTTTAATCTAATCTAATCTACTACGAATAAAGTTGTTTGCAATACATTCCTGTGTCCAGTGTCTTTTTGTGTCCATGTATGGTTTTTATATGTACAGTTCTTAGTTTCCTGTTGAAGAAATGTCTGGTTCGAACTTCATATTCAAGTTGTTCAGTAGCTTTCAGATTTGGGGAAATAGAAGAGGATCTGACAAAGAAAATAATCTACAGGCCATGATCCAACTGTTATAGGGCTTGTTACAAAGCCTAAACTAAACATCTCTATGCTTTCTATGGAGACAACATATTTCCGGTGCTAAACAGGTCTAATTCATAAATATGCAGACATTTAACCGGTCTAGTTAACTTAAACAGATAGAGGGGGTGCACTCCAGGGGGAATGTCCCTGTAATTCGTAATTGTAAGTCGCTTTGGATAAAAGCGTTGGCTAAATGGCAAAATTAATTAATTTAACTAAATATTAATTTAATGCCAGATCTCAAGTTCTGTGGCGGTTCCTCTTCATACAGGGCAGGTGGCCCGCGAACTGGGCAGGCTTGGTCGAACCTACCCAGTTCACTGGGTGCTCAGGGCAGGTGGCCCGCGAAATGGGCAGGCTTGGACGAACCTACCCAGTTCACTGGGTGCTCCGCGAACTGGGCAGGCTTGGTCAAGTGTAGTAGCTGGTTCCTACAAATGCAACTGGGAAGCCATGGACTCTGTGCTACCCAGTTCACTGCGTGCTTCGTGGTAGTTTCACTGACTTCTCCCATGGTCTTTCCCATTTTAGAACGGTTGCCAGAAAACATCCCAAAGCTCTGCATTTGTAGGAACCAGACACTACACTTAATCTTAGCCAAAAGGCCGAGAAGCGATACCCTCAATTTGTCCGAGGTAGGGGAGTCATTCTCTGGCACGTCAATACACGTCACGGTTTAACCACAATAGTTTCTATATGCGTTCCACCAAATAATACAACATATTTAACTTAACATTGTTAATGTACTGCTAATGTACAAAACATCCCAGAAATGCTACTTATGACTGTTCCAAACTGGGAAATTCAATACGTCCCACGGTCACGTGGTAAGCCGTCTCCAATCGTAGCGGAAGAAGGCATTTGCTCATCAAAATCACATTTACCGCAAACTGGAAATAATGACCAACCGGTTACATGTAGTAAAACGTAATGTGATTATTATGGGCCATGTTTTGGATATTGACGCTTAGCTTTTCGCCTGAATATGAATGACACAGACACACGCACACACACACACAGCAGCCGATAGAAAGACCTCTGTCGCCCTCTAGCGGTTATATTACACTTTGACCAGACATCTCTGACCTGTCTCCCCGGTTAATTGTCAGTACTATCCTTGATGATCGACTAAATTAATTGTAGGACTGTGTACAAGTGAAAACAAACCCCAGACCAAAGTAATCAGAGGCATGACCATTTATGTGGAATAAACTCGTTTCACAAGCACTACGACTTCACCCAATGAGCCTAGTCACTGTGGCTGTGATAGCACTGGCCAACCCAGTTAAAACCAAGGCTTTGGACTTTTGGGGGACTGCCAGTTGAGCTTTCTCCAAGCTCTGGAGGGGTCGGCGATGTCACAGTGTGGGTTGAAGAGCTCTCACCAAGCTCTGGAGGGGTCGGCGATGTCACAGTGTGGGTTGAAGAGCTCTCACCAAGCTCTGGAGGGGTCGGCGATGTCACAGTGTGGGTTGAAGAGCTCTCACCAAGCTCTGGAGGGGTCGGCGATGTCACAGTGTGGGTTGAAGAGCTCTCACCAAGCTCTGGAGGGGTCGGCGATGTCACAGTGTGGGTTGAAGAGCTCTCACCAAGCTCTGGAGGGGTCGGCGATGTCACAGTGTGGGTTGAAGAGCTCTCACCAAGCTCTGGAGGGGTCGGCGATGTCACAGTGTGGGTTGAAGAGCTCTCACCAAGCTCTGGAGGGGTCGGCGATGTCACAGTGTGGGTTGAAGAGCTCTCACCAAGCTCTGGAGGGGTCGGCGATGTCACAGTGTGGGTTGAAGAGCTCTCACCAAGCTCTACCCTGGGAGGCCATGGAGGATGGCTGAAGAGACACCAGGCAGTGCTACAGTAGTAAGAAATACATTAGTTAGTGCAGAGAGTCCATAGTCATCACTGCATGACAGAGTCCATAGTCATCACTGTATGACAGAGTCCATAGTCATCACTGTATGACAGTCCACAGCTGGCTCACAGGTGACCACACAGAACAATTACAAGCTTCAGAATAACAGTAGTTAGATCTGCTGACAAGGTGATGGAGCATTTTAGTGACTTGACATGTGAGCATAACTTGTCATGATCATGACTAATATCTGTTGCGATGTGAACTCAAATCAACCCACAACCCATTTCAAATCAACCCACAACCCCAACGATTGCTTTGTCAAGAGATGTAAGTCTAAGACACGTACCTGACTTTAGCGAGGTGTGAGATCTGACTAACGCTGGTCTGAGAACTGATGGAGGAGGCAGGACATGGACCCACTCTGCTTTTGGAAAGGTTCTTGAAAAGAGACACAGGTAGAGATGAGGAAGCATTGATACACACTGGTAAGTAACAAAGCTAAATGTCTAAAACTGAGATTCATCTGATATTACATCACTATTAGCTCACAAGAGATAGATGCTGCTTCTATCACTTCATACTGGGGCGGACCTTGTTCAGATCTTGTGGGTCTGCGCAGCCCCGGCCGGCGGGCTGATTGGCTGTGTTCCAGGATCACGGGATAATAGTGAAGCTACAACAATTTATATAATGGAACTTCCGGATTTAGCCACTGTTTTCAAAATAAAAGCGATCCATCGAATGATATGGAGGGGGACACGTTGAAAAACAGATCCAGTATCTAAAAACAAACAGTCACTGTCAATATAGTTAACCTTCCCTAAAGGGACAGTTCACTCCAAACTCCAACTTTTCAGATCTCAACAGTGGGTTGGTGCTTCTAGGTTGGTGCATAGCCTGGTAAACCCACCCAGACAGCTTGTAAGTGCATAACTACTAGGCCTATTTAGAAACCAGAGCAGTACATGTACATGTTCTGCAACTTTTGATATGAACACACATGGTGCTTCACTTGAGTCAAAGTGACAATGAGACAATTTAGCAAAACAGCATATATCTTTTTCATTGAGAACATGCAGCATAGGGTTCCCTGGTTGTGAGGTGTACTTCTCTCTTTCTGCTAAGGTTAGAGAATGTTAGAGAACCAAGCGTGACAGACAGGCCAGTGTTCTGCTGAAACCACCCGCCTCACGCAGGGGAAGTGGAACCCTGTGACATTAGTCTGGTTTTGGCTCAGCTCCGCTCTCCCTGAGTGTAATGGACTGACTTATATAGCTATGCCTTATTCCAAAGAGCTTTACAACGGCCTCTCATTCACCCATTCACACAGACATTCCACACACCAATGGCGGCAAGCTACCATGCAAGGCGCCGGCCCGCTCACTGGGAGCAATTTGGGGTTCAGTGTCTTGCCCAAGGACACTTCGACATGTGGCCAGCCGGGGCTCGAACCGCCGATCGGCCAACTGCTTGCACTGGGCCTGGTCTTCAAGATACGCTACACCACAAAGACACCCAAGTACCTGTCAACATACTTCCAAAAAGTGAACAACGTCCACACATACAATACCAGAGGAAGCTCCACGAACCACGTTCAACCGCGTTGCACCACAAACAAGGGGTTAAACTCATTTGCAAACTATGCAGTAAAAATGTCGAACGCCCTTCCTATAATCTTAAAGGAGTGCAAAACACTGCCCACCTTCAAAACCACTCTCAAAAAACATTTACAGGAGGCTGCAATCCGTAACTGGACCCTCTAAATCAAAAATCTAATTAAAAGACTACACCCCCACCTGGACTACCCTCTATATATTCTTGTTGTTTTGTTGTTATGTCTCCCACTTGTTGTTTTGTCCCCCCGCCCGAACTACCCATTGTACATATTATATGTCTGTCCCTCTGCCCGAACTTCCCACTGTACATACTTTGTGTTTTGTCCCCCGCCCCCACCTGTGGTGTATGTCCCCACCTGTCCTACCCGCTGTACATACCTTATGTTTTGTTGTATTGTTCTTCCCATGTTGGATGTATGTTTATCTTGTAGATAGTACTAGTTATTTGTCTGTATTATCTTGGAGATAGTACTAGTTTTTGTCTGTCTTACATGTAACGATGAATTGAGAATCAAGGACCCCAATTGAAATAAGCCAGTGGCTTTCTTGGGTTTTTATCCTGTTAGTTGACCTTGTATGTAATATGTACTTTCATGTACCTACTTCTGCAAATCTTCTAATAAAGTTTTCAATCAATCAAACCAACCTTGTGATCAGATTAGATGCCGACTCTACCTCCTGAGACACAGCCGCCCCTCTCTCTGCCGCACACCTCTCGGTCCCGTCTCCCATGTCAGGAAGTCAGAAACACGGTGGAGTAATGGACAGGTAGTAATGGACAGGTAGTAATGGACAGGTAGTAATGGACAGGTAGTAATGGACAGGTAGTAATGGACAGGTAGTAATGGACAGGTAGTAGTGGACAGGTAGTAATGGACAGGTAGTAATGGACAGGTAGTAATGGACAGGTAGTAATGGACAGGTAGTAATGGACAGGTAGTAATGGACAGGTAGTAATGGACAGGTAGTAATGGACAGGTAGTAGTGGACAGGTAGTAATGGACAGGTAGTAATGGACAGGTAGTAATGGACAGGTAGTAATGGACAGGTAGTAGTGGACAGGTAGTAATGGACAGGTAGTAATGGACAGGTAGTAATGGACAGGTAGTAATGGACAGGTAGTAATGGACAGGTAGTAGTGGACAGGTAGTAATGGACAGGTAGTAATGGACAGGTAGTAATGGACAGGTAGTAATGGACAGGTAGTAATCGACAGGTAGTAGTGGACAGGTAGTAGTGGAACTGCTTATTGCACAATGCTATTTATACTATTTCAAAAACATAGAAATGATCTTCTCATTGTGTTGCGTCTACATATTTCATAATGTATTCATAATGGAATAACATACATTAATACCAATTGAAATTGGTAATACAGGTCTACAAAATAAGAGTAAGTTATGACCATTCATTTTACAACGTGTAGAAACATTTGTACAAACCTTATGAAATGTCACACTCTGGTGGCCAGAATAAAAGCTGTGCAGCAGCAACATTACTGAGTCAACCAGTAGTAATTATGTGGCTGAGCAGAAGGCTGGTCTCAATGTAATGGAACAGTTTCCATTATTTTTAGAGCCGCTCTGCCTCTAGTCCATTAATTGATTGTATACATGGTGTTGTGTTTTTATAAAAACACCTGGTTGCTACAAATGCAGAGCTTTGGGAGATTTTCTGGCAACCGTTCTCAAATGGGAAAGTTTAGTTTAGTTTAGTATATTAGTTTATTATATCGAGGACAATCCTAATACATGAACCATATAAAGACCGTGTGTGAAGACAGTGAAACTACCAGGCAGCACCCAGTGAACTGGGTAGCACAGAGTCCAAGCCTGCCCAGTTGCATTTGTAGCAACCAGCTACTACACTTGACCTTAGCCAAAAGGCCGAGGAAGCGATACCCACAATGGGTACGAGGTAGGAGAGTCAATCTCTGACACGTCAATTCACGTCGCGGTTTAACCACAATAGTTTCTATATGCATTCCACCAAATAATACAACATATTTAACTTAACATTGTTCATGTACTGCTAATGTACAAAACATCCCAGAAATGCTACTTATGACTGTTCCAAACTGGGAAATTCAATACGTCCCACGGTCACGTGGTAAGCCGTCTCCAATCGTAGCGGAAGAAGGCATTTGCTCATCAAAATCACATTTACCGCAAACTGGAAATAATGACCAACCGGTTACATGTAGTAAAACGTAATGTGATTATTATGGGCCATGTTTTGGATATTGACGCTTAGCTTTTCGCCTGAATATGAATGACACAGACACACGCACACACACACACACACACACACACACACAGCAGCCGATAGAAAGACCTCTGTCGCCCTCTAGCGGTTATATTACACTTTGACCAGACATCTCTGACCTCTCCTGTTTCTCCCCGGTTAATTGTCAGTACTATCCTTGATGATCGACTAAATTAATTGTAGGACTGTGTACAAGTGAAAACAAACCACAGACCAAAGTAATCAGAGGCATGACCATTTATGTGGAATAAACTCGTTTCACAAGCACTACGACTTCACCCAATGAGCCTAGTCACTGTGGCTGTGATAGCACTGGCCAACCCAGTTAAAACCAAGGCTTTGGACTTTTGGGGGACTGCCAGTTGAGCTTTCTCCAAGCTCTGGAGGGGTCGGCGATGTCACAGTGTGGGTTGAAGAGCTCTCACCAAGCTCTGGAGGGGTCGGCGATGTCACAGTGTGGGTTGAAGAGCTCTCACCAAGCTCTGGAGGGGTCGGCGATGTCACAGTGTGGGTTGAAGAGCTCTCACCAAGCTCTGGAGGGGTCGGCGATGTCACAGTGTGGGTTGAAGAGCTCTCACCAAGCTCTACCCTGGGAGGCCATGGAGGATGGCTGAAGAGACACCAGGCAGTGCTACAGTAGTAAGAAATACATTAGTTAGTGCAGAGAGTCCATAGTCATCACTGCATGACAGAGTCCATAGTCATCACTGTATGACAGAGTCCATAGTCATCACTGTATGACAGTCCACAGCTGGCTCACAGGTGACCACACAGAACAATTACAAGCTTCAGAATAACAGTAGTTAGATCTGCTGACAAGGTGATGGAGCATTTTAGTGACTTGACATGTGAGCATAACTTGTCATGATCATGACTAATATCTGTTGCGATGTGAACTCAAATCAACCCACAACCCATTTCAAATCAACCCACAACCCCAACGATTGCTTTGTCAAGAGATGTAAGTCTAAGACACGTACCTGACTTTAGCGAGGTGTGAGATCTGACTAACGCTGGTCTGAGAACTGATGGAGGAGGCAGGACATGGACCCACTCTGCTTTTGGAAAGGTTCTTGAAAAGAGACACAGGTAGAGATGAGGAAGCATTGATACACACTGGTAAGTAACAAAGCTAAATGTCTAAAACTGAGATTCATCTGATATTACATCACTATTAGCTCACAAGAGATAGATGCTGCTTCTATCACTTCATACTGGGGCGGACCTTGTTCAGATCTTGTGGCTCTGCGCAGCCCCGGCCGGCGGGCTGATTGGCTGTGTTCCAGGATCACGGGGTAACAGTGAAGCTACAACAATTGATATAATGGAACTTCCGGATTTAGCCACTGTTTTCAAAATAAAAGCGATCCGTCGAATGATATGGAGGGGGGGACACGTTGAAAAACAGATCCAGTATCTAAAAACAAACTGTCACTGTCGATATAGTTCACCTTCCCTAAAGGGACAGTTCACTCCAAACTCCAACTTTTCAGATCTCAACAGTGGGTTGGTGCTTCTAGGTTGGTGCATAGCCTGGTAAACCCACCCAGACAGCTTGTAAGTGCATAACTACTAGGCCTATTTAGAAACCAGAGCAGTACATGTACATGTTCTGCAACTTTTGATAGGAACACACATGGTGCTTCACTTGAGTCAAAGTGACAATGAGACAATTTAGCAAAACAGCATATATCTTTTTCATTGAGAACATGCAGCATAGGGTTCCCTGGTTGTGAGGTGTACTTCTCTCTTTCTGCTAAGGTTAGAGAATGTTAGAGAACCAAGCGTGACAGACAGGCCAGTGTTCTGCTGAAACCACCCGCCTCACGCAGGGGAAGTGGAACCCTGTGACATTAGTCTGGTTTTGGCTCAGCTCCGCTCTCCCTGAGTGTAATGGACTGACTTATATAGCTATGCCTTATTCCAAAGAGCTTTACAACGGCCTCTCATTCACCCATTCACACACACCCATTCCACACACCAATGGCGGCAAGCTACCATGCAAGGCGCCGGCCCGCTCACTGGGAGCAACTTGGGGTTCAGTGTCTTGCCCAAGGACACTTCGACATGTGGCCAGCCGGGGCTCGCACCGCCGATCTGCCAACCTTGTGATCAGATTAGATGCCGACTCTACCTCCTGAGACACAGCCGCCCCTCTCTCTGCCGCACACCTCTCGGTCCCGTCTCCCATGTCAGGAAGTCAGAAACACGGTGGAGTAATGGACAGGTAGTAATGGACAGGTAGTAATGGACAGGTAGTAATGGACAGGTAGTAATGGACAGGTAGTAATGGACAGGTAGTAATGGACAGGTAGTAATGGACAGGTAATGGACAGGTAGTAATGGACAGGTAATAATGGACAGGTAGTAATGGACAGGTAGTAATGGACAGGTAGTAGTGGACAGGTAGTAATGGACAGGTAGTAATGGACAGGTAGTAATGGACAGGTAGTAGTGGACAGGTAGTAATGGACAGGTAGTAATGGACAGGTAGTAATGGACAGGTAGTAGTGGACAGGTAGTAATGGACAGGTAGTAATGGACAGGTAGTAATGGACAGGTAGTAATGGACAGGTAGTAATCGATAGGTAGTAGTGGACAGGTAGTAGTGGAACTGCTTATTGCACAATGCTATTTATACTATTTCAAAAACATAGAAATGATCTTCTCATTGTGTTGCGTCTACATATTTCATAATGTATTCATAATGGAATTACATACATTAATACCAATTGAAATTGGTAATACAGGTCTACAAAATAAGAGTAAGTTATGACCATTCATTTTACAACGTGTAGAAACATTTGTACAAACCTTATGAAATGTCACACTCTGGTGGCCAGAATAAAAGCTGTGCAGCAGCAACATTACTGAGTCAACCAGTAGTAATTATGTGGCTGAGCAGAAGGCTGGTCTCAATGTAATGGAACAGTTTCCTTTATTTTTAGAGCCGCTCTGCCTCTAGTTCCTTTATCTTTCCCCTATGCCCTTCCAACGCCAGATAAGATCATAGACCTTCCAACGCCAGATAAGATCATAGACCTTCCAACGCCAGATAAGATCATAGACCTTCCAACGCCAGATAAGATCATAGACCTTCCAACGCCAGATAAGATCATAGATGAGCAAATGCCTTCTTCCGCTACGATTGAAGGTCTTTGTCAGATTGTCAGAGATTGACTCCCCTACCTCGTACCCATTGTGGGTATCGCTTCTCGGCCTTTTGGCTAAGATCAATTACAATTAATGGATTAATGGATCAGGAGAAGGCCTTTGACAGGGTTAACCATGGTTTCCTGCAGAGGGTGCTGAGAGGCATGAACTTCCCCCAGCACCTGCTCAACTGGACCGAACTCTGCTACAACAACATCACGAGCAGAGTTCGGATCAACAACCAGTTGACAGACCCCTTCCCCATCAAAGCTGGAGTACGGCAGGGATGCCCCTTGGCTCCTCTACTGTACGTCATCTACCTGGAGCCGTTCCTACGGAAGATCAGGAGCTCCCCCAACATCATGGGCTACCCTCTACCAGGGGCCCGGGGGGAGAGGCTCAAGGTGGTGGCGTACATGGACGACATTACCATCGTCGGCACGGATAGTCGCTCCATTTCCACAGCAACGAAAGTGGTGGAGGACTACTGTGCAGCCACTGGCGCCCTGATCAATAGGGGTAAGTGTGAGCTGTTTCTGTCGCAGCACTGGCAGGAGAACCTGGCAACCTCCTTCCCTGTAAAGACGGAAAACATTAAGCTGCTGGGGATCACCTACCAGAAAGATGGAGGAGCCTCCGGCAGCTGGAAGGAGACCATCCGCCAGGTCCAAAAGAAGATCTGTGAGTGGAGTGCACGGCCTCTCACAATGACAGGCAAGATCCTGGTCCTGAAGGCTATTGTTCTTCCCATTCTCCTTTACCTGGGCAGGGTGTTTCCCCCAGACAGAGCAGTATCCAAAACCATCGAAAGGATCATGTTTACCTTTGTCTGGGGGAGCCAGATGGAAAAACTAAAACGCACCACCCTGTACAAAACAGTGGAGAATGGGGGGAAAGGGGTCCCAGACATCCTAAACATCATTAGGGCACAGGGACTCTCCAACCTCATCAACAACATCAACAACAAAGATAGGAAAGCCAGGTTCTTTGAAATATACTATGCCACACCCATCCTCCGGACACTCAGGGTGACCGCATCAATAAATCACACTGTGCCCTACAGCTGGGACCCCCCTCCTGTCTACAAGATATGGAGGGACTTTGCCTTCAAGACAGGATTGTCCGCGGCTGGGCTGGCCTCATGGAAATACAAAGACATTATGACCTTCATAAGGTCGAAGGAAACCATTACTCACCCCAAGGCCAGCACAGCCGTGGACTCCAAACAGGTATGGAAAAACATTAATCATAAATGTACTAACAATAAACAAAAAGACATTGCCTGGATGGCTGCTCATGGTTGTCTCCCCACTAGGGAATTCTTGCATAGGCGGCACATCGCAACGACTGACAAATGCCCCCACGGATGCACGGACACAGAACACATTAACCACCTGTTCTGTGAGTGCTCCGTGGCCAGGCGGGTCTGGGCCCTGTTTGTTCCCTCTGTCTCCCTAAACAGCCTGCTGACCCTGCCCCGCTTGACGGGCGATAACATCCTGTATGGTCCTCCCGGGGGGTGCACAACCCCCCAACTACAACAACAGTGGAGGATCATCAGCGCCGTCAAGCAGGTACTCTGGGAGACGAGGAACATCAGGGTCTATCAGAAACAGAGCGTCCACCTGACAACCCTGAGGAGGAGAATCACCCTCTGCCTCAGGGACCATGCTATTGTTGACTTTAAAAATAACCCGGATCAAGCAAGAGCGGTGTGGGGGGTGGAGAGATGGAAGGACGTCATCCTCTAAACCCCCCCCCATGCCGCGCCGCATCGACCAACCCCCCCCCACCCCGGGCCTACCTCACTACACCACCAGTTCCTGCACTATCACCTTCACCACTGTTCCAGCACAAGCCCTGGTCAGCAGTATCACCATCACAAGGACCAGGAGAGGAGCAGCGCACAACACCAACAGGGAAGTTTACTGCACCTTCCACCACCTACACATGTACACAGCACTGACCCACTTCCTACTCTCACCAGAATATCAACACACACAACCCACAGCCGAACCAGCCGTCTCTGCCAGCACCACCAGCACCAGGATGACCAACACCACTGGGTCACAGGGAAGTACTGATCACCCGCCTGACACCAAAATGCACACTACACAAACCATGCACACCTCCCTTCTCTCACTCCTGTATCTTTTCAGGCACATGTCATATCCAGCTCTGACACCTACCCAGGCTTCCAGACCCAGGAGCAGAGACCGGCGGGAACCACCACGTCACCCCAGCACCAACCCCAGGTTCCAACTCAGCGACCCCAAACCCCCTGTTCCGGGCCCCCCCCCCCCAACTCCAGGCCCCCAGCTACAGGCCCAGTCCCCTACCCGCCAACCCCCAACCCCCAGCCCGGAACAAGCTGAGAAGAGCCAGGGAGCTTTTTCCCTGGATAAGCTGTGTACAGGTTTTTCGCCTCTGCTTGCCTGCCATGCGCCGAGCTCTCTGGGCCTCTCCTCAGGGGCCTCCGGTCGGCCTGCGTGCTCGATCTGCTCCGCCGCTGGGGCGCCTGGTCCGGCTAGCCTCGTGAAGGGCTACAGGAGTCTGAGCCTGGTGGGCTGGGCCGGACGCGCCGGTGGTGGGGCGGGTCGGGTGAGTCGGGTGTGTGGGGTCCCTCGGGGGAGGGAGGTGGGGGAGCCACGGCTTTGCACTGGTGGGCAAACTGGATAGTAGTCGCTCTACAACTAGAGGGCTGCAGGGGAATTTTTTCCCGGATGCACAGCGAACAGGTTTTTTACCCCTGCCTCCTACCGACACTGGAACCTGGACACTGAACACTGAACACTGAACATTACACTACACTGGACAATACACTGAACACTGAGCACTTTAGTTAGTTTAATGTTGGTTGTTGTTGAATGTAATGTCTTAAATGTCTGATTGTTTGATTAATTGATTGTATACACGGTGTTGCGTTTTTATAAAAACCAATAAAAAACACCTTTCCCCTATGCCCTTCCCACGCCAGATAAGATCATAGACCTTCCAACGCCAGATAAGATCATAGACCTTCCAACGCCAGATAAGATCATAGACCAGGCCTATTCAATTAGCGGCCCGGGGGCCGCATGAGGCCCAGACGTGACCCCCGATTGGCCCAGCCATAAAAGCAGAGAAAAATGTATTTCGCAAGTGTTCAGAAATTCATGCAGAAATGTCTACAATAGTAACCTACAGAACGTGAATATAACACTCTAAACAAACTAAGCGGGGAGCTTAAAACAACAATGGACAACGTGATGGCTACAATTAATTTTATTCGCTCCACTTCGAGCCTCCAACATTATTATTATTATTAACTTATTCCGCAAGCTGCTGTCAGAAATATCTGCTGAGCACCACGATCTTCTTTTGCATAACGACGTCAAGTGGCTGTCCAAAGGCAAGGCACTGGAGCGTTTCTGTAATCCACCTGGCCCTGCGAGCTCTAGAACAGTGGAAGAGCAACAGAGCGACGGAGCCGAAAGTTAACATGAGTTCAGAGGAGGACGTGTTTGAGGACGTGCGGAGACATTTCTCCGTGGTGGAGTGGGCCCGCCTGGCAGAAGGGGAGAAGGTCCGCTACAAGAGCATGAAGCGGAACCACCTGGCCCTGCGAGCTCTAGAACAGTGGAAGAGCAACAGAGCGACGGAGCCGAAAGTTAACATGAGTTCAGAGGAGGACGTGTTTGAGGACGTGCGGAGACATTTCTCTGTGGTGGAGTGGGCCCGCCTGGCAGAAGGGGAGAAGGTCCGCTACAAGAGCATGAAGCGGAACCACCTGGCCCTGCGAGCTCTAGAACAGTGGAAGTGCAACAGAGCGACGGAGCCGAAAGTTAACATGAGTTCAGAGGAGGACGTGTTTGAGGACGTGCGGAGACATTTCTCTGTGGTGGAGTGGGCCCGCCTGGCAGAAGGGGAGAAGGTCCGCTACAAGAGCATGAAGCGGAACCACCTGGCCCTGCGAGCTCTAGAACAGTGGAAGAGCAACAGAGGCAGGCGCATTCCAAGTCAAACTGGACCTTTTCGCGTCCGACTTCTGCACTGGCAGAATGCTGCATTTTCCCGACACTCCGCAAATACGTCTCATCCCCGGCACAAATCACAGATGTGATGACTGTTTTCATTGCGAGGTTGAAAGAGAACTTTGCTGGTCGACTGGATGGACTTATTTTTTATTTATTTATTTTTTAACCTTTATTTTACCAGGAAGTCACATTGAGATTAAAACCTCTTTTACAAGAGAGACCGGGCCAAGACAGGGTCAAAATAGTAGCTTAAAAAACAGTTCAGATAACAAGACAGGACATAAGACAGTGGCAACAATACAATAGACAAACAATGGTAGGGGTATTTACAAGGTGATTAAAACATTGAGAAGTCTAACCAAAGCAGGTACAGCGAGCGGTGACCACATCCTTTAATCTACGCTTGAAGATACCTATGGAAATAAGGGCCTCTAATTTAAAAGTAGTCTGTAGGTCATTCCAAGACCAAGGGCCATAATAAGACAAGCTTGCCCTTCCAACATTGTTCATGATAAGGGGAGGCTACCCCCCCTAGACTTTGCCAATAGGCAAAAAAAGAAAGAAAATAGATATCACTATGAACACATTCCCAGTTTGTTATGTACATAAAAACTATGAAAAAATGTATTGCAAGTTTTCTGAATTGTATTATTGTTTATGTTTATTATGCAAATTAGATGCTAATTGGACCCAAATCTCCAGGATCACTCACACCATCATATGTGTCAATTTTTTTTTATTTTTTTTTATTTATGTTGACACATAAGAAAACAAACTTTGCACACACCTGATTGTGTCTATGTCCTCGTATCAGCCCATACATCAGGAAATACTGTCCATAGTCATAAAAAAATCTATTTTCGCCATGGTTTTGGTATCAAATGTACTATAAACAGGGCTATGAATGATATATCATCAAACTCTTGTGTGTAAAGAAGCAGAATATGGATAGGAAGAAATGTGGAAAGTTTGGTCTGTTTTGGTGCAAGGAAAATCCTAGTGTGTGGACAAGTGTGTGGACAAACACATAAAAACCAATTTTCGGGAAAACAGACTTAAAGTTTTGTATTGTGAAATATGAAACATTTTTATTTGAAACTGCTATTCACAAACACAAAACCTAATCAAACCATTAGCAATAAACATCCTAAACACCTGACTGATAACTGAATAACATAAACTGAACAGAAATGCACACAGGCTACAAATAGTGGCTGTTATGGAATAGAAAGTGTCTCCCTCTCTCACAAACCTCTGGCACCACCATGTAATCAGCACACAGAACTACAGCCAGCCAGCCAGCCACACACACACACACACACACACACACACACACACACACACACACACACACACACACACACACACACACACACACACACACACACACACACACACACACACACACACACACACACACACACACACACACACACACACACACACACACACACACACACACACACACACACACACACACACACACACACACACACACACACACACACACACACACACACACACACACACACACACACACACACACACACACACACACACACACACACACACACACACACACACACACACACACACACACACACACACACACACACTTGTGTCAAGCCTAGTTACAGAACCTGGTACTGGTGTGTGAGCACATCTGCCTCTCCTGTGTGTGAGAGAGGGACAGAACCTGGTACTGGCGCCGCAACCGAGTCGGGGCTCGGATATGTGTTCGGCGGGCCCGAGCCGATTCAGGAAATATTAGAACGGCGTCTGTGGCTCGTACGGTTGCGACGCAGCGGTACTTTGACCTGAAGTGCCTAGGCCGAGAAGCCTGAATTTGAGTTATTTTTAAATGCTTTTCGGTCAGCGCGGCCGTTCCGAGGCGCAGAGACGCACCGTTTTCGACGAGGTCATTCGTAAGGGGCTTGGCACCCGTACTCTGTCGAGTTTTTTCTGCTAGGCGCGACCGAAGATGTTCGACATTTGTGAAAACCAGACCTCTAGCTCACTCAGGAGGGGAGTTATGAATTCTGGCCACAGGAGGCCATACAATGGGCTAGAGACTTGAAATCACTTTTGGCTGAAAGCTGGCATCCCACTGATGGTGTGTGTCTTTTTCTGTTCCCCTGGCTACATAGGAAGTGTCCCAAAGGTGAGCCTAAAGTTCAGGAGGTCGCCAATGTTAAACGGCTGAGTGGGGAGGGGTAGTGAGTGACTAAATTGAGTGCTGTTTGGTGATACATTGGGCTAGAGATCTGAAATCACTTTTGGCTGAAAGCTGGCATCCCACTGATGGTGTGTGTCTTTTTCTGTTTCCCTGGCTACATAGGAAGTGTCCCAAAAGTGAGCCTAAAGTTCAGGAGGTCGCCAATGTTAAACGGTGGGTCACAGTGATTGACTAAATTGAGCGCTGTTTGGTGATACATTGGGCTAGAGACTTGAAATCACTTTTGTCTGAAAGCTGGCATCCCACTGATGGTGTGTGTCTTTTTCTGTTCCCCTGGCTACATAGGAAGTGTCCCAAAAGTGAGCCTAAAGTTCAGTAGGTCGCCAATGTTAAACGGCTGAGTGGAGAGGCTAGTTCCGCCTTCCGCGTCACATGGGACACGACAACCAATCACATTCGAGAATTTTCGCATCAACCAATAGAATCGCGTATTTTAAAAGAATGCAACCTATCTATTTTAGTGATTGGTTGCTGATACAAGGGGCGTTGTAAATTTTGGAAGCGGCCATTTTGAGCACAAGAAACACATCTTTCAAACAAGCCCAGGCTTGATGTATTTCAGACAGCAGCCGTTTCGGTAACGCTGTGCGTAAACTACTAACTTTTGGCGAATTTATGAGGATTTTACGGACGCATGCACCACAATCAAGTAAAATAAACAACCAAATGTGTTTTTGTCGACGTTGTATTGTCACTAATATGAAAGAAAACATGTTTAGGAGGCAAAAGAGCAACTCATCTCAAAATCGGGGAAAAATGGGAAATTGCGTTTTGAGGGGGGTAGCCTTGCCAAGTGGCACCTTGTATTGTAGCCATCTACGAGACCTGAGACCCGAGCCACTCGGTATAGGGATGAACTTCAGGCCCAGATAATTCGGTAAGAAGCCAGAGATGATTTTAAACACTTTAAAATGTGTTTTTAAAATGTGTTCAGACTTGCTCTGCCCGCAGAGGTGATGGGCTTTGCCAGAGACCCGTTCACTGCTGCAATAGAAGGGGACTTATCCACCAGAGGAAAGGGAGTGGTGCCTTCCATCGACGAGGGGAAATTCATACTCGAACTTGTTGACATGCAGTCATCCGTAACCATGGCACAGGAGCTTCGCACTAATGGACCTGCGAAGTTTTGGAGTGATGTCAACGTGCACCAGTTCCCTAACGTTAAGAAAGTAGCAATCCATGTGCTCAGTATGTTTGGATCAACATACACCTGTGAATCAAGCTTTTCACACATGAACACAATAAAAAGCAGCTCTCGTTGTTCCCTGACTGACAGTACTCTTCACCAATGCCTTCGGATTGCATTGACATCTTATGAGCCAAATGTCGTGCTCTTGTTCAGAATAAAACATGTCACTTCTCACACTAAGAAAGTCAGCAGGGTAAGATTAGATTACATTTTATTGTTTAATTGTAACTTGTTAAATTGTGCACTCAAGGATGGTTATTTTCATTCAGTTAAAAGCACTTTGTGATGTGCCTGGGTCAGCTATGACCAACATTTTTATTTTACAAAAGGACATTTTTTTTATTGGTATACTACTGTACACTTTTTTATGCACTTTGAGATGTGCACGGGTCAGTTGAGACCAAAATGTTGTTGTATTACCTAAAAAGTGAAAAAAGTATTGCTATTAGATTCAATTACAGCTCTTTCATTGTGTTCAGTCAAGTCTTTTTGACGTGCCTGTGTCAGATGTTACCTAATTTGAAAGGAAAACTATAAATAAACTGCTTGTATTTCATTAGGCCTACATTCATTTGTGTTGGTTTGAAATGTGTCATTACCTGGTGCCTAGGCTACTGGCCGCTGAAAATGTCTGGCCCAGCAAAATTTCTTGGTTTTCAAATCTGGCCCAACTGAATTTGTAATTGAATACCCCTGCCCTATTCCATCTCCCTGCTCCAAAAATCAATTTAATATATGGTCCCCGGGTAGGGGACGTATCAGATATTAAACTGATAAGAACAGATTTTTAATTTTTTTTAGTTGAGCCAAGCGTTTTTATTCCGTACAGCTCAGCACGTCACCGACGTGCTGGCGGAATTCACTTGCGAGCAAATAATAAACACCACTAAACAATAATACGCCCTTTGGGGCTCGGCTCGCTCGCCTGGTAACGTCGTCTCTCTCTCCTGGGCACGCACTGTCTCTCTCGACATGCGCTTTCTCTCTCTCCCGTTCACTTCTTTAGGTTCTTGATCTTCTTGTCAGTCTCCGGGTCACCACAGGTAGGCCCTGCTTGGGCACTACTGGCAGAGGAGGTGTCTGACTGGGCCTCAGGGGCATCTGCCATGGTTACCTCTTTTGCTGCTTTTTTTGCCTCTCGCTTCTTCTGATTCTTCAAAGCGGACTTTGACATCTGCTTGTCACCTGTAATGTGGGGTAGTGGTGGTCTAGTGAGTTGGACTTGGGATCGGAAGGTTGTGAGTTCAAATCCCGCCTGAAACCACACCACTACTAGTGTGCCCTTGGGTAAGGCACTTAGCCCTCGGTTACTCCAGGGGGAATGTCCCTGTAATTCGTAATTGTAAATCGCTTTGGATAAAAGCGTCTGCTAAATGGGAAAATTAATTAATTTAACTAAAAATTAATTTAATGCCAGATCTTAAGTTCTGTGGCGGTTCCTCTTCATACAGGGGAGGTGGCCCGCGAACTGGGCAGGCTTGGTCGAACCTACCCAGTTCACTGGGTGCTCAGGGCAGGTGGCCCGCGAAATGGGCAGGCTTGGACGAACCTACCCAGTTCACTGGGTGCTCAGGGAAGGTTACCCGCGAACTGGGCAGGCTTGGTCGAACCTACCCAGTTCACTGGGTGCTCAGGGAAGGTTACCCGCGAACTGGGCAGGCTTGGTCGAACCTACCCAGTTCACTGGGTGCTCAGGGAAGGTTACCCGCGAACTGGGCAGGCTTGGACGAACGTACCCAGTTCACTGGGTGCTCAAGTGAGCCCTGCCAGGAAACATCCCAAAGCCCTGCATTTGTAGGAACCAGCTACTACACTTGACCTTAGCCAAAAGGCCGAGGAAGCGATACCCACAATGGGTACGAGGTAGGAGAGTCATTCTCTGGCACGTCAATACACGTCACGGTTTAACCACAATAGTTTCTATATGCGTTGCACCAAATAATACAACATATTTAACTTAACATTGTTCATGTACTGCTAATGTACAAAACATCCCAGAAATGCTACTTATGACTGTTCCAAACTGGGAAATTCAATACGTCCCACGGTCACGTGGTAAGCCGTCTCCAATCGTAGCGGAAGAAGGCATTTGCTCATCAAAATCACATTTACCGCAAACTGGAAATAATGACCAACCGGTTACATGTAGTAAAACGTAATGTGATTATTATGGGCCATGTTTTGGATATTGACGCTTAGCTTTTCGCCTGAATATGAATGACACAGACACACGCACACACACACACACACACACACACACACACACACACACACACACACACACACACACACACACAGCAGCCGATAGAAAGACCTCTGTCGCCCTCTAGCGGTTATATTACACTTTGACCAGACATCTCTGACCTGTTTCTCCCCGGTTAATTGTCAGTACTATCCTTGATGATCGACTAAATTAATTGTAGGACTGTGTACAAGTGAAAACAAACCACAGACCAAAGTAATCAGAGGCATGACCATTTATGTGGAATAAACTCGTTTCACAAGCACTACGACTTCACCCAATGAGCCTAGTCACTGTGGCTGTGATAGCACTGGCCAACCCAGTTAAAACCAAGGCTTTGGACTTTTGGGGGACTGCCAGTTGAGCTTTCTCCAAGCTCTGGAGGGGTCGGCGATGTCACAGTGTGGGTTGAAGAGCTCTCACCAAGCTCTGGAGGGGTCGGCGATGTCACAGTGTGGGTTGAAGAGCTCTCACCAAGCTCTGGAGGGGTCGGCGATGTCACAGTGTGGGTTGAAGAGCTCTCACCAAGCTCTGGAGGGGTCGGCGATGTCACAGTGTGGGTTGAAGAGCTCTCACCAAGCTCTGGAGGGGTCGGCGATGTCACAGTGTGGGTTGAAGAGCTCTCACCAAGCTCTGGAGGGGTCGGCGATGTCACAGTGTGGGTTGAAGAGCTCTCACCAAGCTCTACCCTGGGAGGCCATGGAGGATGGCTGAAGAGACACCAGGCAGTGCTACAGTAGTAAGAAATACAATAGTTAGTGCAGAGAGTCCATAGTCATCACTGTATGACAGAGTCCATAGTCATCACTGTATGACAGTCCACAGCTGGCTCACAGGTGACCACACAGAACAATTACAAGCTTCAGAATAACAGTAGTTAGATCTGCTGACAAGGTGATGGAGCATTTTAGTGACTTGACATGTGAGCATAACTTGTCATGATCATGACTAATATCTGTTGCGATGTGAACTCAAATCAACCCACAACCCATTTCAAATCAACCCACAACCCCAACGATTGCTTTGTCAAGAGATGTAAGTCTAAGACACGTACCTGACTTCAGCGAGGTGTGAGATCTGACTAACGCTGGTCTGAGAACTGATGGAGGAGGCAGGACATGGACCCACTCTGCTTTTGGAAAGGTTCTTGAAAAGACACACAGGTAGAGATGAGGAAGCATTGATACACATTGGTAAGTAACAAAGATAAATGTCTAAAACTGAGATTCATCTGATATTACATCACTATTAGCTCACAAGAGATAGATGCTGCAGTAATTACAATATTCTGGATATGATTATATTCCTGCATATTATACCACATCTGCATTTACGGATGTATTGCAATCCTAATGTGAGCTGAAGGAATACATACTTGCCATTCAATAGTAATAATAATAATAATAATAATAATAATAATAATACAGTATAAAATGTCAATGTTAATTAGCATTAATATAGAGGGTACCATACCTTCTTTTTTAGCATCGCAGGCTTTTTTGGTATAAAATGAGATCTCCATTCACTCCATTTCCTCTTGTTAGAGTCCTCCTGAGCAGCAGTGTCGTGTGATCTGGCGTCCAGAGTGGGAGACACACACAGCCTGACAGCCACGGCCACACAGACACTGTCCCATGCGGGACTCGAGGCGAGGGAGATCATGGCAGTGAGCGGGCATAGGTGAGATTACCATCTGAATTGTGATGTATAATGATAATCTAAACAAAAAAGGTATGTTTTGCAGGTCTGAAAGCTGCTAAAAAGTTACTAGAGACCATCCACCGAGAACAGGAAACGATGGAGCAATGTAGGCTACTATCTGATGTCAACTCGTCTGAATGGCATTCACACATGCCACCAAAGCGACTGTCAACCGAGTCATATTTCACTGGTTACACAATCAATGGAAACGTAGAGATACATGTACACGATACAAAGTAGCTCGCCTGCGGATGTTTGTGTTCAGGTTACTAGGCAACAGTCCATTTGAAGTTGAACTATTTTTTGTTGGCGGCCAAAATAAATGATTACATAAACAAACTAATCATAATCTGTTGTCACTTATTACTGTTAACTAATAAACTATTGATTAAATGTAAAACATATATTTATACATGAATATACATGAGATGCATATCAATAAGATATAAAAGTATATGTAACCTGCGTTGTGTTTGGCTGTACTGAAGGGATTGGGACACTCTCAGGATGGTGGATGAAGCAGCTTTTATTGCCTGCACAATGGGTCATCAAATAAACAAAACAATTGGCATGAATCTCTGGTCCGCCTGCAGCAGCTATTGTCCCTTCTGCTCAGGCTCACAACATTCACCACAACATACTACATACAATCAATGACATGTCAAAAGCACTCAAACACTATGTCAATCAGACACACAACATACAATTCAGAACAAGGAACTTTCAACTCCGTTACATATAGATACAGATATAGATACTGTGAGTATAAATAAATGAAGATAACAGTATATTTGTTTATTTATTTGCACACCTTTAAAGGGAGTTTTGGCTTTTCAAATGGTTTTGCAATTGCATTAAAGCTCATGGGTTGAGAATAATGACAGAATAACAGTTAAAACCTAGTCCTCTCATAGACATAACATGTAGTGTCCTGCCCCAAGCTGCTCAAATGAAACATTCTCACTTCTCGCTGTTCTGTTCTCCTCCATGTGTTCCTCAGCAGGAAGCCGCAGCTCCTGTCTGGATAGTGTGAAAGCTAAGGATGGGATTTGAGAACATCGAGACAAACTGTCAAATTCATTGATGGAGCTATCGGTGAAAAGGCATTAATAGGCCATGAGACCAACATGATCGTTTTATTCATTTTGAGACTATACATTATTGGGTTAGTTTACAATGACACTTGAAGAATCAATGAGTAGGCCAATATCAGCTATTGAAATAAGCAACAATATCACACGAGAGGGAGTGCTGTTATACTGAATATCACACGAGAGGGAGTGTGTTATACTGAATATCACACGAGAGGGAGTGTGTTATACTGAATATCACAGAGAGGGAGTGCTGTTATACTGAATATCACACGAGAGGGAGTGTGTTATACTGAATATCACAGAGAGGGAGTGTGTTATACTGAATATCACAGAGAGGGAGTGTGTTATACTGAATATCACACGAGAGGGAGTGTGTTATACTGAATATCACACGAGAGGGAGTGCTGTTATACTGAATATCACAGAGAGGGAGTGCTGTTATACTGAATATCACAGGAGAGGGAGTGCTGTTATACTGAATATCACAGGAGAGGGAGTGCTGTTATACTGAATATCACACGAGAGGGAGTGTGTTATACTGAATATCACAGAGAGGGAGTGTGTTATACTGAATATCACACGAGAGGGAGTGTGTTATACTGAATATCACAGAGAGGGAGTGTGTTATACTGAATATCACACGAGAGGGAGTGTGTTATACTGAATATCACACGAGAGGGAGTGCTGTTATACTGAATATCACAGGAGAGGGAGTGCTGTTATACTGAATATCACAGGAGAGGGAGTGCTGTTATACTGAATATCACACGAGAGGGAGTGTGTTATACTGAATATCACAGAGAGGGAGTGCTGTTATACTGAATATCACAGGAGAGGGAGGCTGTTATACTGAATATCACAGGAGAGGGAGGCTGTTATACTGAATATCACACGAGAGGGAGTGTGTTATTCTGAATATCATACAGAGGGAGGCTGTTATACTGAATATCACAGAGAGGGAGTGCTGTTATACTGAATATCACAGGAGAGGGAGTGCTGTTATACTGAATATCACAGGAGAGGGAGTGTGTTATACTGAATATCACAGGAGAGGGAGTGTGTTATACTGAATATCACACGAGAGGGAGTGCTGTTATACTGAATATCACAGGAGAGGGAGTGTGTTATACTGAATATCACACGAGAGGGAGTGTGTTATACTGAATATCACAGAGAGGGAGTGTGTTATACTGAATATCACACGAGAGGGAGTGTGTTATACTGAATATCACAGAGAGGGAGTGTGTTATACTGAATATCACACGAGAGGGAGTGCTGTTATACTGAATATCACACGAGAGGGAGTGCTGTTATACTGAATATCACATGAGAGGGAGTGTGTTATACTGAATATCACAGAGAGGGAGTGTGTTATACTCACAGAGAGGGAGTGTGTTATACTGAATATCAGCACGGTGTGATTCGGTCGTAGGTACGAGGACGACCTCCAGTGTGATATTGCTTTTATACAACAGTTCTACAGCGCAATTTATTAGTTAACAGTAATAAGTGACAACAGATTATGATTTGTTTGTTTATTTAATCATTTATTTTGGCTCCGTCAACAAAAAACAGTTCCGCAACTGGACTGTTGCCTAGCCTACTCTTCTCTTTTAATTTTACCATATTTTGTATTACATTGTATTGTGTGCATTGTGCTACTTATCTCCTGCATTTATCTATTTTTACTGTGAAGCACTTTGGCTCAGCATTGCTGTACGTAAATGTATACAAATAAAGTTGACTGGACTGTTGCCTAGTAACCTGAACACAAACATCTGCAGGCTACTTTGTAACAGTCATTTCGGAGTGATATATGTATATATAGTTAAAAGTCCCAGTGCTGTTATATATACTGTATATCAGCACTCATGGAATGCCTCTTGTCCAATCTAATTACTTGGTCAGAACTAACTGTTGTATAAATATACATATACATACATACTTCACATTGACTCTCACAACAACTAACTGTTGTCCTTTGAAAAAAGAATCTCTCAGAAGAATGAAAGCAGCCCCTGCCCCCCTCCCTCCCCCTGAACGCGGCGCAGGCGCACAAAAAGCCTGCGTTCGTAAATTCGCTCGAAGAGCGCTGGAGCGCGCACCGGATTCAATGTCATAAAGAGACCAAGTCATTTGATTGGACAAGAGGCATTCCGTGAGTGCTGATCAGATTTCCAGAGTCATTTTACGAACGCACCCAAATACACGACAGACACGTGACTGCATATCAGCTGACTCGTGACGTTTCACACCAAGGTTGGACTGCGGAAACACAGAGAACATGGTCCATTTACTAGCCAAACTACCCGCTGAACAATCTCCCAAAGTAAGTGCTTCAGAATGAGTGATGACTTGAGTAATGGGATGTTTTGGTCGATTGCAATAGAAATCGTTTTTTGTTTCTGACAACCAAGTGAACGCAGTGTTAGTATCATATGCGTCATAACGCGTTGGTGGTAACCCTGTACACTCCAGTTGTTTATGAATGCAGAACATAAAGCAACATGACATGTCCATATTGCTGGGCAGGATAATAGAATGCAAATATGTATCAGCTGGTCAACTGCCACGGAACTGCACTTGGTCGGCACACGAGAGAGATCGAGTCAATAGCAAATAAACTGATTAGAACTGCAACCTCCCCACCCCCACTGCAACCTCCCCACCCCCACTGCAACCTCTCCCTCCTCACTGCAACCTCTCCACCCCCACTGCAACCTCTCCCTCCTCACTGCAACCTCTCCACCCCCACTGCAACCTCTCCCTCCTCACTGCAACCTCTCCCTCCTCACTGCAACCTCTCCCTCCTCACTGCAACCTCTCCCTCCTCACTGCAACCTCTCCACCCCCACTGCAACCTCCCCACCCCCACTGCAACCTCTCCACCCCCACTGCAACCTCTCCCTCCTCACTGCAACCTCTCCACCCCCACTGCAACCTCTCCCTCCTCACTGCAACCTCTCCACCCCCACTGCAACCTCTCCATCCTCACTGCAACCTCTCCCTCCTCACTGCAACCTCTCCCTCCTCACTGCAACCTCTCCCTCCTCACTGCAACCTCTCCCTCCTCACTGCAACCTCTCCCTCCTCAACCATGCCACATTCAAAGTCACTTAAATCACCTTTCTTCCCCATTCTGATGTTGGTTTGAACTTCAGCAGGTTGTCTTGACCATGTCTACATGCCTAAATGCATTGAGTTGCTGCCACGTGATTGGCTGATTCGATATTTGCGTTGACGAGCAGTTGAAAAGGTGTACCTAATAGAGTGGTGAATGAGTGTATATGTCCACATTAAGCCTTGCTTGCATCTATCTTTAAAAGTCATACATATCTCCTGTATTGTGCACACGTAATTCACAAAATAGACCACCAGGGGGAGCATGTGGCATTTGAATAATAATCCAAATGGTTAGAATGCGGCATCACCAATGACGTGAAGCACTTCTGTGACCTACTCTCAATAATTCACACATAGATTAGATCATTCATAATCTTCAAAATTCATACATTATCCCAGTACGGTCGATTAAAGGACTGTAGTAAATGTCTGTCTATGTAAATGACAATAATAATGATGATGAAGATGATGATGATGATGATACACACTTCAACCCCCCCAGCTTCTGCACAGGGTAGTAGATGGGGTCTGTGGGCGGGCCCCCCCCCACCTGGCCGAGTATGGAGACACATGGAGCCTCGTAGAGTGGATGGAGCTCCTGGACTCCCTGTCCTCTCTGGTCCGCATGGCGGTGGGGAGGAACACCTCAGAGGAGGAGGTGAGAGAAGCCATGAGTCTGTGGGTTTAACAGGGGGGGATGAGCGTTAGCTGAATTCTACGTGAAGGGGTAGAGAGGAGTGAGAAAAGTCACTGAGTTTGAGTGTGTGTTTGTTTCATGAATAGGTTCCCACAGGTCCTTGAAATCCTTGAAAGTTTGTGAATTTGAGAAAAAGAAATCAAGGTCTTTGAAAATAGACATGGGTCATTGAAAGTGCTTGAATTCCTCTCTCTCTGTCTCTCTAAAATATATATACTGTGTATATATTCGAAATGTTTTACTTAGCTCGTCAACTAGTTCTGTCTCAAACTATGCCGTGTTGGGTCCTTGAATTTGAGGGAATTGAGTCTTGAAAGTCCTTGAAAGGTGCTGCAGGAGGTGGGGGAACCCTGGAATTTATGTTAAGGTGTGGAGGAGCGTCATTATGGTGCGGTTACTTGTTAGTTTGTGTAGTGTGTGAAGGTTTGAGATTGCATATGTTCGGTCTCATGGTGACACTGGATGTCAGGCTCTGTGTTGGGTTTGAAATGGGTTGGACCTCTTGATGGTAGCAATGTACAGTGCCTTCGGAAAGTATTTTTCCATATTTTGTTGAGACAGTAGCCTCTTTTTCAAATGAGCCCTGGTCAAGATATATATATATATATATATATATATATATATATATATATATAAATATGTGTGTATGGGGACTATGTATGGGGAACTGGAGTCAGTGTGGGTCTGTCCTCCCAGGTGCTGCTAGGTGCATGTATGAACAGTAGAGTCAGTGAGTCTGTCCTCCCAGGTGCTGCTAGGTGCATGTATGAACAGTGGAGTCAGTGAGTCTGTCCTCCCAGGTGCTGCTAGGTGCATGTATGAACAGTAGAGTCAGTGTGTCTGTCCTCTCAGGTGCTGCTAGGTGCATGTATGAACAGTAGAGTCAGTGTGTCTCTCCCAGGTGCTGCTAGGTGCATGTATGAACAGTGTCCGTCTGTCCTCTCAGGTGCTGCTAGGTGCATGTATGAACAGTAGAGTCAGTGTGTCTGTCCTCCCAGGTGCTGCTAGGTGCATGTATGAACAGTGGAGTCAGTGTGTCTGTCCTCCCAGGTGCTGCTAGGTGCATGTATGAACAGTAGAGTCAGTGTGTCTGTCCTCCCAGGTGCTGCTAGGTGCATGTATGAACAGTGTCCGTCTGTCCTCCCAGGTGCTGCTAGGTGCATGTATGAACAGTGGAGTCAGTGTGTCTGTCCTCCCAGGTGCTGCTAGGTGCATGTATGAACAGTGTCCGTCTGTCCTCTCAGGTGCTGCTAGGTGCATGTATGAACAGTAGCAGTGTTGGGCAATATTACTTAGTAGGGGTGTAACGATACATCGATTCACATCGATGCATCGATTCATTGACTAACGATCTGATTACATCGATGCAATGTAAAAACATCGATCTATATCGTCATCTTATGCGCGCAGAGAGAGAGAGACTTGAAAAAGATACGAATGTTTTTCATTTTTGATGAGAGACAGTAAGTCTCTCTGAACCAGGAAAGGTAACATACTCGCGTTCGCAATGTGTGACTCGCATTCTCCGTGTGTGACTGTCTACCGGCTCGGCTCCACTTCTCGGCTCCTCCTCCTCTCGCGTTCGGCAATCTCCGGTGATCTTCGGAAATGTTCGGCTTGTGTGAGTGCGTCTAATGAGAGTGCGTCTAACGGGAGTCTAATGGCCGAATACATTGACCGTTTTGGACACCAAATATATTTTTTAACATCTACTCTTCGAGGCGAATCCATTCAGACCAATATCAGACCTGCTGGACGTGTGTGACACGTGTGTGGACGTGTGTGTGTGTGTGTGACTGGATGTCTCTCTGAACCTGTGTGTGTGTGTGTGTATGTTAATGAGCTGTATGTTAATTACCACTTATTACAATTGATAATTGTGTTAGATTGGCATATGATATCGCGTCATATCGATCATATCGTCATATCGATCTTGAATCGAATCGAATCGAAATCGTATCGTGACTGACATTGTGATATCGTCAAACATCGTATCGTCATAGAAACAAATCGATATAATATCGTATCGTGATGAAGCTGGTGATTTACACCCCTATTACTTAGTAGAGTAATATATTAGTTATTACATATTACTCCTTAGGAAAGTAATATCCTTATATTACTTATTACTTGGAATCAAGAGTAATAATATTACTTTACTTTTATATTACATATTACTTTCCCCCTTTCTACCCGCAAAAATATGTACAACAACACAACGGTTTATCAGGGATTTGTAGTTCTTCATTTGATTTGCCGTGTAATAGCTAAGCTCTTTCTGGGCTCTGATATCATGAGGGGAATGTAAACGCAGGATTTAAATAATCACTTAATGACATGGGGAGCTTTGGGGGGATTGGTCTGCACTCTGGTACCCCTTTTAACCTATTTAGGCGCTATGCAGTATCAACTGAAGAACTACAAATCCCAGATGACAGGGAGATGACGTATGACCACTCTGATGAATCAACCCCTATTTCATTAATTTTCTCTATATAACGTCGTCGATCATTGATCGGCAACGACACTATATAACAGTTTGCCTAACTGGCCATCGGATTTGGGCTCCTAATATCTAAAAAGCACTACGGTTTTCTTATTTTATCGGATTAAAGTAGCAAAGACCAGAAATTCCCATTGACCGCCAGTCAAACTTCTACTCTTGACTTCTATCACCCAAAAGGGGGCGTGGACATGACGAGAGGGGAAAGTACCCGGATGTGTTGCTCTGATGAATGGTTTGATTTGTTTTGAGAAACGCCGCCACGCTGTCAGTTGTCAACACACTAGGCTACGTCATAAATGTGTGCAGGCTGCGGCACGTTCTAAAAGGAACAGATCTATAAGCTACTATGCACCTCAGCGCAGTGTGCTGATAGCTTGTATATCTGTTCTATCTTTGCACGCAACAACCCCGGTACTATACATGAATTATACGTTTAACAGCCATTGTAACGGGTAACGAGGCCCTTATTTGGCGGAGTAACGAGGTATAATATTACTTTTTCGCAGAGTAGTCTCGTTATATTACTCGTTACTGGGTAAAGTAATAATATTACAGTAATATATTACTTAGTAACTCGTTACTGCCCAACACTGATGAACAGTAGAGTCAGTGTGGGTCTCTCAGGTGCTGCTAGGTGCATGTATGAACAGTAGAGTCAGTGTGTCTGTCCTCTCAGGTGCTGCTAGGTGCATGTATGAACAGTGTCCGTCTGTCCTCTCAGGTGCTGCTAGGTGCATGTATGAACAGTAGAGTCAGTGTGTCTGTCCTCCCAGGTGCTGCTAGGTGCATGTATGAACAGTAGAGTCAGTGTGTCTGTCCTCCCAGGTGCTGCTAGGTGCATGTATGAACAGTAGAGTCAGTGTGTCTGTCCTCCCAGGTGCTGCTAGGTGCATGTATGAACAGTAGAGTCAGTGTGTCTGTCCTCCCAGGTGCTGCTAGGTGCATGTATGAACAGTGTCCGTCTGTCCTCCCAGGTGCTGCTAGGTGCATGTATGAACAGTGTCCGTCTGTCCTCCCAGGTGCTGCTAGGTGCATGTATGAACAGTAGAGTCAGTGTGTCTCTCAGGTGCTGCTAGGTGCATGTATGAACAGTCGAGTCAGTGTGTCTCTCCCAGGTAGGGGTGTAACGGATCACGGATAATCCGTGATCCGTTCGGATCGCCCTCCACGGTTCGGAACGCATGTGTACCGCGGATCAATAGCAAAATCGTTTTTTTTTCTTCGTTTTTTTTTTCTTTCCTAACACCAGGGGAGCTGTCAGGCCAAAACCTGCCGCTTGCCAAAAGCTGCCGGGGGTGCGGCCTAACGCGTCACGACCAGCTGGCACGCGCACGAGTGTTTTTGAAACCTCCGTTTTGGCCGCCATTAGCGAAAAGCTTTAATTTGGCTCTACAAGTGTTAATATGTCATTTTATGAAGTTTTAATATGTTTTCAGGCGAGAAAGTAACCATATATATTCACAAAATGTATCCGGTTTATCAAAATAACCCGTTTATATATGAAAACACATATAATGCTATCGCGTCTCCACAGGCTAAAGTACAACTACACTCATATCCTCAACTTATGTCCTAATCACACTACTGTCGTACAAGTCGTACCTTCTCCTTGACATGGACATAAACACACCTGCTACCTTCTTTGAAAGAAATCGCGATTTATTCAGTGAAAACTAGTACACCATTCAACATAGCATAACAATAGCATAGCATTCGCGGACACAGTCAGGCAATGCACCTAGCACAACAATAGCATAGCATTCGCGGACACAGTAACATAGACAGATAGACAGCTAGACAGATAGACCGCTAGACAGATAGACAACTAGACAACTAGACTGCTAGACAACTAGACAGCTACACAGCTAAACAGCTAGACAGCTAGACAGATAGACAGCTAGACAACTAGACAGATAGACAGCTAGACAACTAGACAGATAGACAGCTAGACAACTAGACAGCTAGACAGCTAGACAACTAGACAGCTAGCTCTTGGTGTTTAGCTGTTTAGCTGTCTAGCTGTCTAGTTGTCTAGTTGTTTAGCTGTTTAGCTGTTTAGCTGTTTAGCTGTCTAGCTGTCTTGGTGTTTAGCTATTTAGCTGTCTAGCTGTCTATCTGTCTAGCTGTCTAGTTGTCTAGCTGTCTAGTTGTCTAGCTGTCTAGTTGTCTGTCTAGCTGTCTAGCTGTCTAGCTGTTTAGCTGTCTAGCTGTCTAGTTGTCTAGCTGTCTAGTTGTCTAGTTGTCTAGCTGTCTAGCGGTCTATCTGTCTAGCTGTCTATCTGTCTATGTTACTGTGTCCGCGAATGCTATGCTATTGTTGTGCTAGGTGCATTGCCTGACTGTGTCCGCGAATGCTATGCTATTGTTATGCTATGTTGAATGGTGTACTAGTTTTCACTGAATAAATCGCCATTTCTTTCAAAGAAGGTAGCAGGTGTGTATGTCCATGTCAAGGAGAAGGTACGACTTGTATGACAGTAGTGTGATTAGGACATAAGTTGAGGATATGAGTGTAGTTAGCCTGTGGAGACGCGATAGCATTATATGTGTTTTCATATATAAACGGGTTATTTTGATAAACCGGATACATTTTGTGAATATATATGGTTACTTTCTCGCCTGAAAACATATGACATATTAACACTTGTAGAGGCAAATTAAAGCTTTTCGCTAATGGGCTGTCAAAACGGAGGTTTTAACCCACAAAAAATGTACTCTGTTACTTTGCAGCAGTGATGTTATATATATGTTGTTATATATATGTTGTTATATATAGATGTTATATATATATGTGATATATATATCAGTTTTGACATCTTGAATGTTGTTTTTTTTGTTTCACACATTAAAAGTGGTGTTTTTACAGAATTCAAGGAAAATGTTGTTTTTATTAAAAAAAAAAAATGTTTTGTGTTGATCCGAAAAATGATCCGATCCGTGACTCAAAATCCGTGTAGAGTCAGTGTGGGTCTCTCAGGTGCTGCTAGGTGCATGTATGAACAGTAGAGTCAGTGAGTCTGTCCTCCCAGGTGCTGCTAGGTGCATGTATGAACAGTAGAGTCAGTGAGTCTGTCCTCCCAGGTGCTGCTAGGTGCATGTATGAACAGTAGAGTCAGTGTGTCTGTCCTCTCAGGTGCTGCTAGGTGCATGTATGAACAGTGTCCGTCTGTCCTCTCAGGTGCTGCTAGGTGCATGTATGAACAGTAGAGTCAGTGTGTCTGTCCTCTCAGGTGCTGCTAGGTGCATGTATGAACAGTAGAGTCAGTGTGTCTGTCCTCTCAGGTGCTGCTAGGTGCATGTATGAACAGTGTCCGTCTGTCCTCTCAGGTGCTGCTAGGTGCATGTATGAACAGTGGAGTCAGTGTGTCTCTCAGGTGCTGCTAGGTGCATGTATGAACAGTGTCCGTCTGTCCTCTCAGGTTCTGGCGTCGCTGGCAGACGTGGGCCGGGGGTACGGGGAGGCGGTGGTGACGGTGCTGAGGGCCAGGAGGGAGGAGGTCCGCCGGGCCCTGGTGGAGAGGACCAACGCCGTGGCCACCTCCACCCTGCAGGACTTCGACTGGCAGATGAAGGCAGGCCTCCCATTCTGACGTTTTTTATTTGACCTTGATTTTCTTAATTATCTTTTTGTTACGCTGCAAGATGCAGCATTTTTTCCGCATGGAAACGGCCCCTATCCATTTCACTTACAGTACAGGCCAAAAGTTTGGACACACCTTCTCATTCAATGCGTTTCCTTTATTTTCATGACTATTTACATTGTAGATTCTCACTGAAGGCATCAAAACTATGAATGAACACATAGGAATTATGTATTTAACAATAAAGTGTGAAATAACTCTGAAAAATATGTCTTATATTTTAGATTCCTCAAAGTAGCCACCCTTTGCTTTTTTGTTGTTAATAAAATATATAATAATAATATTTAATATAATATGTGTTAATAATAATATGTTATTATATATATATATATATATTTAATATTATTATTATATATTTTATTAACAACAACAAAAATATATTTTATTAACAACAAAAAAGCAAAGGGTGGCTACTTTGAGGAATCTAAAATATAAGACATATTTAGAGTTATTTCACACTTTTTTGTTAAGTACATCATTCCACATGTGTTCATTCATAGTTTTGATGCCTTCAGTGAGAATCTACAATGTAAATAGTCATGAAAATAAAGGAAACACATTGAATGAGAAGGTGTGTCCAAACTTTTGGCCTGTACTGTAGTTTGAAATGCTAAGTCATAATGTCTATATGTTACAGTACCAAGTCCAAAGGTTTGGACACACTTTCCCATTCAATTGAATGGGGAAGTGTGTCCAAACTTTTGACTGGTACTGTATATACTTTTAATGCCATGAATTCTAAGGTGGAGAGAGCTTTCAGTTGGTGATGAGTAGCTAGCTCCTTTACAATTTCACCAACTGTTAACTCACTGGCTAGGTAAGTGGCTGTCAGGCGTTAGCTAAAGTTAAGCTGACAAGCTCATAAGCTGAACTGTGAACACGACCATGTCGCTAGGCGCGAGCTAGCTGTGGGATTTGCTTAGCTTGGGCAGTGGCTTTCTCCAGGTCAGTGTTTAGTAATACTGACACAAACATTTTGACACGGTTAGAAAGACGAGATTCTCCGCGTTTCCAAGTTTCAAGTCTTCAGAAGTAGTATGGGGCAGAAGCTTGTTCCATTGTTTGTGAACAATGTAATGTAAAGTGTTCACAAACAAATTCTAAGCCCTTAGATGAATAGCACCGGATAGCACAACTGACGAGACTAAACATGATTTAGAACTGTCCAACGTTTTACCAAAGATTTTACAAGTTGCAAGTTTTGCCCTATAAAAACACAAGTGTGATAATCAACACTTTCTTATATCGTTAGGCCACAATTATCGTTAGGCCTAATTATTATATTAGTTTTAAAGATGTTGTTGAGGACAACTAGGTATTAGGCATACTGCTAAAAAAATATTGGTTCGCTTTTGGTTCTCATTCAAGAAACAACCAAGTCATGTTCCTGCAAATATATGATATGATAATATGATATATATGATGCAGTACGACAAAAATACAAAGCCATTTAAGGTATATAAGTGTTATTATCAGAGAAACTGATTACAAATGAATTTGCAGCATAGTGCACTTTTTTTTTTTAAATGTAGAGTCACAGGATGACATCACCATGAGCCCTGTGGAGACGTGATTGGTCAGTCTGCCCAGTGTTGACTGCCAGGAAATAATAATAATAATAATGATGTGATCTAAGAGCATCCTTACGCTTTATTGTTGGGTCAAACCTTTATCCATGGCTAGGACCCCTACTACACACCTACTACACACCTCCTACACACCTCCTACACACCTCCTACACACCTCCTACACACCTACTACACACCTCCTACACACCTCCTACACACCTACTACACACCTCCTACACACCTACTACACACCTCCTACACACCTCCTACACACCTACTACACACCTCCTACACACCTACTACACACCTACTACACACCTACTACACACCTCCTACACACCTACTACACACCTCCTACACACCTACTACACACCTCCTACACACCTCCTACACACCTACTACACACCTCCTACACACCTACTACACACCTCCTACACACCTCCTACACACCTCCTACACACCTCCTACACACCTCCTACACACCTACTACACACCTACTACACACCTCCTACACACCTACTACACACCTCCTACACACCTCCTACACACCTCCTACACACCTACTACACACCTACTACACACCTCCTACACACCTCCTACACACCTCCTACACACCTCCTACACACCTACTACACACCTCCTACACACCTCCTACACACCTCCTACACACCTCCTACACACCTCCTACACACCTCCTACACACCTCCTACACACCTACTACACACCTCCTACACACCTCCTACACACCTCCTACACACCTCCTACACACCTCCTACACACCTCCTACACACCTACTACACACCTCCTACACACCTCCTACACACCTACTACACACCTCCTACACACCTACTACACACCTCCTACACACCTACTACACACCTACTACACACCTCCTACACACCTCCTACACACCTCCTACACACCTACTACACACCTCCTACACACCTCCTACACACCTCCTACACACCTACTACACACCTACTACACACCTACTACACACCTCCTACACACCTCCTACACACCTACTACACACCTACTACACACCTACTACACACCTCCTACACACCTCCTACACACCTCCTACACACCTACTACACACCTCCTACACACCTCCTACACACCTACTACACACCTCCTACACACCTCCTACACACCTCCTACACACCTCCTACACACCTCCTACACACCTACTACACACCTCCTACACACCTACTACACACCTCCTACACACCTCCTACACACCTCCTACACACCTCCTACACACCTCCTACACACCTCCTACACACCTACTACACACCTCCTACACACCTCCTACACACCTCCTACACACCTCCTACACACCTACTACACACCTACTACACACCTACTACACACCTCCTACACACCTCCTACACACCTCCTACACACCTACTACACACCTCCTACACACCTACTACACACCTCCTACACACCTACTACACACCTACTACACACCTCCTACACACCTCCTACACACCTCCTACACACCTCCTACACACCTCCTACACACCTCCTACACACCTCCTACACACCTACTACACACCTCCTACACACCTCCTACACACCTACTACACACCTCCTACACACCTCCTACACACCTCCTACACACCTCCTACACACCTCCTACACACCTCCTACACACCTACTACACACCTACTACACACCTACTACACACCTCCTACACACCTCCTACACACCTCCTACACACCTCCTACACACCTCCTACACACCTCCTACACACCTCCTACACACCTCCTACACACCTCCTACACACCTCCTACACACCTCCTACACACCTCCTACACACCTCCTACACACCTCCTACACACCTACTACACACCTACTACACACCTACTACACACCTACTACACACCTCCTACACACCTCCTACACACCTCCTACACACCTACTACACACCTACTACACACCTACTACACACCTACTACACACCTCCTACACACCTACTACACACCTCCTACACACCTACTACACACCTCCTACACACCTCCTACACACCTCCTACACACCTCCTACACACCTACTACACACCTACTACACACCTACTACACACCTCCTACACACCTCCTACACACCTCCTACACACCTCCTACACACCTCCTACACACCTCCTACACACCTCCTACACACCTACTACACACCTCCTACACACCTACTACACACCTACTACACACCTACTACACACCTACTACACACCTACTACACACCTCCTACACACCTACTACACACCTCCTACACACCTACTACACACCTCCTACACACCTACTACACACCTACTACACACCTACTACACACCTACTACACACCTACTACACACCTCCTACACACCTCCTACACACCTCCTACACACCTACTACACACCTACTACACACCTACTACACACCTCCTACACACCTACTACACACCTACTACACACCTCCTACACACCTCCTACACACCTCCTACACACCTACTACACACCTACTACACCTACTACACACCTACTACACACCTCCTACACACCTCCTACACACCTCCTACACACCTCCTACACACCTACTACACACCTACTACACACCTCCTACACACCTACTACACACCTCCTACACACCTCCTACACACCTCCTACACACCTCCTACACACCTACTACACACCTACTACACACCTACTACACACCTCCTACACACCTCCTACACACCTCCTACACACCTCCTACACACCTACTACACACCTACTACACACCTCCTACACACCTACTACACACCTCCTACACACCTCCTACACACCTCCTACACACCTCCTACACACCTACTACACACCTACTACACACCTACTACACACCTCCTACACACCTCCTACACACCTCCTACACACCTCCTACACACCTCCTACACACCTCCTACACACCTCCTACACACCTACTACACACCTCCTACACACCTACTACACACCTACTACACACCTACTACACACCTACTACACACCTACTACACACCTCCTACACACCTACTACACACCTCCTACACACCTACTACACACCTCCTACACACCTACTACACACCTACTACACACCTACTACACACCTACTACACACCTACTACACACCTACTACACACCTACTACACACCTACTACACACCTACTACACACCTCCTACACACCTCCTACACACCTCCTACACACCTACTACACACCTACTACACACCTACTACACACCTACTACACACCTACTACACACCTACTACACACCTACTACACACCTCCTACACACCTACTACACACCTCCTACACACCTCCTACACACCTACTACACACCTCCTACACACCTCCTACACACCTCCTACACACCTACTACACACCTACTACACACCTACTACACACCTCCTACACACCTCCTACACACCTACTACACACCTCCTACACACCTCCTACACACCTCCTACACACCTACTACACACCTCCTACACACCTCCTACACACCTCCTACACACCTCCTACACACCTCCTACACACCTACTACACACCTCCTACACACCTCCTACACACCTACTACACACCTCCTACACACCTACTACACACCTCCTACACACCTCCTACACACCTCCTACACACCTCCTACACACCTACTACACACCTCCTACACACCTCCTACACACCTACTACACACCTCCTACACACCTACTACACACCTACTACACACCTACTACACACCTCCTACACACCTACTACACACCTACTACACACCTCCTACACACCTCCTACACACCTACTACACACCTCCTACACACCTCCTACACACCTACTACACACCTACTACACACCTCCTACACACCTCCTACACACCTCCTACACACCTCCTACACACCTCCTACACACCTCCTACACACCTCCTACACACCTACTACACACCTCCTACACACCTACTACACACCTCCTACACACCTACTACACACCTACTACACACCTCCTACACACCTCCTACACACCTCCTACACACCTCCTACACACCTCCTACACACCTCCTACACACCTACTACACACCTACTACACACCTACTACACACCTCCTACACACCTCCTACACACCTACTACACACCTACTACACACCTACTACACACCTACTACACACCTCCTACACACCTACTACACACCTCCTACACACCTCCTACACACCTACTACACACCTCCTACACACCTACTACACACCTACTACACACCTACTACACACCTACTACACACCTCCTACACACCTACTACACACACCTCCTACACACCTACTACACACCTCTACACACCTACTACACACCTCCTACACACCTACTACACACCTACTACACACCTCCTACACACCTCCTACACACCTCCTACACACCTCCTACACACCTACTACACACCTACTACACACCTACTACACACCTACTACACACCTCCTACACACCTCCTACACACCTACTACACACCTCCTACACACCTACTACACACCTCCTACACACCTCCTACACACCTCCTACACACCTCCTACACACCTCCTACACACCTCCTACACACCTCCTACACACCTCCTACACACCTCCTACACACCTACTACACACCTCCTACACACCTCCTACACACCTCCTACACACCTACTACACACCTCCTACACACCTCCTACACACCTACTACACACCTACACACCTACTACACACCTACTACACACCTCCTACACACCTCCTACACACCTACTACACACCTCCTACACACCTCCTACACACCTACTACACACCTCCTACACACCTCCTACACACCTACTACACACCTCCTACACACCTCCTACACACCTGCTACACACCTACTACACACCTCCTACACACCTCCTACACACCTCCTACACACCTCCTACACACCTCCTACACACCTCCTACACACCTACTACACACCTACTACACACCTACACACCTACTACACACCTACTACACACCTCCTACACACCTCCTACACACCTACTACACACCTCCTACACACCTCCTACACACCTCCTACACACCTCCTACACACCTACTACACACCTCCTACACACCTACTACACACCTCCTACACACCTCCTACACACCTACTACACACCTCCTACACACCTACTACACACCTCCTACACACCTACTACACACCTCCTACACACCTACTACACACCTCCTACACACCTCCTACACACCTCCTACACACCTACTACACACCTACTACACACCTACTACACACCTCCTACACACCTCCTACACACCTACTACACACCTACACACCTACTACACACCTACTACACACCTCCTACACACCTCCTACACACCTACTACACACCTCCTACACACCTCCTACACACCTCCTACACACCTCCTACACACCTCCTACACACCTACTACACACCTCCTACACACCTACTACACACCTACTACACACCTACTACACACCTCCTACACACCTACTACACACCTACACACCTACTACACACCTACTACACACCTCCTACACACACCCTGACCCACAGGCCTGGGGAGACCTGCCAAGGGGATAGACAATCTGTATGGATATGACAACACACAGGACAATGTGCATGGATATGACAACACACAGGACAATGTGCATGGATGGAAGTTGAAGTGATGAGACATTGTCTGCTTGCACATCAATGGGTTTTGCATTGCATGCTCTATCATTATAAAGTTATATAAAAGCAGGCACTGTACTGTATATAAAAAAAAAAAGATGTGTGTAAATGTACCCAGTAAAAATCCATGCGATGTTGGCTTGTGCAACGTGTACTGTAGATGTCCAAATGTATTTGGTGAATTGATGGACTTTTCTGACTGGAAGATCAACGACACTCCTGACCCACCCTAAGCCGTCTCTCTCTCTCTCCCTTCCTCTCTCTCTCTCCCTTCCTCTCTCTCCCCTCCTCTCTCTCTCTCCCTTCCTCTCTCTCCCCTCCTCTCTCTCTCTCTCCCTTCCTCTCTCTCCCCTCCTCTCTCTCCCTTCCTCTCTCTCCCTTCCTCTCTCTCCCTTCCTCTCTCTCCCTTCCCCTCTCTCCCCTCCTCTCTCCTGTCCTCTCTCTCCCTTCCTCTCTCTCTCCCGTCCTCTCTCTCCCCTCCTCTCTCTCTCCCCTCCTCTCTCTCTCTCTCTCCCCTCCTCTCTCTCTCTCTCTCCCCTCCTCTCTCTCTCTCTCCCCTCCTCTCTCTCTCTCCTCCTCTCCCTACAGTTAGCCTTGTCCAGTGATAAGATCACCTCTCTCCAGACTCCACTGTTGAGCCTGAGTTTAGACGTGAAGGAGAACGGCGCCCTGAAGCCCGTGTCTATAGAGATGAACCGAGAAGAATTGCAAACACTAATTAGCTCACTTGAGGCAGCCAATAAGGTACGTACACACACACACACACTCTCACTCTCGCACACACATTCTCTCTCTCTTATACACACACACTGTGTGTTTGTTGGGTGTTCAGTGTTGTGCAGAAATTAAGCTGTGTGTGTGCGTGCGTGTGTGCGTGTTTGGCTCGGCCAGCACCAGTGTAGGGTGTGATTTGGCCAGCATCAGTGTAGGGTGTGATTTGGCCAGCATCAGTGTAGGGTGTGATTTGGCCAGCATCAGTGTAGGGTGTGATTTGGCCAGCATCAGTGTAAGGCTGCCACGATTAGTCGACTAGTCACGACGACGTCGACTACCAAAATCGTCGCCGACATATTTGCTAATCGCCGTAGTCACATGTTTTTTTGGAGCTGAAATAAGCGTTTTTTTTTTTTTTCGTTGTTTGGTACCTGTACTATATCAATGACAATAAAGACCATTCATTTCATTCGATAAGCATTCGTTTTTCTTCCCTGAAGCTGCCACTGGCTAGCGTCTCCCAGTGTCTTTGATGTACATGCGCAGTGTCGGTCATCCGGGGCACACGTGACTTCCCCGGAAAAACAAACAGAGAAATGTCTTCCTGTCCTCGTACCTCTAAAGTGTGGGAGCATTTCAACCACAACGTTGAAAAAAAGAATGTAAAATGTAAAATTTGCAAAGCTGAACTCGCTTATCATGGCAGCACGTCTATGATGCGCGAGCATCTAAAAAGGAAGCACGTTGTGGCAGATGACGAGGAAGACGATGGCTCGTCTCGGTAAGCTAGTTAGCTTGTTATTGGCTAACGATATCGTTACGTTAAAAGCCTTCTTACATTATTTTACGTTGTCATCAAAGCGATACTTATCAAATAGCTAAAAATGTTGTCTTAACGTTACAGTGCTAAGAAGGCGCGTTCTACTATGAGATGAGTGAAGCAAAGCAAAACTTTTGTACTCTGTACAAGTATTTATTTTTGTTTTTGTATTCTTTTGGTTGCCTAGTGCCTAGCCTACCTCATTTTACTCAGCAGTTTGCACCCTCTACTACGTACTCTTTACATTACATTACATGCAAGTGATGCCAGAAATAAATCTGCAAAGTTCATTAAAATATCTATTTTTGAGTGAACAATCATTTTAATTGTCTTTATTTTTAGTTAGCACATGCCTACAACAACAACTAACAACTTCAAGCTAAATTTAGAAGCTGATTTAGAAGATGATAGCTAAATAAGAGCGATTGAGTAATTGTGCGATAAGCTGTAATTTATGATCCGATTAGTCGACTAATCGTTAAAATAATCGGTGACTAGTCGACTATGAAAATAATCGTTTGTGGCAGCCCTACATCAGTGTAGGGTGTGATTTGGCCAGCATCAGTGTAGGGTGTGATTTGGCCAGCACCAGTGTAGGGTGTGATTTGGCCAGCATCAGTGTAGGGTGTGATTTGGCCAGCATCAGTGTAGGGTGTGATTTGGCCAGCATCAGTGTAGGGTGTGATTTGGCCAGCACCAGTGTAGGGTGTGATTTGGCCAGCATCAGTGTAGGGTGTGATTTGGCCAGCACCAGTGTAGGGTGTGATTTGGCCAGCATCAGTGTAGGGTGTGATTTGTGATTTGAACGCAATCAGAGCACTTTCCTTGGCAGGCCAGTGGTAATATCATTATCTTTCCACCAACTGATGTCTGGAGCAGTAATAGCTCTTGTGCCCCATTCACTTAATGGCTCTGTTCTCTCCAATCTCTCATATTTCCTCTGTCATTAAATACATTCCTTGGTGTATAATAGTAGGTTACGTCTTTTTTTTTTTGATCCATGAAATCTGTAGGGATGCTCCGATTTATCGGCCACCGATTTAAATCGGCCGATTTCACTCCAAATGACTCGATCGGTGATCGGCAAAAATGGCCGATCGCAAAAACCGATTTTTTTTTTTTTTTTTTTTTTTTCCTGGGGAAGACAGATAACTGAACAGAAAACATAGGAGGACGTAACAGTATGTAAACCATGAAGGCCACGTTTATGATGTCTTTTATACAGCCATATCGACTGACTTGGGCTTCAGGCCCTAACTGGGTGATAGGCCAGACCTTTACTATGCCATAAAAATGGGTCTGCGTTTGCTTGGTGCCTAATGGATCAAAACTTTTGTCTAAAAAGCAAAAAATACTTAGGCTATCCAGTCAGTTATGTATTTTAAAAAAAATCGGTATCGGTATCGGTTGATCTTGAGGAAACAAATCGGTGATCGGTATCGGCCCCAAAAATCCAGATCGGAGCATCCCTAGAAATCTGTGTGTATCCCTACTGCAGGCCCTATACTGACTGTCCAGTGCGTGATCTCTAGTGTGTGTAGGTGTTCAGTGTGTGATCTCTAGTGTGTGTAGGTGTTCAGTGTGTGATCTCTAGTGTGTGTAGGTGTTCAGTGTGTGATCTCTGGTGTGTGTAGGTGGTGGTCAGTGTGTGATCTCTAGTGTGTGTAGGTGTTCAGTGTGTGATCTCTGGTGTGTGTAGGTGTTCAGTGTGTGATCTCTAGTGTGTGTAGGTGTTCAGTGTGTGATCTCTAGTGTGTGTAGGTGTTCAGTGTGTGATCTCTGGTGTGTGTAGGTGGTGGTCAGTGTGTGATCTCTGGTGTGTGTAGGTGGGCTGGTGTCCAGTTCCCTCTAGTTATCTGTGGGCTCCAAACAGCTGAACTGTTCAAATGATTACCTGACCGACCAACACCTAGACACTCTACGGCATCATTTCTTTATAGCACCTTATCATTCACACAAACAGTGTTTTTGAGAAAACAAAGATTATTTAACAAGAGTACGTAAAGTGTGTGAACACATATTCGGTTGTTAAGTGTGACGTCAAACGTGACGTTTAGCAATTTCCGGGTCCAAACCAGAAATTCCCCGCACCAGAGTACCAGTGTACTACAGCGGTAGAATGACAGTTCAATAGTTTTTTAGACTCGTATCTATTCATCCAACAAGGGACACAGCACTTTCCCGTTTTCCCCCATATTGTCAGGGTCTTTGAGCCTCGGAAAAGCGGCATATAAATATAATGAATTATTATTATTACTGAGGCATTTCGAAGAGAGCGCCTCAGCCAACGTTGGACCCGGAAACACGTCACGACTTAACAACCGAATAGCGATGAAACCTCCTGTCTGATCATGTCTCATACCATCTAGTGGAAGCAGAACGGTGTTCATCTATATTGTCGTATTGTTTGTTTGTTTATTAGGATTTCTGTTAGCTAACACCATGACATTAGCTAGTCTTCCTGGGGTCCGACACAAAAATCATATTTGGACAATTGTCAACATTATATACATACAGACAATTGTCAACATTGTATACATACATACATACATCATAATAACAAAAGAAAGGAATAAAATAAATAAATAAATAAAAACCAGAGAAAATAAATGAAATAACAGATCAGCAAACAAGATACTTGTTCATTCAGAGTTAATTGTATTAAGTTGCTCTTTTATTGTTTTCTTGAAAGTGCCTCTAGGATTAGTTTTACCAACATGCTTGGGTAAAGAGTTCCATCCTGTCATGGCCCTGTGTTACAGTAGAGTAGTAGTACAGTAGATGTGTCCTAGGTCTAGGTGGTAGTAGATGTGTCCTAGGTCTAGGTGGTAGTAGATGTGTCCTCGGTCTAGGTGGTAGTAGATGTGTCCTAGGTCTAGGTGGTAGTAGATGTGTCCTAGGTCTAGGTGGTAGTAGATGTGTCCTAGGTCTAGGTGGTAGTAGATGTGTCCTAGGTCTAGGTGGTTTCTTGTGGTTTCTGAGCTGTGTGTGTGTCCTGAAGGTGTTTTCTTTGTTTACTTGCAGGTGGTGCTCCAGTTGAAGTCCAGTTGAAGTAATAACAGTTGAAGTGAGGGTGGCGATATTCTAAACCGCACTGCTCCCACATCTCAAGTCCTAATGACATCTTGTGGAACACCAAGGAAGACACTGTCATACTAGACATGGTCACAATCGGTTATTGGCTGAAATCAAAACATGATTCCTCAATTCCTCGTGAAGAAGGTGGAGAGGGAACACGAGGAACGGAAGAAATAATCTTTTGATTCTTTCCAGCCCTGTGAAAGAAAATTGTACTTGTTAGTTTCGCATTCTTTTTGTAATCTCATTCCATTACTTGACAATAAATATTGACTTTTGACATTTCCATCAACGTTACTGTGGATTATTATGCATCTGATATTCAGAAAGGGTTTAACTGAGTACAGGTGAGTTAGAGAAGTGGCATGATGACAGGTGGACATATTTTCCACCCTTTTCCCTAAATTGTCTTGATGCTCCAGGTCTTGATGCTCAATTCCGACTTTTTACACAGATCAGATTTTTTTGTTTGGCAGTTCACATTACTTTAAAATGTGACCTATATTTGACCTACATTGACTCCTGTGTGAACATTCCACAGCCCTGAACAGACCCGCATGCGCAGAAGGACAATAACAATGACATCAGGACGTCACACGCAGCGCACTGTTTACGGAAGTAACCATGGATAACATGATAACGTTACAACCGGTTTCATTTTCAAGTTTTTGTGCAGCGGAAGCCGGCAAAGATATGAGCAAGTGGTCAAAAGAAGAAGGATGAGGAAAAAGAGAGCCAGATGCTTAGCTATGGCTTTTTGTTGACCACTCGCTGCTATACTTGCGTCTAGAGTGCAGGGTTGCCAGATGGGGCGGGTTACCGCCAAATGGATACTGGATTTAGCGGTTATAGACTGGTTAGGCTGTAAATTGCCAATCCCATCTGGCAACCCTGCTAGAGTGACGTAAAAGTCGCATTAAACGCGACTTGACAGTTCAAACGGCGGGTGCTATGTATCCGATGTAATACCACCTCTGAACGCGACACAGGTCAGATTTTAAAAAGTCAGATTTCATGTGACTTGCGCTGTTCACACGGTCATGCATAAATCAGACCTGAGTCGCATGTCTGCAAACAAATCGGATTTGTGTCACATTTCACTGCCGTATGAACGAAGCCGATGTCTCTCAGCTCTCGGCAGGTTCTCCCTGCCTCGTTCACTGTCCCGGGGGAACCAACACACACAGGTTAAAAGGACCAGCTGGATGATGAGGCTGATTGCCGACACCTGTCAGCCCCCTCATCAACCCTCCACCACAGTCTGGCGCCACCTGCAGGCCAGAACGCCACCCATGTTCCCCATAATGCTACAAGCCTATTTTAAATCAATGCAAATGTGCCTAGAGGGAATTATTTTCACCGGTACCGGTGAGATTGAAATATGTTCAACATATTTTTAGAGACAAAAACCGCTAATTACCGGATAACTGAAACGCTGGTCTGCAGTGTGGTATGTGACCTCAAAATCGATGTGTTAATGCTGCAAGAATACAATAGTATATTGGGTTATCAAAAATATGTAATAATGATTCAACCTGTTTGTAGACCCCTGAGGAGAGGCATTTGTATTCATTGCGTCCTTCTCCCCCTCCTTACAGCCTGCATTGCTGAAGGAAAGGAGCTTTAGTTTAAAGTTTATAGTTACATACCATTCTACAAGTATAAGAGTAAAATTCTTAGGCTTCAGTTCCTCGACATTGCAGCGACAAGAGAAAGGAAGGTCAAGGCAGATGGATGTACCGTGTTTACTACGTCAATTAAACCTCAACATCCCCCCCCCCCCCCCCCAAAGAAAATAAATAATAATGTTGCCCCTCCATCCAGTTCATATGTGCCCCTTAAGACTGTAGTTCTGCTGGTGACATGTTCTGTGGATACTCTGACCCATTCATGCCTACCCCCTAGAGCAGGGGTTCTACTCCCGGAAAGAGCGGGGTCAGGCCCAGTAAGTCTTCACAGAATTCCCCCTTTACCTAGCTGAAAAAAACCTATCATATAACTGGGCTTTGTCAGTGCTGTCCACTGACTCATCCACAGCAAGTGAAATGCACTGTGCGTTCTTGATATCATCAGTTAACGCAAGTAACTCTGTTCTCCTGGTCGAAGTGCAGTTGGATAATGGTATTTGCTAGAGTTTCTCTGACATCTCCTGTTTCTCCTTTCCCTCAAACGTAGCCTCAACTATCCCATCCAAACAGTCCTTAAAGCAATCAATTACACAGAGGTAAGGTTATGCACTCGATATGGGATATGCAGAGCACCAAACACAACATTTAACTACAACAGAAGCGCACCGTTGTACCGACCACTCTTAAAAAACACCACAGCGGATGCTGACAGCAGACACACACACACACACAATCTGAACTACAGTTTTTAAACCACTGTACTCACCGTAAAAAGAGCTGCAGGTGACGCGTCTCTGTGTGGAATCTCTTGAGGACCTTCTCCTTCTCCTTCTCCTTCCATTCATTCAGGCATTTGCGTGTGAGATCTCTCTCGAAGGCCAGCTGCACCAGTTGCGTCTTGTGTACATGGCACATGGACCGTTGGTGGTCAGTGAAGACATTCCTCAATACTGAGAAGGAGTTTTCACACATGGCATTGGACGCAGCAAGTGCGCACCACTTGGCATGGCCTCCAGCGTTTTGTGGTATGTTGAGTGGATTTTTTTTTTTTTTGTACGATTTTATTTTCCATTTTCTTTTTACTTGACAAACATCACAATACATCACAGCTTGACAAACATCACAACACATCTCAACTTGACATACATCACAACGCATCACAGCTTGACATACATCACCACACATCACAGCTTGACATACATCACAACACATCACAACTTGACATACATCACAACACATCACAACTTGACATACATCGCCACACATCACACCTTGATATACATCACAACACATCACAACTTGACAAACATCACAACACATCACACCGTTGAGTTGAGTGGATTTTTTGTGTTGTCCATCTCTCGTTCGGCTGCTTTTCGGTTTGTATCTGTACAGGCAACCACGAAGCTTGAAGCAATCAGTGACTAGTTTCTCTGCTGCCAGTGCGTGTATAACTCCCAAGTGGATTTGGTGATTTAAGCAGTGCACATAGGGGATTTCTCACGACAACTTTTGCACCCCACCATGCTTCCCAGCCATTACCGAAGCCCCGTCGTACACCTGACTTAATTTTTGATGTGTCAAGTCCAGCTTTTGTAAGCTCTGCAATTATTATTATTATTATTATTATTATTATTATTATTATCATTATTATTATTAGGTCTGTCAATGTTTTTGCATCTCCAGTGCCGGCTGTAGCAGTTGTGAGTAGACGCTCAGTTGCTAACATGTGATGTGGATACAAAGTGAATTACTATCAACATCTATCTATCTCCCATCCATCTGGTAAACCAAGATGTGGCTACTTCCTCCACGATGGCGTCTGTCACAACATTACTCATTGTGGATATCAGTTCATTCTGCATTTCCGGACTAGTATATCTTATTGTTACGTCGGATATGCTTTATTATTTTTAATTGTGTCATTTAAAAGTGAGAGAAACAACCCACTGTGCCCATCTGACATATGCTCAAAACGATCACGGCTCCTCTGAAAGGTAACTGGGGCGGCTGTGGCGGAGGAGGTAGAGCCGCCGTCTAAAGATCGCAAGGTTGGCAGATCAGCGGTTCGAGCCCCGGCTGGCCACATGTCGAAGTGTCCTTGGGCAAGACACTGAACCCCAAATTGCTCCCAGTGAGCAAGCCGGCACCTTGCATTTAATTTAATTTAATTTAGCCATTTAGCAGACGCTTTTATCCAAAGCGACTTACAATTATGAATTACAGGGACATTCCCCCTGGAGTAACTGAGGGCTAAGTGCCTTACTCAAGGGCACACTAGTAGTGGTGTGGCTTCAGGTGGGATTTGAACTCACAACCTTCCGATCACAAGTCCAACTCACTATCCACTAGACCAGTGATTCTCAACCCTCTCCTCGGGGCGCCCCAACCGCACCACATATTTGATCTGTTCCACCACCAGCACACCTGATTCAACTAATCAAGTACAAAGCAATTATGGTTTGTACTTGATTAGTTGAATCAGGTGTGCTGGTGGTGGAACAGATCAAATATGTGGAGCGGCTGGGGCGCCCCGAGGAGAGGGTTGAGAATCACTGCACTAGACCACCACTACCCCTTGCATGGTAGCTTGCCGCCATTGATGTGTGAATGGGTGAATGAGAGGCCGTTGTAAAATGCTTAGGATAAAGGCGCTATATAAGTGCAGTCCGTTTACCATTTGTCTGGTGAAAAAAGTCCTCAAGTAGGGCAAATAGGTAATATTTCATTTTTGTACAGATTATGAAAGTGCAGATTGTAAGCTTTCAAATGATGTGTCATACATGGAAAAATTGTTGAAGAAGATGATGAATGTTGGTACACCTCAAACAGAGTATGGTAGAACCTCGCTCTGAATCAAAACACACGCAAAACAGCTGCTAGTAGCTGGCAGCTAAGAAGGCACATGTTATGAACATGTCTTAATTGATGATGTAACTGCTGAGGCAGCAGCAGAATGTATTCTGAAGTGTACAGAAACATCTTGTCAGCTCAAGTACAAACAAATTCCTCCAAATTCATTGGATTCATCATATAATAAGAAAATGACCCAAAACGTACTGTCATAGCAACTAGCTCTTGACTGGCCAAGTCAATCTTTAGATTTAAATCCAATTACTTGAATTTAATTTCCTGATGATAAGATTTTTGGCCAAAATACCTCAAAACAACCACTGCCGATGGCTGCAGGCCTGGCAGAGCATCACAGAAGAATACATCCAGCGTCTGTTGGAGTTAACGGATCGCAGGCTTCAAGCATTTAAAGGATTGTCAACCAAATAGTAAACATGAGTGCTCAATTTGGACATTGATAAATCTGTCCCACTTTTGGCTGAAACAGGGCATTACAAAGTGTTGTAGTTTCTGAATGGTGAAACTAATGTACACAAATACAGTGCATCCGGAAAGTATTCACTTTTACAGCCTTATTCCAAACATTTATTAAATTCATATTTTTTCTCAAAATTCTACACGCAATGCCCCATAATGACAAAGTGAAAACATTTATTTTTTATTTTTTTATCTTTACAAATGTATTAAAAATAAAACATTCAAATATCACATGTACATAAGTATTCACACCCTTTGCTCAATACTTTGTTGAAGCACCTTTGGCAGCAATTACAGCCTCAAGTCTTCTTGAGTATGATGCTACAAGCTTGGCACACCTATTTTTGGGCAGTTTCTCCCATTCTTCTTTGCAGATCCTCTCAAGCTCCATCAGGTTGGATGGGGAGCGTCGGTGCACAGACATTTTCAGATCTCTCCAGAGATGTTAAATCGGGTTCAAGTCTGGGCTCTGGCTGGGCCACTCAAGGACATTCACAGACTTGTCCTCCTCCTTTGTTATCTTGGCTGGGTGCTTCGGGTCGTGGTCCTGTTGGAAGGTGAACCTTCGCCCCAGTCTGAGGTCCAGAGCGCTCTGGAGCAGGTTTTCATCAAGGAAATCTCTGTACATTGTTGCATGCAACAATTGCAATTGCAATTGTGGCTCGTTTCGAGCATTATAAGCATAAGGAGCTTGTCAAGGGGAGGGGCAGAGAGCTGAAAAACACCACCTTTGGCATGAACGATCAATTCCCTCCCGAGATAAATGACAGGCGTAAAGTACTTATCCATATCATGAAACATCATCGAAGCCAAGGCAGGCGCGTCACCCTGGCAGTTGACAGACTGTACATCGACCACCAACTTTACAGAGACTCCAGCATTACACCCTGGTTATTTTAATGTTAAGGTACATGAACTTATCTCATGATTAGTAATTTTATTTTATGACTGGTAGGCCTACCGATGCTTCCAATGTTGAGTTAGGCCTGCATAAGGGATTGGTGGTAGCCCATATCAATATATGCAGTCTGCGAAATAAGTGTTATGAACTAGAATGTACAGCCAAAGCTAATAAGATCAACATCCTTGCTGTATCTGAAACTCACCTTGATGACTCCTTCTCTGATTCCACTGTAACTATTGAAGGGTTTTCCATTTTCAGAAAAGACAGAAATGTGTTTGGAGGGGGCGTGGCGTTATACGTTCAGAATCAATTACCTGTCAAAATTAGAAATGATTTGATGAAGGATAACATGGAAGCTATATGTGTGCAGGTCCACCTGCCCCATCTGAAGCCAATCCTAGTATGCTGTTTCTACAGACCTCCCAGTGCAGATGCTGCATATGTAAATGATCTATGTGATATGTTCGACAGGATATCAGATGAAAATCGAGAAATCTTCTTACTTGGAGATATGAATGTTGATTGATTGGGACAGTCAAGTCCAAATAAGAATAGGGTTCTATCTATACTGAATGCATGTAATCTATCCCAAATTGTCAATCTTCCCACTAGGATATGTATAGGCAAGGATGGCAGAATCGCATCTACATGCATTGATCATATTTACACGAATGTGCCAGGCAAATGTTCAAAGGCAGTTTCGGTCCCTGTAGGTTTCAGTGACCACAACATCATAGCGGTCGCGAGGACAACAAAGGTTCCCAAACCTAAAGCTACAATTATTGTTTCACGCTCATATAAGAATTTTAGTTTAGAAGGTTTTATGAATGAAATGTCAGGTATACACTGGAACGAGGTTTGTAGTGAAGATGACCCTGAGGCCGCACTCAATTTATTTATGCTGAGATACATGTGTGTAGCAGATAAACATGCACCTTTAAAAAAGTTCACAGTAAAAAACAAGTCTGCCCCATGGATAGATAGTAGCCTAAGAAGGATGATGAAGGAGAGAGACTTGGCTAAAAAACTTTTAGTGAGTTCCAGTTCTATGGACAATAGGAAAAAGTACTGCGCTTTACGAAATAATGTTACAAAGTTGAACAAGGTGAAAAAGAGGGAGTACTTCAAACAAAAGTTATATGATGCAAGACATGAAGGTAAATACCTATGGAATGTTTTAAATGAAATCATGGGTAGGAAAAAGTCCAATGTCCTTACACCTGTAGTTGAGTCAAATGATATTGTACTAACCAAACCATGTGATATTGCTAACCATTTTAATGACTTTTATGTGGATAAGATAACCAAGCTCAGGGAGAGTACGCAAGTCTCAAAGAACACAATATCTACGGACATCATTAAGAGCATCATTATGAAAGACAAATGCTGTAAATTTGAATTTGAACAGGTTGAAGTTGGTAAGATTGAAAGTCTCCTCCATGCTCTTCCTGGAAGTAAGTTAGCTGGCACTGACAACATGGATAGCAAATTGTTACAGATGACGGCTAGCATTATAGCTATTCCTGTCTGTCATATCATAAATAGATGTTTACATGAGGGATGATGTCCAAAGATATGGAAAGAGGCCAAGGTTACACCCATACCAAAAGATACCAAATCAGTCTTCAATGAAGGAAACTCCAGACCTATAAGCATCTTGCCTGTATTATGCAAAATCATGGAGAGGTGTGTTTTTGTGCAGATTAAGGATTATTTTCAGGTCAACGGACTGGCAACTGAGTCACAACATGCATATAGAGATGGCTATTCTACGTCCACTGCTCTGATACAGATGACGGATGCCTGGCTCGGAGCCATTGATAACACCATGTTGGTTGGAGCTGTATTTTTGGACTTCAGTGCTGCATTCGATGTGTTAGACCATTCTCTTCTGCTTGAGAAACTTGAATGTTATGGTTTCAACCCTCTGGCTCTGATGTGGATGCGGAGCTATCTGTCCTCCAGGTCACAGCAGGTGTATTGGAATGGCAGTCTGTCCAAGAGCAGGAGTCTGGAGTGTGGGGTTCCACAGGGAAGTTCCCTGGGGCCTCTGCTCTACTCTGTCTTCACCAATGACCTGCCATGGGCCACTCAGCAGGCCAAATTGGTTCAATACGCAGACGATTCCACCTTACATTATGCTGCACAGTCATGCAAGCAGCTAAATGAGGTCCTGAGTAGTGAACTTAACATAGTAAATGACTGGATAGTATCGAACAGACTTGTCCTAAATATCTCTAAGACAAAAAGCATGGTGTTTGGGTCAAGGCTCAGGCTGGCTTGCAACCCAAAGCTCATCTTGGGTTTATGTAACTCAACCGTTGAACAAGCGGATAGTGCTAAGCTCCTGGGGGCGACGCTAGATGGTTCTCTAGCTTGGAAGAAGCACATCAATAACACTGTGTCAAAGATGGGTAGAGCTATCGGCATTTCCAGGAAATGTGCATCCCTTGTAGATCGTCCTCTTTTACGTCAGATTGTGCAGAGTTTAGTATTGTGTCATCTTGATTATTGCTCTCCAGTCTGGTCTTCGGCTGCCAGAGGTGAGATTAGGAGGCTCCAGGTGGCCCAGAATAGGGCGACGCGGTTGGTTCTGGGTTGCTCAGTCCGAACTAATGTGAACAGCATGCATGTTGATCTCTCCTGGCTTACAGTGGAGAACAGGCTATCTTTGAACTCACTCGTGCTGTTGAAGACTGTTGAGTTGAGTAAAAATCCATCTTTTTTGTGTAAACAGCTAGTCCACAGAAAAAGTATACAGGACCACAACACAAGAGGTGCCAGAAATGGTCAGCTGGTACTTCCTCGGCCTAGAACAAATGCATTAAAACAGGCATTTATTTATAGGTCAATAGCTTTCTGGAACAACCTGCCTAGGAACCTTCGCACCACCCACAGTAAATTGTGTTTTAAAACCAAACTTAAATCTTATTTTCTAAAAGGAGGTTAGATGTATTTGTATATTTATGTATTTAGTTTTGATCATGTTTTTGTTGGCCCTGTTATGTCGGTTCATTTTATACATTTTATACCACTTTTGTATTTTCTTTTTCATCTATCACTTAGTTTGGTAGTTATATTCATTGCACAATGCTGAATTATGTATAATTTTTGTAGTACAGACTGATTGTTGTTGATGATTGTTACTTATGTGTTTTATGTGTGGACCCCAGGAAGACTAGCTAGTTGCTACGGCACTAGCTAATGGGGATCCTTAATAAAATATCAAAATATCATTCATCTTCCCCTCGATCCTGACTAGTCTCCCAGTTCCTGCCGCTAAAAAACATCCCCACAGCATGATGCTGTCACCACCATGCTTCACTGTAGGGATGGTGTATGATGCTGTCACCACCATGCTTCACTGTAGGGATTGTATATGACGCTGCACCACCACCATGCTTCTCTGTAGGGATGGTATATGATGCTGTCACCACCATGCTTCACTGTAGGGATGGTATATGATGCTGTCACCACCATGCTTCACTGTAGGGATGGTATATGATGCTGTCACCACCACCATGCTTCACTGTAGGGATGGTATATGATGCTGTCACCACCATGCTTCACTGTAGGGATGGTATATGATGCTGTCACCACCATGCTTCACTGTAGGGATGGTATATGATGCTGTCACCACCATGCTTCACTGTAGGGATGGTATATGATGCTGTCACCACCACCATGCTTCACTGTAGGGATGGTATATGACGCTGTCACCACCATGCTTCACTGTAGGGATGGTATATGATGCTGTCACCACCATGCTTCACTGTAGGGATGGTATATGATGCTGCCACCACCATGCTTCACTGTAGGGATGGTATATGATGCTGTCACCACCATGCTTCACTGTAGGGATGGTATATGATGCTCTCACCACCATGCTTCACTGTAGGGATGGTATATGATGCTGTCACCACCATGCTTCACTGTAGGGATGGTATATGACGCTGTCACCACCATGCTTCACTGTAGGGATGGTATATGATCCTGTCACCACCACCATGCTTCACTGTAGGGATGGTATATGATGCTGTCACCACCATGCTTCACTGTAGGGATGGTATATGATGCTGTCACCACCATGCTTCACTGTAGGGATGGTATATGATGCTGTCACCACCATGCTTCACTGTAGGGATGGTATATGATGCTGTCACCACCATGCTTCACTGTAGGGATGGTATATGATGCTGTCACCACCATGCTTCACTGTAGGGATGGTATATGACGCTGTCACCACCATGCTTCACTGTAGGGATGGTATATGATGCTGTCACCACCATGCTTCACTGTAGGGATGGTATATGATGCTGTCACCACCATGCTTCACTGTAGGGATGGTATATGATGCTGTCACCACCATGCTTCACTGTAGGGATGGTATATGATGCTGTCACCACCATGCTTCACTGTAGGGATGGTATATGATGCTGTCACCACCATGCTTCACTGTAGGGATGGTATATGATGCTGCACCACCATGCTTCACTGTAGGGATGGTATATGATGCTGTCACCACCATGCTTCACTGTAGGGATGGTATATGATGCTGTCACCACCATGCTTCACTGTAGGGATGGTACATGATGCTGTCACCACCATGCTTCACTGTAGGGATGGTATTGGCCAAGTGATGAGCGGTGCCTGGTTTCCTCCAGACATGACGCTTGGCATTCAGGCCAAAGAGTTCAATCTTGGTTTGATCAGACCAGAGAATGTTGTTTCTCATGGTCTGAGAGTCCTTCAGGTGCCTTTTGGCAAACTCCAAGCGGGCTGTCGTGTGCCTTTTACTGAGGGGTGGCTTCCGTCTGGCCACTCTACCATAAAGGCCTGATTGGTGGAGTGCTGCAGAGATGGTTGTCTTTCTGGAAGGTTCTTCCATCTCCACAGAGGAATGCTGGAGCTCTGTCAGAGTGACCATCGGGTTCCTGTTCACCTCCCTGACCAAGGCCCTTCTCCCTTCACTGGCTTGTCCAAATGTTGTTTGGCAAAGCTTAAACGAGCTTCAACATGTCTTCTTTTCACTCGTGGAGTCTTGCGGGCTGAGTATGTACAGAGGCCATGGCGGTGGAGTGCATTGCCTACTGACCTTTCTGTCACAGTTGTACCTGCTGCCTCCAGGTCTTTCTGGAGCTCTTTCCTAGTGGTCCGTGGCTCTTTGGCTACTCTTCTAAGTATCCTTCTGACTCCCTGATCAGAAATTGGCATTGGGCGTGAGACACACGGGTTGAAATGCGGCGTGTGAACGGGTTGAAATGCGTGTGTCTCACGCCCAATGCGTGAGACTTGAGAGCCCTGAGAAATCTTGCGAGGAGCTCCTGTGCGTGGCCGGTTGATGGTGGAGTGATGTTGCTTCCACTTAGGGATAATGCCCCAATGCTGCTTACTGGAAGATTCACAAGTTGTGAAATACGTCTGTAGCCAATTCCATTTTCATGTTTTGCAACAATCTGGTTGTGAAGGTCTTGAGACAGCTCTTTGCTTTTACCCATCATTAGATGTTTGTTGTGTGGCACCTTGGTAACAAAAAATATAGCCCATCAATATATTCTAATCCAGCTGACATTAATTAGCACAGATTGGAGGTAGAGTTGCCTCCTAATTAGTTATGGTTTTCAGCTGGTTCCTTGCCTTTCCTTGCTGTGGTGTACTGCTTTTTCTTAGTGTGTTCAATACTTTCCTGTTTCATTCCACTTTATTACACATAACTTTATTTACATATGGACTTTAATGTTTTGATTTTTTGTCTGGATTGTTTGAGTTAATACCAACGTCTGGTGCAAATTTCACTTGAATAGGCTCATTGGAAATACATTTACTGGACAAAATGTTGATGTGTTCAATACTTATTTCTCCCACTGTAATATCCCCAAACGCTTCCACAAAGGTTACAGCCAAGCAGCCTCGGTAAAGGGTGATAGGAAAGGACGTTTGAAGTCCTTTATGTATGGTACAATTCAAACGGTCCATATTATGGCTGCTGGTCAGTAACTTCCAGGTGGTCAACTATAGAAAAAATAAAGTTCCTCCAGTTCAGAAGGGTATCCAAATACAGCCATGGCAACATAAACACAGGAATTAGAATTACCCACAATCCTCAATGTAACGCCTCCTAGAGGTGAATAAAGTTACTGAATAGTTATGCTAAATATCATTAAATATGGGCTAGTATCAGGGAATTCTTAGGTTCGTCTACTGAGCCTGGGATGAATGTCAGCAGAGAAAGAGACCACACAAGGAAGTGACAGAAACCACGTAATGCAATAATATTAAAGTGTATTACAAAAATAATAAAGAAATGTACAATCCCTTCCTACCTAATGCCGGCTCACTATAGTGCACAGGCGCACTTTACCTTGGGCTCTAAGAGAAAATAGAATAAAATAAAAGAGGTGCACCTTGTTCGTGAGGTTCAGTGGATCAAAAGATTCAAAGTTCACGCTTTGAAGCATGAGTGTTCACTGTCCAGTGTTCAGTGTGCCAAAACCATAAACACATTTCACATGAAGACACAATTCACAAAACACAATCCTCCTTTTCTCATAAATCTAAACACATTTTGTCTTGCTAAAACACAAGTAGCAAAAAACACTGCTCAAATTCTCAAATTAAAGCTCATGTGATGCAAAATGCTTGCCACAGTCCGCAACATTTGAACACAATGAACACACCTGGCTTCATTCATTAAACATAACGACTCAAAATTTAAGACACTTGTTGCAAATGATTGTGGTGTGTGTGTGTGTGTGTGTGTGGTATAGTTCCATAAATAAATAAAAAAACATCACACCCTGAACATTGTTTTCAGTGAGTATTGTTGTGTGTAATGGATCCTCTGTAGTGTTTGCATTGAGTTGTGATACAGTACAGTATTGTACATGTTTTGGTACATGTGGGAATACGGTACATTTTTCAAACCTTTATTTAAAAGTCGATAGGACAACAGTGCAACAACTTCGCGGACATCATATGCCATTTAAAGGGGGGAAATAGATATCTAAAAATGCATGACTATCATGCAAAATCAGCCTTAAAATATGTACCGTTAGATATAACGTTAGACAGGGAGCGCAGATTGATTTTTATGCATGACTATCATACATGTGGGAAAACTAGGGTTAGGGTTAGGTGCTAGTTAGGGTTAGGGTTAGGATTAGGGGTAGGGTTAGGGTTAGGGTTAAGGTTACGGTTAGGGTTAGACATGCCAGCATGTACCCAGTCACCCTAGCACCTAACCCTAACCCTAGTTTTTCCACATGTACCGTATTCCCACATGTACCGTAACATTGAAGGAAGTTATACTATTTCAATTACTGTAACTCTCACCCACCCCTGTGGGTGAATGCGTACTTCAGAATGGTCAAGAGATCCCTTTAGAAAGAAGTCGGTTGTCCACACGTAAGATCAAGTTCGAATTACTGTACTGTAATGTCTTTTAGTTATATAGTAAGTATACTGTTGGTTAGTATATCTACCTTCATATATACATGTTTACTGTTGGTTAGTATATCAACCTTCATATATACATGTTTACTGTTGGTTAGTATATCAACCTTCATATATACATGTTTACTGTTGGTTAGTATATCAACCTTCATATATACATGTTTACTGTTGGTTTGTATATCAACCTTCATATATACATGTTTACTGTTGGTTAGTATATCAACCTTCATATATTACTGTTGGTTAGTATATCAACCTTCATATATACATGTTTACTATTGGTTAGTATATCAACCTTCATATATACATGTTTACTGTTGGTTAGTATATCAACCTTCATATATACATGTTTACTGTTGGTTAGTATATCAACCTTCATATATACATGTTTACTGTTGGTTAGTATATCAACCTTCATATATACATGTTTACTGTTGGTTAGTATATCAACCTTCATATATACATGGAAAAAAGGGGAACCAAGGCACTCTTATTGTAGAAAAAATTAAAAAGCCTTTATTAGGAGTGGCTATGCCGACGCGTTGCGGTCTTCTGACCTTCCTCAGGGCACATGGAGTACTGGTACAAACATTTCACTTATGAAGACAATGAGTGGAAGTGACATCATAATCAATGGGTGGAGGTGACTACCCTAGTGGTCAACATGGGTTATACAGGTAAATATGTACCATGAAACACCAATTATGTACAATAAAACCAAACACCACAATATACAGATATGATTGAAAACAATGTCAAAACAAAATTAAAAACAGCTGTATGGCCATACAAAAATTACAGAAATGGAGAATAATCCATTTCTTCATTTAACCCAGGGGAAACCATGGCATTGAGTTTAAAAATCCAAAATGTAGCAGTTTGAGCCTGTCCCCTCCTCTGCGAGAGCAGTGGACCACTTCCAGAACCACCACTTTTAAAGAACTGGGGCTGCTATGGCCAGCCTGTTGGTAATGCTTAGCCATAGGATATTGGTCATTGGATGTTCTGATGGCATAAACATGCTCTGCGAATCTGTCCCTCAGTCTACGCTTAGTGCGTCCCACATAGAAGCAACCACATCCACATTCCAGCCTGTAAACAACATATGTGGTGTTGCAGTTGGAAAAAGACTTTAGCTGGTACCTGAAGCCACTTGTATCTGTGAAGTGCTTGGTTCTGATCATGTGTTGACAATAATTGCAGTGTCCACACTGGTAATGGCCTTCAGGGGCTGATAGCCAATGCTGTTTGGTTTTAGGCACCATGTCACTACGCACCAGTTTGTCCTTGAGGGTGGGTGCCCGTCGGTATGAGACAGACGGGGGCTCTGGGAGTGCATCATGCAAAGCTGGGTCACTTTCTATGATGCTCCAGTTCTTTTTTATGATGTTGTTGATGCGAGCCGCCTCCCTGCTGTATCGAGTGACAAAATAGATCTGTTTGGGTTTTTGGGCTCGGTGTGATGGTCTGAGGAGGTTAGCTCTCTCCAGAGCTTTGGTTTTGGTGAGGGATTGATCAAGAAGGCTGGGTTGGTAGCCCCGTTGTTGGAACCTTTGATGCATATCACATGCCTTTTCCTCAAAATCCTCTTTCCTGTCACAGATGCTCCGCAGCCTTTGGAATTGCCTAAATGGTATATTTTTGATCAAGCTGGAGGGGTGAAAACTATCCGCTCTAAGGATGGTGTTGCGGTCTGTGGTCTTTTCAATAGTGGTATGAAGTGACCCTTTGTCAGTTTTGATGATTTTTAAATCAAGGAAATTAATTTATGTTTGACTGTAATCAATACTCAATCTGATGTTCTCATTTGTGGAGTTGACATACTTGTGGAACAGTAGCAATTCTTCTTCTGACCCCGAAAAAAACAATAAAATGTCATCAATGTATCTGCCATACCATTTAATCATATTATGAAAGGGATTTGCAGTGCTGAGTATAACGTTCTCTTCCCACAGTCCCAGATATAGGTTGGCGTAGTTGGGGGCGAAGCAAGCACCCATGGCAGTTCCTTTCTGTTGCCGGTAGAGTTTGTCCTGGAAGAAGAAAACATTATTGTTTAAAGTCCACTCTGTCAGTTGGATCAGGAAGTCAGTAGGGGGCATCATTTCATCTGGCCTACTCTGGAGATAGTGTTTCAGGGCCTCCAACCCTTCACGGTGGACGATATTACTGTACTATGGGTCCACCTATCAGTAGTGCCATTCACATGAACGTGCAATTTGCTTCTTCTCAATTAGTTCGATGCGATCGCATATTTTAGATTTGAAGTTTTGGAAAGTTTCTGCCTAGAAAGTTTCCAGAATCGTGCAACCCTATTCATGGACTAGGCTAGGATAACACTGTGTAGATATGATGTCTAGGTGTACTATGATACTTTGGGGGGGAAATGGTATATTGCAAAATATCTTATTTACCTTGATTTGTGGCTTGAACATGGATATTTTGTACATTCTTTTAACAGCTTGGACAACATGGCAGACTTCAGAGGCCCCCAAGATTTTCACTAGGGATGTCCCGATCCCACTTTTTCACTACCGATACCGATACCGATACCTGATACCGATACCGATCCGATATTTGTATACATTTTTTGACCCCTGAATAATAACAAATACCTCCCCAGTATATAGTCCACACCAACAACAGTTAAACTAAAGACTGCCAGCCTTTATTAAAGCAACAAATTCGACGTGTTGTGGATTGGAACTACGGATCATAAGCTTTCAAATGATGTGTCATACATTGAAATCCGAAAAAATATGAAGTTAGAGTCATTTGAATGTTGTTAGACGTCAGGCACATATAGGGTTAACCTCTTTGTAATGAAACCGGAAGCACACAGCGCAGCGCTATGCGCATTTTAAGCGCATATAGGACTCGTGTGAAGCGCTATGCGCATTTTAAGCGCAAATAGGACTCGCGTGAAGCATTTCTGCGACACGTGTTTCTGTTCACTGTTTTTATTGCCTCATCGCTTATACACATAAGTTTGACTGCGGATGACAGTAGGATCGGATCGGAGCCTTTTTTTTTTCTGGTGCGATCCCCGATCCAGCATTCAGGACCAATATCGGGTCGATATCCGATATCAGTATCGGATCGGGACATCCCTAATTTTCACCCCTTGAAGTACGTCGTGATGGATTGCGAAGAGCCGATTGTGGAGAAGGCTGTGCACTCGTGGTCCAGAATCGCCTCAGCTGGACAAACTGTTCTTATTGAGGCGCTGCAGATTTTCAACCCGATCTCAAAGGATCTCTCAGACACTGGGGAGCTTGTATCTTTTCTCCAGGGGCTTAGAGAGGAAGGACACAAACCCACAGTGCTGAGAAGCAAAGATGTATACGGGTACAAGTCATGCACAACAAGACTACTACCCGCAGACATGCACAAGCCTTCGGACAAGGGCCAGAGGCAAGGGAAGAAGGGGAGGAAACCCTTAGCCAAGAAGAAGGGGAGGAAACCCTTAGCCAAGAAGAAGGGGAGGAAACCCTTAGCCAAGAAGAAGGGGAGTACTCTTTATCCACCTCTTTCAGAGATACCGTCGCAGCCTTCGCAGAATGCCGGTAAAACACCAACAGCACTCGCCTTGCTCCGTAAAAGAACGGCCTCCTGTCCGGTGAAAGTAGGAGTCGCCCTCATCGGTGACTCAGCCCCAGTTATGCATCAGAACATCTTCAAAGAGAACAAGAAGAAGGAGAGCAAACCCTTAGCCAAGAAGAAGGATAAGCACAAATCTTGGAGTACAGGAGAAAGGGCCTCTCCACGAAATCACTTGCAGAAATATCACAACGAAGTAGCCTTTTCCAAATCTCCAGCTCCTGCTGTTGGACCTCACCAGGTGCAGCAATGTCTGAGATTAACAAATATCAAGGGCTTGTCCAGAGCTTACGTAGCGAGACTGGAGTTTCACTCTGGCATGAATACTCTTTATCCACCTCTTTCAGAGATACCGTCGCAGCCTTCGCAGAATGCCGGTAAAACACCAACAGCACTCGCCTTGCTCCGTAAAAGAACGGCCTCCTGCCCGGTGAAAGTAGGAGTCGCCCTCATCGGTGACTCAGCCCCAGTTATGCATCAGAACATCTTCAAAGAGAACAACATATATGAGACTGACATGACCAGCAACGGACTGACCTGGAGGGACAATGGCACCCACAGGGTGCTGAAATATGCCAAAGAGCAGGACAAGTCGTCAAAGTGGACTCAGTTGAGGAGTTGAGAAGAAGGGCGCAGAGGATTCTACAAGTAAACCTGTCCCCTGTAATACACAACAGACCGTAAACGATTCTAAAAAAAATAAATAAATAAATAAAAAAAGTACCCTAAGGTTTTCATCCACATCCGTGTGCACCACAGTGTGCAGCTCTCAGTTCATGGTGCTTCGGCTACTTAGGTTAGGGGCATTATTGTACACGGTTCTGTCCCTCTTGTTTCTACTTGCCATTTTAGCCACTTTTGTATAGCCTATTCAAATTAAGTTTGCACTTTGACAGCCTCATTATTCTGTGTTTGCCGAATGTAAGCACTTGAATTGTAAAAGTTCAATTTTAAGAAAATGAATGGCCTTATTCTTTTAAGTTGTTTTCTCCAGAAGCTGTGGGTGATTGTTTATTCATGTTCTGGTGAAACATTCTAAAGACGTCTTTCCTTCAGAAAGGGACCAAGCTAATGAATGATTGTCTTAAAAGTTGTAGTTATGCAATATACAAAATTATTTCATTTAGTTTTAATTTTATTGATTTGAACTTTTCATTTGGTGCTAACTTGGACACCGGGCCCTACAAACATAATGTGAAAAAGTTGCCTCAGTGTTTTCCTCTCTGTCTAACTGTGGATCAGTGATTTTTTTTAGGCCCATTAGCTAGGCTGTTTTTTTATTTATTTTTTGTGACCTGTTCAAACCAGGCTTTTGTCAGTTCATCCAAGACAATAAAGGTTATTCCTATCAAAAGCCATTTTGCCAGTCTGCTCTTTCCAGCGCTCCAGTTCCACTCCTTTTCAAGAGCCATTTCCATCGTCTGCTCCCGCCAACAGCAGCTCCTCCCTCCCCCTCTCTTCTGTGGGGGATGGGAAGGCTATGCTCTGTGGGAGAAATGGGGATGGTTGAGGGTGGGGGTTTGTTCTACTAGAATGTTGGGAGGTAGTAAAGCAAGCAAACCCTTTAAGTATTTGTTTCAATAAAACTCAGAGTAAAGAATCCACCATTTTGAAGGGGCCAGGCAGGCTTGTTAGGTATGCAATGAAAGATGAATGCTACACTGTCGGTGTAGGTACTGTGTCAGTCCTGTTCCTCACTGACCAACCAATCAAATAATGACAAATATTCTGTATTTAATGGATGTATAGAAGCAATATTTTAATACAATTCTGTCAGTCTGACATTAATTGAATATTGGGCATGGTTCAAATGTTTTCTTTTTTTTGATATAATTGCTGTTTATATACACAATGTTTTTCACAGCTTCAACCTAGTCCTGAAAGCAATTGTTCAGATTTTTCAACCTTATCTTAAACTTATTCTTACCTTGAAAGAAGCTCATGGATGACTGATCTACTGTTTGTGTAGCCTATCCATATTTGCCATGTTAGCATATTTAGCTAATGTAAACATTACACTGGTATCCATTCATACACAATGCTAGTCTAAACAACATACATAAGAAGCTTGCACACGTTCAGTATTGCGACAACATCACTTCAGATAGTAGTCTATAATCTCATTTCTAAGCAGAAAATGGTTAAGAAGGGTTGAAAGATTCATAAGCTAATTACTTTGATAGTCATTACAACATTATCTGTAGGTATACTAACTACATAACTACAGAAGAATTTCACAAGGATTCAAATCCATACAGACCATGTAGCATGAGTCCAGCTCTGTGAGAGTGTTTAGCTTGTTGAGTGTGTGAGTGGTATCTTGGAGAAAAGAGGGTAGATTGGATACAAAAGGCTTGATGTAACAAACATACTTTGAAGCCGGCTCTGAGATGGTATCATTGTTGCTGATAATGGGCCTTCCTGGAGGGTTGGTGGCATCCTTGTGGACCTTGGGCAGCATGTAAAAAACAGCCAACCTAGGAAAGGCAGGTAGAAGGTAGTCACATTCCTGCTTAGATATCCACTCTTCCTCCATAGCATGATCAACAATGACTCTCAACTCACATTTCATCTTCTCCAATGGATTGGAAGATAGTGGGGAATAGTATTCTGCATCGTTGAGTTGTCTGTAGGCCTCCAGTTCATATTTTTCTCTCCCCCATACCACAACAGCACCTCCTTTATCAGCACTGCGAACAATCACATTTTCATTATCAGACAACAATTGAATGGCATTACTTTCTTCTCTGGTTAGATTGTTCATGTGTGATTTTTTCCTGTTGTCAAACAACTTGTCTACATCATGGGACACTTTTTTGGTGAAGGCATTAAGACATGCATTGTTGGTCATAGGGTGAAATGTAGACTTTGGTCTGAACAAAGGTCTGGGTGTAGAACTCAGTGCTCAGTGCTCAGTGGATGTAGACCTGTCAGCAATGTTATAAGGGCTCTGCTTATACCACACCTTTAAGTGTAAGTTCCTATAGAATTTGAAAAGATCAACTTTTGTTTGAAACTGATTAGCACTGTAGGTGGGAGCGAATGACAAACCTTTTGACAAAGCTGAGATGCATTCTTTGGAGAGGGCCGTATCTGAGAGGTTCATGACCGTGTCAGAGTCCGGGAGCCAGAGCGCGTCCGTGGGCGTGACTGGGAGCGCAGATGGTAGGCTTGTTGGTGGTAGGGTGGTCTTTTTCCTTCTCCCCCTCCGCGTTTTCCTCTTCCTCTCCCCGCTATGTGTGGCCCGTCTAAAAAATATGTTGAGTTGTTTTCCTGGCGATTGGGGAGGTCCTCATCATCACTGCTGGGCAAGTTGAAAGACACTGACCTAGCACGGTTGTGTTTGGGGTGGGGCCCTGATGCTGTGTGGCTGTGTGTCCAGGTGTAGACAGACCTGCCTCCCTTGTAGTCCTCATTGTCCCTGTGAAACTTTTCCAATTTCTTGCGTTTCAAAAAAGAATGCAATTTGTCAATGTTCTCCTTCATTGTGTTGTCAAAGTGAAGTTTCTGATCTGCTGAGGCCACAAGTTCAATGTCAGCTTTGGAGCTGGAGCGGCTGTTTCTGAGACATCTGAGACCACAGACTGAACATGCACGTGATCCCCTGCAGTTCGGGTACCAGGAAAAAGTTGGTGTGGATGACGCTGTCCTCTACCTCCTCCATCGTGCTTACTCCTACCTGGATGAGCCGGGAAGTCAGGTGAGGATAATGTTTTTTGACTTCTCAAGTGCCTTTAACACCATCCAGCCTCTTCTACTCCGAGAGAAGCTTTCAGGTATGGGGGTTGATCCCTCCACTACATCCTGGATCATGGACTACCTCACTGGACGGCCACAGTCAGTCAGGCTGGGGAACTGTGTCTCGGACACAGTAGTGAGCAACACCGGGGCTCCGCAGGGAACTGTGCTGGCTCCCTTCCTGTTCACCCTGTACACATCAGACTTCAACTTCAACTACAACTCTGAGTCCTGCCACGTACAGAAGTACTCTGACGATACAGCCATAGTGGCGTGCGTGAGGGATGGACGGGAGGGGGAGTACAGGGATCTGATAGGAGCCTTCAGCGTCTGGAGCGAGAGGAATGGTCTGCTCCTCAATCAAACCAAGACCAAGGAGCTAGTTATAGACTTCCGTAGGTCTAAGCCACCTCGGTTGCCCATTAACATCCGGGGCGAGGATATCGAGGTGGTGAAGACCTACAAGTACCTGGGGGTGCATCTGGACGACAAACTGGACTGGTCCACCAACACAGAGGCACTTTACAAGAAGGGCCAGAGCAGGCTGTACTTCCTAAGAAGACTTAGGTCTTTTGAAGTGTGTGGAGAGATGCTGGCCATGTTTTACCAGTCTGTCATGGCCAGCATTCTCTTCTACGCTGCAGTCTGCTGGGGGGGAAACATCACCAAGAGGGATACCGGACGGCTGGACAAGCTCGTAAAAAAGGTGGGTTCAGTGGTGGGAAGGAGCCTGGACTCTCTGGGGACGGTGGTGGAGAGAAGGACTAGGAGTAAGCTGCTGTCCATCAGGGACAACCCCAACCACCCCCTCCATCATGTCCTCGCTGGGCAAACCAGCAGCCGCCGCAGAGGGCGGTTCATTACGATACGCTCCCGGACGGAGCGATATTAAAAAAAAAAGTGATAGTTACTGTGTAAATCTTGTGGAGTCTCTGTGGTGTCTCCATTCAGTAAAGTGTCTTGAACAATAATGTCCTTTCCTTGCTCACTAGTAAAAAAGAATGTGTTGGAAGCCATTGTCTTATGGCTAAAAAAATCCAAAAACTGACACCCCGGATACATGAGCTAGTCTCTTGTAATTCAGTTGTCCTGCGGGAGTCCAAAGCACTGGTGCGAAACACAAACCGGGCTCCCAAACGGAGCGATATTTTTAAAAAAAGTGATAGTTACTGTGTAAATCTTGTGGAGTCTCTGTGGTGTCTCCATTCAGTAAAGTGTCTTGAACAATAATGTCCTTTCCTTGCTCACTAGTAAAAAAGAATGTGTTGGAAGCCATTGTCTTATGGCAAAAAAAATCCAAAAACTGACACCCCGGATACATGAGCTAGTCTCTTGTAATTCAGTTGTCCTGCGGGAGTCCAAAGCACTGGTGCGAAACACAAACCGGGCTGTCCTGGAGCAAGTAAACGAGCGTGAATGTGAGGCATTGAAGAGAGTGTGGGGTTCCTCACAAGGGACAGACTCCATCCTTAAATACCTACAGAAGAAGATTGACGAGTTTTAACGTTTTCATATTCCCTTCCATCCATGCAGCGGGAAAATAGACATAACCCAAACCCTGAAGTTAAGATGTGCAGCCATGCTACCCGTGTGTGTTTATGGACTTGGGTTGAGTGTGTGTGCACACGTGTGCATTGAAGAGGAAGAGGATCTTTTACGTCTTCCCTTCCAAGCAACCTTATGCTGATGACCATTTTACCCCATCACTCTGGCCTTTATAAGACAATTCCTCATGCTACATAACACGTCATCCATTCCTGTATCGCGGGGATACAGACCGCTCACCCAAACGCATTTATCATTGTGAATGGGGACTTCAACCATGTAAATATGGAAAAGACATTGACGGATTTTACCCAGTATGTCACATGTAAAACAAGGGAGAACAAAATACTAGACAAACTATATGCCAATGTGAAGGGAGCCTACACATCCACTGCCCTCCCGCCACTAGGGGCATCCGATCACAATATGGTCTGGATGGAACCAACATACACCCCTATCATAAAAAGGCTGCCTATCACCACCAGGACTGTCCAGCAATGGTCAGAAGACGTGGAGGAGGAGCTGAGGGCGTGTTTTGAAACAACCGACTGGGGGATGTTCCAGAGAGTCCACGGGGAGGACATAGATGGTCTGCTAGACTGTGTCACAGACTATATCAAGTTCTGCGAGGAGAGCATCGTCCCCATTAAAAAGGTACGGTGCTTTCCTAACAACAAGCCGTGGATAAATGGGAACATCAAGAACCTTCTGAAAAGGAAGAGGAGGCTGTTTAAGGCAGGGGACACTGAGGGAGCCAGGGCCACTCAGAAGGAGGTGAAGAAGGAGCTGAGAGCAGCCAAAGAGGAATACAGGAGGAAATTGGAGGGCGGGCTAGAGGCCCACAGCTCCAAGGAGGTGTGGAAGGGCTTCAAGAAGATCACGGGCCACAAGCAGCCACATCCTGTGGTGGAGGGGACCCGAGAGCAGGCAGATGACCTGAACTGCTTCTTTAACAGGTTTGACCAACCATCCCCCTGCCACCCCCCACAGCCCCCGACCCTGTCACAGCCCCCGACCCTGTCACAGCCCCCGACCCAGCCCCCGACCCTGTCACAGCCCCCGACCCAGCCCCCGACCCTGTCACAGCCCCCGACCCAGCCCCCGACCCTGTCACAGCCCCCGACCCAGCCCCCGACCCTGTCACAGCCCCCGACCCAGCCCCCGACCCAGCCCCCGACCCAGCCCCCGACCCAGCCCCCGACCCTGTCACAGCCCCCGACCCAGCCCCCGACCCAGCCCCCGACCCAGCCCCCGACCCAGCCCCCGACCCTGTCACCCCCCCCATCCCCCTGTCACCCCCCACAGCCCCCGACCCTCTCCTCCCCTCTCCAATGTACCGCACCCCTGGCAACAGTAGCCCCCACTCCCCCTGACACCCCAGCAGCACCCCAACAGCAACTGCCTCCCCTTACCAACACCAGGAGCCAGGGAGCATGCTTCACACCTGGAGACACCGGTACTCACAGCTTTATAACATCTGAGCAGGTGAGAAGGCAGCTTTCCAGGGTGAATGTGAACAAGTCCAGAGGTCCAGACAACATCAACCCCAGGGTTCTGAAGGTGAGTGCTGGAGAGCTGGCGGACACATTCCAACATCTCTTCAGTCTATCTCTAAGACTGAGGAGGGTGCCACAGCTCTGGAAGACCTCTTGCATCGTCCCAGTGCCAAAGAAGGGACGGCCCAGCACCCCAAACGACTACAGACCTGTCGCCCTGACACCACAGGTCATGAAGATCCTGGAGAGGCTAGTGCTGCAACACCTTAAGCCCCAGGTGAAGGACTTCCTGGACCCCCGGCAGTTTGCATACCAGGAGAGCATGGGGGTGGAGGACGCCATCATTTACATGCTGCACAGGGCCTACACACACCTGGAGAGGCCACAGAGCATGGTGAGGACCATGTTCTTCGACTTCTCCAGTGCATTTAACACTATCAAGCCATCACTGCTGGCTGACAAACTAGCAGTGATGTGTGTGGAGGACTCCCTGACGGCTTGGATCCACAACTACCTCACAGACAGGCGTCAGTATGTGAGACTGCAGGGCTGTCAGTCTGAGGTGGTGGTGTGCAACACCGGTGCCCCCCAGGGAACTGTTCTGTCACCCTTTCTCTTCACCCTCTATACCTCCGACTTCCAGTTTAGCTCCGACCAGTGCCACCTGCAGAAGTTTTCGGATGACTCCTCTATCGTCGGTTACATCACAGACGACAGGGATGAGGAGTACAGGGCCCTGGTGGAGAGCTTCGTGCAGTGGTGCGACACCAACTACCTTTTGCTTAACACCAGCAAAACAAAGGAGTTGGTGGTGGATTTTAGGAGGAAGAGAAGGACCCCAGCCCCCATCACCATCAAGGGGGTGGAAGTCGAGAGGGTGGACTCCTACAGGTACCTGGGAGTACAAATTAATAACAAACTGGACTGGACTGACAACACCGAGGCTCTTCTCAGGAAAGGGCAGAGCAGACTGTTTTTCCTGAGAAGGCTGAGGTCTTTCGGTGTCTGCAACAAGCTGCTGCAAATGTTTTACCAGTCGGTGGTTGCCAGCGTTCTGTTCTTCGCCGTGGCCTGCTGGGGTGGAAACATCTGTGCCAGGGATGCTGCGAAGCTAAACAAACTGGTGAAGAAGGCCAGCTCTGTGGTGGGGACCGGGCTGGACAGCCTAGAGGTGGTGGCAGAACAGAGGATGGGGAAAAAACTGGCGGCCATGCTGGCCAATCCCTCCCACCCGATGTACTGCGAGCTGGCAGGGATGAGGAGCAAGTTCAGCCACAGATTTGTTCTCCCCCGTCAAAGTACAAAAAGATTTGGACAGTCCTTTATTCCAGCTGCACTCCGACTCTACAACCAGGCCCTGCAGGGTGGGGGAGACCTGGAGATGGAACTTTTGGAACTTTTTACTTATTGAGCCTGCACTGTTTTATGTTTTTTATTGAATGTTTTTCTGTTTTCTGTACTGAATGTTTTCTGCCCTAACTGAGCTGTTTGACAACAAAATTTCCCCATTGGGGACAATAAAGGTTTTCAATCAATCAATCAATCAACAGGTTTGACAGAAAGTGGCCTAGATTAAAAAGGATGAATGGGATTGGAGAGACATTGATGACTACACATAAAGTGTCTTACATGGCTTGGGATAGATTTAGGGTAGATGTTGTATCAACATGAATCAGAATTTATTTATGACACAACAAAAGTGCACAGGGAAAAACTACATCAAAACCAAGTGACGTCCAGTGTGGAGCATGCAATAAGATGTTTCTGTTTTTTTTCCACCACATTGTGGATTCGGGGGCTTATTGGATTCTCCATATTGACTAACTTTCTTTGGACTCTTGAAAGACTTTCCATTCATAAGACAAATTGCAATGTTTGTTTAACTGGAGAAACTCATGTAAACATGTATATATGAAGGTTGATATACTAACCAACAGTAAACATGTATATATGAAGGTTGATATACAAACCAACAGTAAACATGTATATATGAAGGTTGATATACTAACCAACAGTAATGTCTGGACCAGGGTAATTATACATGTCTGGACCAGGGTAATTATACATGTCTGGACCAGGGTAATTATACATGTCTGGACCAGGGTAATTACACATGTCTGGACCAGGGTAATTATACATGTCTGGACCAGGGTAATTACACATGTCTGGACCAGGGTAATTATACATGTCTAGACCAGGGTAATTATACATGTCTGGACCAGGGTAATTATACATGTCTGGACCAGGGTAATTATACATGTCTGGACCAGGGTAATTATACATGTCTGGACCAGGGTAATTATACATGTCTGGACCAGGGTAATTATACATGTCTGGACCAGGGTAATTATACATGTCTGGACCAGGTTAATTATACATGGTGACCAGGGTAATTATACATGTCTGGACCAGGGTAATTATACAGTCTTTGGCACTTTTTAGGACATGGTGAACCGGAGGATATCCATGGACATGATGCTGAAGATCGCCAACAGCCAGTCCTTCCGCCAGTTCATATTCCTCACCCCGCAAACCATGAGTTCACTCCCAGTTAACAAGATGATCCGAATCCTCCGCCTGAAAGACCCTGACCGTGGTCAAACCACACTGCCATTTGGCCAGAGGAACCAGGAAGAGGAAGACTGAAGAAGGATCCCAGACCTAAGAGAAGTGTCCACTAATCTACCGTTCTGAAGTTCTTTTTCCAACGTTGATGTATATAGTTGTATTTGTGCACAGTGTTTCCCCTAATGCCGTAGTCTAATTTATGCTACCAATATATTACTACCATAGGGTTTATGTACAGTTTTTTGTGTACAGCAGATGCCTGTAAATGCATTTAACTGCATGAAAAGCACAGTATGCTTTTGTTCCTTTTGCAAATGCTTTCTCTGTTAATCGTAGGTCATGGTAGTGTTGTATGTATGTAGTAGGTCATGGTAGTGTTGTATGTATGTAGTAGGTCATGGTAGTGTTGTATGTATGTAGTAGCTCAATCACATACTCATATATACATGTCTGGACCAGGGTAATTATACATGTCTGGACCAGGGTAATTATACATGTCTGGACCAGGGTAATTATACATGTCAGCCGCCTGAAGGTGAAGATCAGCACCCAGCAGGACCAGCAGGGAGACCGTGAGACGGTCATCAGGCAATTCCATGAGGCCCAGCTGAGCTGCAAGACCTTGGCCCTGGAGGTAAAGAGCCTCAACCGCTTCACCCAGATGCTGGGCACTATCATAAACGAGAGGCTAACCAACTACACCACACTGAGGAGGTACCTGTCATGTCGCTCTAAGTACTACTTTGACAACATGCTATCACAGAGAGGCTACACAGGAAGCATGGTGTTCGACCACAAGAATGAAACCATGAACATCTCTATACATGTCTGGACCAGGGTAATTATACAGTCTTTGGCACTTTTTAGGACATGGTGAACCGGAGGATATCCATGGACATGATGCTGAAGATCGCCAACAGCCAGTCCTTCCGCCAGTTCATATTCCTCACCCCGCAAACCATGAGTTCACTCCCAGTGAACAAGATGATCCGAATCCTCCGCCTGAAAGACCCTGACCGTGGTCAAACCACACTGCCATTTGGCCAGAGGAACCAGGAAGAGGAAGACTGAAGAAGGATCCCAGACCTAAGAGAAGTGTCCACTAATCTACCGTTCTGAAGTTCTTTTTCCAACGTTGATGTATATAGTTGTATTTGTGCACAGTGTTTCCCCTAATGCCGTAGTCTAATTTATGCTACCAATATATTACTACCATAGGGTTTATGTACAGTTTTTTGTGTACAGCAGATGCCTGTAAATGCATTTAACTGCATGAAAAGCACAGTATGCTTTTGTTCCTTTTGCAAATGCTTTCTCTGTTAATCTTATTTTTATATTGAAAATTGCATCATAAATAAATTGTTGCACAACTAAAAATAAAAAATAAAACAAATAAAATAAAAAAATAAAAGAGGTGCACCTTGTTCAGCTAAAAAAAATCCAAAAACTGACACCCCGGGGGAGTAAACATGCAGTGTTTCCTCTATATGCATTTATTGGTGGCGGGCCGCCACGAATGAATTTCCTCCGCCACTAATTGATTCAGTCCACAAAAAAAATAAAAATAAATAATAATATTTAGCTGATTAAAATATATCTGATCCTAGATCAGCGCTTTAATGGATGTTGACTAAAAGTGCACCTAAATCTAAAAGTCACCGGTAGTACCATCTAAAAGATACAAAAAGCTGATCTAGCTAGCTAGGTGCACAAATACGATGACTGTGATTTTACTTGTTATAATTATTGTCCCTATGAAATAAACATTGTCCCGATCAAATGAAACTGTCTTGTTTTGCTGTTTCTACATCTTTATAAGAATCTATGAGTTGTACTATGGACAGAACTGAACAACACACAGCAAAATGGGGAGGCTACTTGAGATATATTGCTAGTCGGTTGTAAGACTTAAGTTGACAAATTGGATGAGTGATGAATGTAATATATGGGTGCTTTTATTTTTATTTTAATTTTATATTTTGTTCTTTTCTCTGTATTATTTCTGTTTGATGACAGCAAGACTTATTCGGTGATATTGTTACCATTTACCATTAACTAGTCAAGATTAGGCCTAGTCCTGTCTTTTAAGCCCTGTCTGAGCAACCGGCCCATAGATTGTTAAGTTAGATTGTTAGATTGTTCAGTTAGATTCTTAGATTGTTAGATTGTTCAGTTAGATTCTTAGATTCTTAGATTGTTCAGTTAGATTCTTAGATTGTTAAGTTAGATTCTTAGATTGTTAAATTAGATTCTTAGATTCTTAAGTTAGATTCTTAGATTGTTAAATTAGATTCTTAGATTGTTAAATTAGATTCTTAGATTCTTAGATTGTTAAATTAGATTCTTAGATTGTTAAATTAGATTCTTAGATTGTTAAATTAGATTCTTAGATTCTTAGATTGTTAAATTAGATTCTTAGATTGTTAAATTAGATTCTTAGATTCTTAGATTGTTAAATTAGATTCTTAGATTGTTAAATTAGATTCTTAGATTCTTAGATTGTTAAATTAGATTCTTAGATTGTTCAGTTAGATTCTTAGATTCTTAGATTGTTAAATTAGATTCTTAGATTGTTAAGTTAGATTCTTAGATTGTTAAATTAGATTCTTAGATTCTTAAGTTAGATTCTTAGATTGTTAAATTAGATTCTTAGATTGTTAAATTAGATTCTTAGATTCTTAGATTGTTAAATTAGATTCTTAGATTGTTAAATTAGATTCTTAGATTGTTAAATTAGATTCTTAGATTCTTAGATTGTTAAATTAGATTCTTAGATTGTTAAATTAGATTCTTAGATTGTTAAATTAGATTCTTAGATTCTTAGATTGTTAAATTAGATTCTTAGATTGTTAAATTAGATTCTTAGATTCTTAGATTGTTAAATTAGATTCTTAGATTGTTCAGTTAGATTCTTAGATTCTTAGATTGTTAAATTAGATTCTTAGATTGTTAAGTTAGATTCTTAGATTGTTAAATTAGATTCTTAGATTCTTAGATTGTTAAGTTAGATTCTTAGATTCTTCATTCTTAGATTGTTAAGTTAGATTCTTAGATTGTTAAATTAGATTCTTAGATTCTTAAGTTAGATTCTTAGATTGTTAAATTAGATTCTTAGATTCTTAGATTGTTAAGTTAGATTCTTAGATTGTTAAGTTAGATTCTTAGATTGTTAAATTAGATTCTTAGATTCTTAGATTGTTAAGTTAGATTCTTAGATTGTTACGTTAGATTCTTAGATTGTTAAGTTAGATTCTTAGATTCTTAGATTGTTAAGTTAGATTCTTAGATTCTTCATTCTTAGATTGTTAAGTTAGATTCTTAGATTGTTAAATTAGATTCTTAGATTCTTAAGTTAGATTCTTCATTCTTAGATTGTTAAATTAGATTCTTAGATTGTTAAGTTAGATTCTTAGATTGTTAAATTAGATTCTTAGATTCTTAGATTCTTAAGTTAGATTCTTCATTCTTAGATTGTTAAATTAGATTCTTAGATTGTTAAGTTAGATTCTTAGATTCTTCATTCTTAGATTGTTAAATTAGATTCTTAGATTCTTAAGTTAGATTCTTAGATTCTTCATTCTTAGATTGTTAAATTAGATTCTTAGATTGTTAAATTAGATTCTTAGATTCTTAGATTGTTAAATTAGATTCTTAGATTCTTAATCTAACCTGTTTTGATGAAGACAGTTTACATGGATTCTCTTGTGTTGACTAGCTACCACATTTGTTTACATAAAGCATTTTCATAACGAGTATACCTTTATGTCTCTGGCTGACTGTCTGATATTAATTGGCATTATCTTCTCAGATTGTATTGTCCTAACTCTGTCTCTACCGTGACACTAGGCTGGGTACCTTTTTTCTATTTCATAATAATCGTGGGTTGGTTGTCACTATCGAAAAGTGGATCTCTTTGTTCTTTCGATACCTTATGGTTTTCCTCTGTGTTATCAGTGTAATGTGTGATTGACTCCCACTTAAGGCTTAGCTGTTTATTTAAGTGACAAAAGGCTGTGAGCTGTCGTTTATCGGATTATATTTCACTTACTGGGAAATAAATTTCTGAGATGGAGACTGATGAGAGTTGTTTTTGGGGTTTTCAGGAACCTTCATTGTACTTTTTCCACTGTTGAATTCTGTACTTTCACATGTGCAACACCCTCGTGTGTTCCCTTTTGTCAAAGTAGATCCTTTCTGCCTTTGTCATATTCCAGATGTTATTGTCTTTGTCCCTATCAGCACTGGCAGTGTTACTGTTAGGCCTATTTCAACTTAAGTTACATCTCTAGGGGTGCTGATGCAAAGAAAGAAAAACGGTTATGAAGAAAGGGTAACCACACCTTAGCCAGAACAGTGGAGGGCAATTCCATGTAAATGTCACCCTCACCATGAAAAAAAAAGTAACACTTTTTATAACAAAATCACTTTAAAATGTATCATCAAGGTCGATATTTTGGAGTACAGAATTAAGCTGACCAAATGATTTATGAAATTGCATATTTACCCCCACTACAACAGGAATCACAAACATAAAAAAACTACTTTTTAAATAAACGTAATTGCATGATTTCTTGAAGGGGGATAAAGGCCTAAATGTTCACCCACACCAATTCTCCAGCCTCTCCTTTAGAGATGAGAGGCTGGTGTAGCAATATGTAAATCAATTGTGTAATTTGAGTTTTTCCTTCAACTGTTGAACCTGGTTAAAGTGATATGCTTTTACAGGACAGCCAATGTCACGTCCAACGTTTTTCAGGAAAAGTTGTTATAAAACATGCATTTGAAATGCAATATTACCCAAACTTTCTGTGCAAAGCTAACTTTCACTGATGTATATGTGATCATCAAATAGTCATTCTACTCTCTTTCTAAATGTTATTTTTGTGCGTTACGGATGTGACAATCAAACTAGAGCATTGCGAATAGGCCTACACCAAATGGATATGCGTTAAGCACATAATGACCGTTACATTGTAGCATATTCCACATGTTGCGTTGTGTGTTAATGTTTGTGTAACTCCTGCTTACCGAAATGTAGGCTAGATACGGTCAATAAGATGACTAGCAGAAAGTAGGATACGATCGCGTTCTCACAGAAGAAAAAAGTACCGCTGCTTCACGTTAGTCGGATCATCATCAAAGTGCAGAAAATGCAAGACAATGGTATGAAATCTAACATTTGCATTACGTGTCCATCCTGATGTGTTTCCATATGCATCCATTGTTTATCTAGCAGTGGCGGCTGGCCGATAGAGGGCGCTGGGGCGCCGCCCCCACCTTCACTTCCTAGTTGCATGGACCAGCAGATGGACCAGCAGATGCCTGTAAATGCATTTAACTGCATGAAAAGCACAGTATGCTTTTGTTCCTTTTGCAAATGCTTTCTCTGTTAATCTTATTTTTATATTGAAAATTGCATCATAAATAAATTGTTGCACAACTAAAAATAAAAAATAAATAAAATAAAAAATAAAAAAATAAAAGAGGTGCACCTTGTTCGTGAGGTTCAGTGGATCAAAAGATTCAAAGTTCACGCTTTGAAGCATGAGTGTTCACTGTCCAGTGTTCAGCCCTAACACTACCCGGGTAGATTCAAGTGTTAAGCTTATCTGGGTTCCTGAGATGGGCAGAATGGGTCAATGGTCCGGATGTTCTCTGTAGACAAATCGCACAGCTGGCCACACTGTGTTTCCGTTCCGTCCACAGTCAGTCTTCGTCTCGTGGGTAGGCTCGCCACTGAACCCGCAGGGGTTGAGATACTTTTCTAATCCTGGTCAAAAACCAACCTGTGCATACAGTACAGAGTGCACAGTTAATATCTTCTCTAGACCTCATTAACTCACTTCCATCATCAAAACATCTTCTCATGTATAACCAAATGCTATACTGTACTTCAATCATTGTGAAATGACTAAATATACACCACAAGGTACTTTAGTGCAGATAAAATAATAATAATGTATCATGAACTCTCATATCACAATATCAATTTTAAAGTAAACAGGTGAAATTCTCTCTTTAGCAATATTTATATATTTAAACACTGTATTTAAATGTAACATGTTCTTAACTTATCTCTTAACTTATTCCTTTTAAACAATTTAAATGAACTCATCACTTATATCTTATTTAACTAAAATAACATCATAAAATGACTTCAATAAGTCAACCAAAATGAGTGCATTGCACCTTTAATAGTGCACCACGTGATCACGTGCTACATTTCAGCACGAAGGTGCTAGCTAGCCTGAGAGTTAGCTGCAGTGCTAATAGCATTCATAGCAAATGACAATGATACTATCTGTACCAAAGTAGTGTCAAACATTAGGCATAAATGCCATAACTCCGATTGGTTTTTGTAGAAAGAATATCTCAACAAGGCATCGTGTAGCCAGCTACGTTAGCTAACATGGCTATGCTGTGCATTTTCATTGCTTACCGGAGCTCTCAATGAGCGACCGCAAAACAGACAGGAATCTTCACGTTCACTCTCACACAGGATTCAGCTCCTGACAAACCAAACGACTTATTAATAGTTGATATGAGTGGATTAATCATGAATTTGTGTCCTTTGTGTCGTCTTTTCATACCGGGAGATCATTCAGTTCCCTTCTCGAATGTTCTTCTTTACGTCGGAGAGGGCACGTTGCGATTCATCAACACTGCAGTATAATGCGCATGTGCCATCTAGTGGCGGGACACGAAATTGCAACTCCAGACAGATTCAGGTTTATTGTAGTAGCCATTATGTTTCATGTGGGCTACATCTAGCATAGCCCAGCGTGTATTATCAATGACATAGCCAGAGTGGTATATTAGCAACATTTGGATTGGCGGTAATTCTGTCTATCCTCCATTACAACCCTCACACTTACAGTGTCTTTCTCAGATTACTGTGTTCTTTTTGGGAACCTACCCCTTACTTACAAAGGTCTAAACCTACAGTAAAGTGTGTAATGTGCTGTAAAATTCAAGAACCTATTGATGTAGAAATGACAGCAATGTAGTTAATACAGTAATTGATTTGTGTAATACAGGTCTCTTTGTTTACTGTAAAATAGTTTACTGTACTGTACTGAATGGGCGCCTGTGAAAGGTTTTGGTTGTGCAGTGTTTGGCCTTCAGAGAAAACTTAAAACTTAATTGCAGTTTCAAAGCATTTAAAAAACAGACACAGTACCAGTCAAAAGTTTCGACACACTTCCATATTCAATTGAATGGGAAAGGGTGTCCAAACACACACACACACACACACACACACACACACACACACACACACACACACACACACACACACACACAAGCATGTGCAATTCATCCCATCAAATAAATGAGGACATCTAACTTTCAAATGTTTGAGATATGACAGTTGGTATCAGTGGTTTGTTGTTGATTTTTCAAACTAGGGCACGGCTTTTAACTCTCTAGCAAGCAGCCTTTAACTGAGGCAGAGCCACTCCACCCATCAGGACTCATCCATCTTTAAACAGTGTTGTCCTGTTGATACGTCTTCAGACTCCCTCTGCCCTACCATGCATTGCCCCTTAGAGACAAAGTGAAAACTAAACCAGCACGCATGTGAAGGATAGGTCAAATGCATTTTACACTCAGTAACTCACACAACTGAAACGGGATCAGAATGGTACTCTCACTCTCACACTACTCTCTCATTCTTACACACACGCACTTACACATACACACACACACACACACACACACACACACACACACACACTCTCTCACACACACACACATACACACACACACACACACACACACACACACACACACACACACACTCTCTCTCACACACACACACACACACACACACACACACAACACTGATCCAATATTTTGCTATGATAAGTAGTTCAATGACAGTTTTGTCTTTTGATGATAAGCAATTATCCCAGAAACCACCACTTCTCAATAGACCCCTGGTTGTAATTGAAGTAGACATGTGGCATAGCGTACAGTATGGTGCACAGGAGAAACCGACATCGATTTGGCAAATTAGACGAGAATTCTGTCAATATGATCACTCCAAATAGAATTCTGTCAATATGATCACTCCAAATAGAATTCTGTCAATATGATCACTCCAAATAGAATTCTGTCAATATGATCACTCCAAATAGAATTCTATCTATCGGATGCACGAGCCATTCCGGCTCCTATAGCGTGTCTTATCTCCCCTCATTCTCTCTCTCTCTCTCTCTCTCTCTCTCTCTCTCTCTCTCTCTCTCTCTCTCTCTCTCTCTCTCTCTCTCTCTCTCTCTCTCTCTCTCTCCCTCTCTCTCTCTCTCTCTCTCGCTCTCTCTCTCTCTCTCTCTCTCTCTCTCTCTCTCTCTCTCTCTCTCTCTCATTAATTATTCGTGCGTTGCGATTTTTAATGCGTTTTCTGGGTTTTTTAACAAATGATGAAGTGGAGCTCTAGCCCGTGACGCGTGGCTAACGGACTCCGCTGCTGGGGGGCTGGGGGGCGTCCAGGTACACCTCCTCCTACAATGCGCAGCTCCCAGGACAGACGTGCTTGTGTTGCACGATGCAGCCCCGCATACAGCTGACTAAAGGTGAACGGGGAGCTGCGCTGCTCGATGCTTCTGAATCTGTGAACATCTCCAGCCGACCCACACAGAGGACAGTTCTGCTCGGTGCAAACCCGCTCCGGACACCGCCGTGTCTGTGTCTGCTGAACAGGCTGGAATCAGCCGGAGGAGATGGGATCTGCCTAGCATACTGATACGGCTGCTGCTGCATGCATGGCATCGACACCCCAGGTGAAAAGACTAAGAGAATACCTTTTTTTCTGTGCAAGTCTCTTTGCATTGATTCAACAGAAATAGCGGTGGTGGGTTTTTCCGTGCAAAAGACGTTTTGATGTGGGTGAAACGACGCGCATGCGTTGGGTCTGGGAGTAATCGGGCTGCAGCTGTGACTAAGTTGCATTCCTGAGGTCTTCTTCTCCGAGTCGTCTGATCTGAGTTCTAAGAGATGTGGTCGGCGGGGGACCGCGGGCGCTGGGGGGTCTTTGGTCTGCCCCTCATGGTCGCCATGGTCTGCGGTGCTCAGAGGTGAGATCCCACGGTGTGTGTGTGTGTGTGTGTCGGGGGGGGGGGGGGGGGGGGGGGGTCTTATGGAGGGAGGGGGGTCTTATAGGGGGGTTTTATTTCATCCAGTCTTGCCTGTCCCCTAACTGTGCCGTTTGTAAAGATTCGGATTTCTCTATTTCCTCTATTTCTCTATTTGTACCCCTTAGTACCAACGAGCCTAGCAACATGTCCTATGTGAAAGCGACCGTGGACAAACTGCTCAAGGGGTATGACATTCGTCTGAGGCCTGATTTCGGAGGTAAACACATTTCGGGGGGCGGGGGTGGGGGGGGGGGGGGGTAAAACCTACCCGATGTTCGTTAAGAACTTATCCTAACTCATGTGTTAATGAAGCATCTTACCACCATGTGATGTGCATGGATCGGTTGTCGCAGTGAGTGTGTGACCCTCTGGTACCTGTCTCGTCCCTCTAAAGGTGCCCCTGTGGACGTCGGCATGAGCATCGACATCGCCAGTATCGACATGGTTTCGGAAGTCAACATGGTGAGTAGGGCTATCTTTATCTATCGTATAACGGATTTCCCCCCTTGTGAGGGACGAGAGATACACATGTGCCCCGTGGAAACATATGTGGGCTGGTGTGAGAACACGCACCACGTGATCACCGCTCGGGTCATTTCCTTCTGTCTGCATAATATGTGCGTCTTTTAATGTGCGTCTTTCATCGCTGTCCTCTAGATGAGGTGGATGATGTACTATGTGTTATATATATGTCTATGTGCTTGTTCTGCTTTGCGCCCTCCTTGATTAAGTTGATGGAACGTTTTAACGGAAGGGAAATGAATGATCCACTGCGTTTCAGCACCATGGAGAGATCCGCAATGTGTCAAATCAATCCATATGCATAAACTTCCCTATGGTGTCAGAGCCAGTCAAGACTGAGAATTAACGAGAGAGAGAGAGAGAGGAGGGGGAGAGAGAGAGAGAGAGGAGGGGGAGAGAGAGAGGAGGGGGAGAGAGAGAGAGAGAGAGAGAGGGAGAGAGAGAGAGAGAGGGAGAGAGAGGGGTAGAGAGAGAGAGGAGAGGGAGAGAGAGAGAGAGAGAGAGAGAGAGGAGGGGAGAGAGAGAGAGAGAGAGTGAGCACGTTGGTGCTGCACATGGATATTGCCACTGTTTAGATATTCCCCACACGTGCCTGCACCTACAGAACGGCGAGGTGTCAGAGCCATACAGTACACCCGCACTGAGACAGCGGCCAGTAGGAGACAGATAGAAACATAGTGCTGGTGAGCAATGTGTTGCTGTTTTGGCCTCAATGCAGTAATTATATAACACTGTCAGTGAGTGAGTCAAAAAAGGAGGCACAGAAAAGCCAAATTGTGATGCTGAATTTGGGCACTTAGTGTGCATATCATATCAACGCTGCGTTGTCAGGGTGCCAATGATGGAAAAGCAATGAATTAATGTCTCTGCTACATAACATATGTGCAAATGTTAATGTCTTGCATGTGTGTGTGTGTGTGTGTGTGTGTGTGTGTGAGAGAGAGAGAGAGAGAGAGAGAGAGAGAGAGAGAGAGAGAGAGAGAGAGAGAGAGAGAGAGAGAGAGAGAGAGAGAGAACAAAGTTACCTGAAGGTTCTAATAAAGCAATTTGGGTTTTTCAATCAGTCAAAACCTGAAGTCATGTTGTTTCTATTTGGTTGATGGAACTGTCATGTGCTTGGTCCTAAGACGCTCCCTCTGGGAATGTTATGGGAACAGATTTAGAATAACTGATCCTGAAGCCATAGGAAGGATGAGAACAGATGACAAACATACTGTAGATGGAATATATAATTCTGTGGATGCCTACTATGGCATCACATGGAGAAGACGCATGCACGCACGCACACACACACACGCACACACACACACACACACACGCGCACGCGCACACGCACACGCATACACACACATACACACACACACACACACACACACGTGCACACACAACTCAGACAAGAGGGGAGTGGAAGATCTCTCTCTCACACAGACAATTGTTAGTTACACAAACAGGCACACACTGAAGTTACACCTTCACATTCGGGACCTTTGACGTGACGTGACGTGACATGCATATTGCAGATGTGTGTGTGTGTATGCATGCATGCATGTGTATGTGTGCGTGTCTCATCCATACACACAGGATGAGACACGATGAGTATTTGTGGCAGTAAGAGAGTCTGACAGACAGACAGTCACTGTGGCTGGTCAGCAAACCAGCTGGCCTCTGGAGGGACTTGACAGCACTAGCAGCTTGACACTGGCAGCCATTACTTTACCAAGTGAGCTGCAACCTTCAGAGCTCACTAACAGTCTGGAGACGTGTGCCTGAGTTGGGCGTGAAAGGAGTTGAGATGCTCCTACTGTAGTCACCTGGCGACCAGGGGAATTCTCCACTTGTTTTTTTTCTGTTGCATTTCCAACCTCCAGCACCAAGAGGGCGACGTAGCGCCCTCTCAAACAATGTGTTAATACCCAATTTGCAGATCCATAATACTACAATACTTTAACCAGAACACATAGTACGCACATCACTGTTAACAATGTTCATAGGAGGATTCCAATGATTCCAATCAGATTTAGTAAAAAGGGTGAACATCTTTTGCTAATTGTCTGGATTGTGGAAGCTCATGCAGTGCCCCCTTGAGGATAAACCTTGAATTACATGATAGAGACAGTGGAGATTGACAGGAAGGATGGGTGAGAGAGAGAGAGAAGGGATGACATGCAGGATTGCGTGGCATGCGCCTTAGTGAGCGACGCCACCCAGGCTCCCCCACATTGAGTATATTGAATATGATAAAACATAAACAGACAAAGAACATTTGACACTTTTTAACAGAAATTTGACACTTCAAGTGTAGCAGATACAAAACACGCTGACGGCACCATAATTGTTTTACGCCTTGAGTCTATTTTTAAAAATACACACGTTAACTACTAGTAAATTAACTCGGGAAATGGTCTTGTACTTCTGGAGTTGTCCACTGCTGGTGTCTGCAGGTCAAAAACACAAACGTTACTTTCCTGGTAACAGCTCTGTTAGCTTAGCCTCCAGGAGAAGTGAGTCAAAATACACATGTACATGTGTTTCCTCCCTACTTTGGCTGTTATTGATTGCATAAGGTCACTATTAAAGTTGGTTTGTGTTACTCTGAAGAGGTGTTCATGCTTTTTAGAGAATTCTACACATGTGTCCCAGAAGCTTCAATGAGTTGATCGTCCAAGGAGGCGAAATGCCAAAGTGAAGCTTGACTCTGACCGTGATCTACGCCTTGAAAACATGTCATAGTTGTCTCAAACCCATCAGTAAAAAATAAAGGATATTGGAGTCGCCGGAGACAGTAGAATACTATAGCATAGTGCTTCAGAAGGGGGCTTGCCACAGGTGAATGTCAGCCCGGAGTATCCTCAAAGATATGCAGCCAGCCCAACCACAGTCTGTTTGAACCGATGCTGTCCAAAGGTGGAGCCTCTTAGAGGCCAAAACTCAGAGGCTAACAAACAGCTACTTCCCCCAGGCCATCAGGCTCACGAACAAGCCCACTGTAGACAACTGACTATCATCCACAACCACATCCCAAGCCTACAGACTACCTAAATCTTAATCTCACTCTACTGCTTTTTAATTAGCTTTACTTTACTGCTAATTGTATCCTGTCTTATTTGTCACTCCTGTCCTGTACTATTGTCGCTTTTAAAATCCTGAATTATGCCTATTGCCTTATTGTCTTGTGCTGCAATGTCAGGAACCGAAGCCTAAGAATTTTACTCTCTTACACTAATGTGACGTAACAATAAACCTGATACTTGAAACTTGAAACTTCTGAAATGGCCTCTCAGCCAAGGGTTGTAAAAAGGCTCCATTGAATTATAAATTGGAGGTCACAGGCCTGTATCTGAACAACGGCTTTTATATTATTTACATTCATAGCATTCATACATAAGTCATTTTCACACGAGATACTGAATTTCGCCCAAGTAAAAATAGACAGAGTCAATGATGTGCTGTCATCGTTGAGTTAAGGTTATGAATTGTTTATTAGCTTGGATTGCTCCACTGGGGGAAATGGAAGGTGTCCCAGGATGCATCTGGTTGGACTGTACACACCAACCTGCTTGGACAGCCATTGATTGGGACCCTCTGCCTGGGAATGGGAGGATGGGTAGGGGTTGTGTTTGAATATGTAGGGAGGATGGGTAGGGGTTGTGTTTTAATATGTAGGGAGGAGGGTAGGGGTTGTGTTTTAATATGTAGGGAGGATGGGTAGGGGTTGTGTTTTAATATGTAGGGAGGTGGGTAGGGGTTGTGTTTTAATATGTAGGGAGGTGGGTAGGGGTTGTGTTTGAATATGTAGGGAGGTGGGTAGGGGTTGTGTTTTAATATGTAGGGAGGTGGGTAGGAGTTGTGTTTTAATATGTAGGGAGGAGGGTAGGGGTTGTGTTTTAATATGTAGGGAGGTGGGTAGGGGTTGTGTTTTAATATGTAGGGAGGTGGGTAGGGGTTGTGTTTTAATATGTAGGGAGGATGGGTAGGGGTTGTGTTTTAATATGTAGGGAGGTGGGTAGGGGTTGTGTTTTAATATGTAGGGAGGTGGGTAGGGGTTGTGTTTTAATATGTAGGGAGGTGGGTAGGGGTTGTGTTTTAATATGTAGGGAGGTGGGTAGGGGTTGTGTTTGAATATGTAGGGAGGTGGGTAGGGGTTGTGTTTTAATATGTAGGGAGGTGGGTAGGGGTTGTGTTTTAATATGTAGGGAGGATGGGTAGGGGTTGTGTTTTAATATGTAGGGAGGTGGGTAGGGGTTGTGTTTTAATATGTAGGGAGGATGGGTAGGGGTTGTGTTTTAATATGTAGGGAGGTGGGTAGGGGTTGTGTTTTAATATGTAGGGAGGTGGGTAGGGGTTGTGTTTTAATATGTAGGGAGGTGGGTAGGGGTTGTGTTTTAATATGTAGGGAGGAGGGTAGGGGTTGTGTTTTAATATGTAGGGAGGTGGGTAGGGTTTGTGTTTTTAATATGTAGGGAGGAGGGTAGGGGTTGTGTTTTAATAAGGGAGGTGGGTAGGGGTTGTGTTTTAATATGTAGGGAGGATGGGTAGGGGTTGTGTTTTAATATGTAGGGAGGTGGGTAGGGGTTGTGTTTTAATATGTATGGGAGCATGGGTAGGGGTTGTGTTTTAATATGTAGGGAGGTGGGTAGGGGTTGTGTTTTAATATGTAGGGAGGTGGGTAGGGGTTGTGTTTTAATATGTATGGGAGGATGGGTAGGGGTTGTGTTTTAATATGTATGGGAGGATAGGTAGGGTTTGTGTTTGTGGAGAGGAGGTACATGCCGTAAATGTATTTAATTTATAAAGATCCTGTCATGAATTAACCTTAAATTATTGATTTACAACAACACAATGGTACAGTACTGCTGTTGCTTCCAATGCAACATCCCTGACCATGTCTCCCAGTGGTGATGCAGACATCTGGACTGGGTTTTGGCATAAAGGCTAACTATCTGCACACAAATAATGTGTCAAAATAAAAACTGACTTACAAACACTTACCGTAATCTACAACGTTATCAAACATGTTGTGGAACATCATAGTTAGTAACCTTTAGTCCTAATTGAGGTTAAACTGAAAAAACAACAACAACAAATATCATAGCTTTGGAATAAGCTGAGTAATCATTTCAGATTTCAGTGAGGAGAGTTTTTGATGACGTCATTGTTATCATGTTCTTTCACAGGTCACATGACCTTGCGGTGACATTGACATTGGGAGGAGAGGCGGGTGTGAGAGACTCTATGCTGATCTAGTGCTGGAATGCTGCAGGAGAGGAAGGATTAGAAAGATAGTTCAGATCATTGTCTTGCTCACACCGGCCGTAGTCGCCAGGCATGCTGCGCTGTCGAAGGCAACTGGCGACGCGGACCAGACGACACTGATGCGACTGGAGCTGTAGGAGGTTTGCCATAAGGTCGCGGGGGTCACAATTGTATTTTCCCTCTTCCCGCGAGTTGAGTGATTGGCTGTGGCAACGTTTCTGCCTGAGCAAGGCAGAACATTCATTAGAGAAAGGCGACTGCGTGTGTTCAAGTCTGGGATCCTGTTCCTGGTTGTCTGTGTTCTGGAGGCCATGGGGGTGCTTTCTCAGTAGAGTCGTGAATCTCTGTTCAGTCGAGAGTTACTGTTGCGAACATTTACCAATGAAGTGCATGTTTCAGTAAGTAACGATATGTTTTCCAGGTGTGCAACACTTCAAACAATGTGTTTTACAGGCCTCATCAAGCCTTCTGAACCCCTGCTTTTACAGTTGTAAAGACTTATTAACGGGTGCTTACGGTACATCTCGTGCTTAGCCATGTGACATGTCTGACACAAGTTCTATCTGACTTATTATTTTTGGATCAAGACAGAGGAACGTGTTCAGGCTATTTAACGGTCTGATCGCTGCATGACTGTAACATCTGAGAGAGCACTCTGTGTTCCACTTTAACACTTTGCATCGGGCTGAGATAGCAGGTCATTCTGCCCTTGTGGCTGGTTTAAGACTATCTCTTTCCCCCTTGCTTCTCTATCTCTCTCTCCTCTCCTCTCTCGCTGACTTACTCTCTCTCTCTCTCTCTCTCTCTCTCGGGACAAACCTTCTCTATGTGCTCAGCTTTCACGTTGCAGATAGTACAGTTGTTAGCGAACGTTTCTCCAACGTTCTGCGTATGTGACGTGCGGGTGGCTGTACTTTTAAGACCTTGAGTGATACAGATACACACAAAGTTGTGGTTTGGAGAAATGTGCAAAAGCAGTTTTGTTGTCATGGCAACCACAATGGAACTGCTTTGACTCTGTGTCACCGTCCATTTCCTCAGAGATTCCGGTGGAGATTTGAAGGCAGCGTTGCGTTCTCAAGGTTAGAGAGGGAGAGTGTGTGTGTGGGGGGGAGGGGGGACACAATGTGTATGTGGTTAGTAAACTGTAAAGCCATGACTCTAATAAAATTAGAGCCACACCCATCTAAACTCTCTGTCAGGCTTATGGAAGCGGGATTGTGCCAAAATCAATGAAGCGGCCAGGCAGGCAGGCAATAATGACTTTATTGGTTGTCAATGAAATTGCAGTTAATGCCCTCACCCCTCTCGACATGTGTCCTTTGTTCCACTGGCCGACCGAAAAATGTAATTATGCTTTATGTGTTTCGAGAGCTCCCCATTGTTTCAGGAGTCTTAAGAACCGTGTGACTTCTTCTCCTCCTGCCCTTCTGGACTTCTTCTTCTGTATCTCCATGGCGGCTCCTCCTCTATTAAACGCCTTATGAAGCCCTCATAGAAGCTTCTGGTCAGAGGTTATTGATCGGTATGGGAGATTGATGTGTCCGGCGCCTCCTTTGGATGAGGATTTATGTGATTCTCTGCCGATAGCTCAGTTCATCTCAGTTCATCTCAGCTCATCTGCACTTATATAGCGCCTTTATCCAAAGTGCTTTACAACGGCCTCTCATTCACCCATTCACACACCAATGGCGGCAAGCTACCATGCAAGGCGCCGGCCCCGCTCACTGGGAGCAATTTGGGGTTCAGTGTCTTGCCCAAGGACACTTCAACATGTGGCCAGCCGTGGCTCGAACCGCCGATCTGCCAACCTTGCGATCATTAGACGCCGGCTCTACCTCCTGACCCACAGCCTCATCTCAGTTCATCTCAGTTCATCTCAGTTCATCTCAGCGGTGGAGAAAGATCAAGGTGTCACGGCAGGTTCTCAGTTCAAACAACTCATGTAAACTCCAGAGCGCTCCATGCCCTATGACCAGGGGTCCAAGCACTGGCCTGTCATTTACTGCTTTCTGCCTCCCTTTTTAAATATGTCTTAATAGAGTGCTAGCTATTGTTTCAGAAATCGTCACTTGAAAGTTTCTGTCATAATACTGTTATAATCAAAACTGAAAATGGCTAAAATGGACCGATTTTGTCTCTCAGTCCTCAAAAATGATTTGACACTCGTTGAAACTTTTTAGCGATTTTCTAAGACTAGGTAGTTCAGATCAATTCGACTGTTCTAAAGCGGCTGCTGATCTGGGCTGGGGCTTTAGAGACCTCTGGTATTGACGAAGGTAACAACCAAGGCCCTTTACTAGTAAATGTTACAGTGAAGCTCATGTCTTCCTTGTTTGAATACAGGATATAGAGTTCCCTGCCAGTAATGGGGCGGCTGTGGGTCAGGAGGTAGAGCTGCCGTCTAATGATCACAAGGTTGGCAGATCGGCAGTTCGAGCCCCGGCTGGCCACATGTCAAAGTGTCCTTGGGCAAGACACTGAACCCCAAATTGCTCCCAGTGAGCGGGCCGGCGTCTTGCATGGCAGCTTGCCGCCATTGGTGTGTGAATGTGTGTGTGAATGGGTGAATGAGAGGCTGTTGTAAAGCACTTTGGATAAAGGTGCTATATAAGTCAGTACATTTATCCCATTTAAATGCTGAGAGGATATTCCTGTAGTTTCTGAGGCATTTATATATTACAGCACCATAACAAACTTCATTTAGAAAAGAGAGCCTGTGTTTCAGATTCATGAATGAACAACATGTGACACGGTCTGGTCAACCAATCAAAATGTTCAGACTTTTATTTTGAAACATGGAAATACATTTCAATGTTGTTGAAAATCACAAGTCAAACTCGCTAGTCAAGCCAAAATACTGCAATGCAATGGATTCGGTGAGTAATCCCCACTGCTACCTAGTTAACTAGAACACTACTTTACATTGTTAGCAGGTTCACACAACAACAAGCTGTGTTAGTTGACTAGCGAGTGTGTCGTTGATTTTAAACAACACTGAAATGTATTTCGAAAGAAAAGTCTGAAAAGTCTGAAAAGTCTGAACATTAAATCATGTGTAAACCACCATGTCTCATATGTTCTCTGATGAGATCCAATGGGAGTCAATGGTACTGTAGACTTAAGGGGGGCGGCTGTGGCGCAGGAGGTAGAGCCGCCGTCTAATGATCGCAAGGTTGGCAGATCGGCGGTTCGAGCCCCGACTGCCCACATGTCGAGGTGTCCTTGGGCAAGACACTGAACCCCAAATTGCTCCCAATGACCGGACCCTTGCATGGCAGCTTGCCGCCACTGGTGTGTGAATGTGTGTGTGAATGGGTGAACGAGAGGCTGTTGTAAAGCGCTTTGGAATAACACGTTATATAAGTCAGTCCATTTACCATTTACCTAAATGATGACACAAACACGCTGTTCCCCCTTCTCATTTGCCACACAGTTAGGGGTTCTAAGTGATAGAGAGCATGCAAGATTGTGGCTGACCCCTCACATCCAGCTCACAGTTTGTTTGCATGACTCCCTTCTGGACAGCGGTACAGGGCCACCAGGACAAAAACATCACAACACTTGAACAGTTTCTTCCCCAAAGCCACAGCCCTCCTCAATAACTCCTGATCATTGCACCTTGCACTTTACATGTTCTTGCACTAAGTTGTACAGTATATTTATTCACTCATATTCACTCATTGGTACTGTATATTTTGTCTTAAGTATTGTTGTGTTGTCGTCTTGCTGTTGTATGTTTATTTTATTTATTTAACCCTTATTTTACCAGGCGAGACAATTAAGAACACAATTCTTATTTACAATGCCGGCCTGCAATAAGGGGAAAGGGGAGGGGGGCTGAAAGATAAAACATGTTAAAAACAAAGCACAATAAGCATTAAACACATGCATGTAACACAAACAATACAACAAAAGCACTAACGGACATCAAGAATGGAATACAACAGTAAGCACAAAAAGCAGACAGGCAACACAAGACAATACAATACAACAAAACGCACTGGGACACAGCCAAGCAAACACAACAATACAGCAGTAAGCACTGATACACAGTCAGGAAAGACAATAATACAACAATAAGCGCTGGGACACAACCAATCAACACAGCGATACAACATGGACACTAAGACAGCCAGTAAACAAACCAATACAACGATACACACTGAGACACAGTCAAGCAAACATAAATACGGTACAACAATAACCACTGAGACACAGCCACCAAATACAACAACAGCAATAAGCACTTACGAAACAGGCCAACAAACATTAGAAAACAGTATTAACATTAACACAGAAAAGCGTATGGGGGCATAAAAACAAGTGCAGGTGGACAGAGGGGGTGTGTAAAGGGAATGAATACAAGTGCTGCCCTACAGAGAAGAGAAGCATGTGCAGGAATCAGTGAGGGTGTCTGAAATAGTGAGTCTGAAGGCAGAGAGGGAGATGAGTTTATCCAGTTTGAGGGTTTTTTGCAGAGCATTCCAGTCAGAGGGGGCAGCAAACTGGAATGATGCACGGCCAAGGGAAGTGGTAGATTTGGGAATTTTTAGTTGGATGTGGAGTGAGGATCGGGTGTTGCGAGTGACAGGCAGAGGGTGAAGCAGGTGACACAGATAGGGGGGTGATAGGTGGAGGAGGGTTTTATAGATGAGGGTGAGCCAGTGCATGTGACGGCGGGTGTGAAGGGAGGGCCAGTTGACCAGGGAGTAAAGAGTGCAGTGGTGGGTACTCTAGGGGGCGTCAGTGGCGAACCGGATGGCGGAGTGATACAGTGTGTCGAGCGTGGAGAGTGTAGCTTTGCATGCAGACCTGTAGATTGTGTCGCCGTAGTCGAGCATGGGGAGAATGGTCATTTGAATGAGGGTGCGTTTAGCGGATGAAGTGAAGGAGTGACGGTTTCTATAGAGAAAGACAAGTATGTTGTATGTACTGTAGCTTGTTCAGCATGGTAGAATACCAAGTCATGTTCCTAGAGCACTGCATATGGCCAATAAAGTTGAATTGAATTGAAGTGATGTGTATGCAGAGTGATATGTATGCAGAGTGATATGTATGCAGAGTGATGTGTATACAGAGTGATGTGTATATGATATGTATGCAGAGTGATGTGTATGCAGATGTGATATGTATGCAGAGTGATATGTATGCAGCGTGATGTGTATGCAGAGTGATGTGTATGCAGAGTGATGTGTATGCAGAGTGATGTGTATGCAGAGTGATGTGTATGCAGAGTGATATGTATGCAGAGTGATATGTATGCAGAGTGATGTGTATGCAGAGTGATGTGTATGCAGAGTGATGTGTATGCAGAGTGATATGTATGAGTGATGTGTATGCAGAGTGATGTGTATGCAGAGTGATGTGTATGCAGAGTGATGTGTATGCAGAGTGATATGTATGCAGAGTGATATGTATGCAGAGTGATGTGTATACAGAGTGATGTGTATGCAGAGTGATGTGTATGCAGAGTGATGTGTATGCAGAGTGATATGTATGCAGAGTGATGTGTATGCAGATGTGAGACATCTCCCTCCACGTGAGGCAGCTGCTGCTGCAGTGGAGCTGCTGTGTCTTTGTGCTTCTCTCAGCCCTGAAATAATAAATAATATCTCTGAGGAGGCGGCTGGGGACGTTGCGCTAAGAAGCTCTGTGAGAGGAATTTCAAGCGAGTTGCTTAATTTGTTCAACCCCTTCCTGTGTCAAAGCCAGGCGCCACCATGTCCACTCACCAAACACTTTATTAGGAACACTATACTAATACTGGGTAGGGCCATGATTGCATCACGCAATTCCTGCAGATTCTTCAGGTGCACTTTCAAGCTGTGAACCTCCCGTTCTGCCATATCCCAGAGGTGTTCTATTGGATTCAGATCCGGTGATGGTAAATGGATAATATAAAGGAGGATATAGCGCTTTTTTTGCTGCTCCAAAGCTGCTCCAAAGCGCTTTACAACGGCCTCTCATTCACTCATTCACACACACATTCACACACCAATGGCGGCAAGCTGCCATGCAAGGCGCCGGCCCGCTCACTGGGAGCAATTTTTTTGGGGGGTTCAGTGTCTTGCCCAAGGACACTTCGACATGTGGCCAGCCGGGGCTCGAACCGCCGATCTGCCAACCTTGTGATCATTAGGCGGCGACTCTACCTCCTGAGACACAGCCACCCCGCCCCGGTGAAAGGGAAGGCCACTGAAGAACACTAAACACATGTTCATGAAACCAGTTTAAGACGACTTTTGCTTTGTCAATATGGCGCCCTTATCATGCTGGCCATTAGAAGATGGGGACATCGTGGCCATGAAGGGATGCACATGGTCAGCAACAACACTCAAAGGTATTAGCAATACTGAGCAAGGCACTCATAGGCTGTCGTATTAAAGTGATGATTGATTGGTATGAACAGGCCCAAAGTGTGCCGAGAAAACCTTCCCCACACCGTTACATGACTAGAATGAATGAGAAGGTGTCCAGGTGTTCCTAATAAAGTGTCCAGTGAGTGTGTACTCACCCAGAGACGGCGCTCATTTCGTCTGTTACAGACAGATTGCACACGAGTGTGTTACTCCATCTATACTCATTCAATTTAATGGGAGTCAATGGTACTGTAGACTTAAGGGGGCGGCTGTGTCGCAAGAGGTAGAGCCGCCGTCTAATGATCACAAGGTTGGCAGATCAGTGGTTCGAACCGACTGGCCACATGTCGAAGTGTCCTTAGGCAACACACTGAACCCCAAATTGCTCCCAATGACCGGACCGGCGCCTTGCATGGCAGCTGAGTGGTTCTACTGTACTGACCCATTAGGAGGGGCTGTTAATTAGGGCTGGGACGACGCGTCGACTTGCGTAATGTGCGTCGGTGCGTCGCAAATAAACAACAGTTACGAGCGACGTGTCATTGATTTTCAACAACGCTTAACTCGCGTTTTTATTTTGAAGACGCGAAAACGAAAACGAAAGTCTATAATATCAGAATGTGCCTCTTGTTGTCTTTCAGAGTCAGAGAACAGATACCAAACTGCCGACATGTTTGCTATAATTATATTACTTGGCAGTAGGTAGTCATCACTCAATGCTCGTCTCATTTACAGAACAGCATGGTTTGCTTGCACTGTTTGATCGCGTCATAAAAAAATAACGTCTCACATTGGCGAACATTCACACGGAACACGGAATGGCCGAACTCCGACTGTGCTGTAAAGTGGGTGGAGTATGGACTCCGCACATGCGATAGTATGTATACTAGTATACTAGATAGTGTAGTGACTACATTATGGGTTCATGTTCTCTTCTTACTGTTGGTTGTGTAGTGGGAGGGAACCAGTTCTGGCACTAGGGGCAGAGGGGAGGATTATTAACGTTGCAACTTCCTGTTTAGACACAACAGTTTTGGTGATCTATTTTCTGGTCCTGTACTGAGAGTACAAGTTGTTATTTTGATTAAACAGTTATCATTACGTTGCCTACGTCTTTCCTTTTTCCTCCGGCACTACACTGGTGACCCCGACGTGGATTTTTGTTAACGTAATTGTGTACAAAAACCAGCGAACGAACATTACAATCCTGCAAAATGTCCGGGCGAGGAAGACGTTCAAACCAGCGGCAGCCATCACCATCCCCTGTCAGGGTAACGCGTGGTGCGCACACTCCCACTCTCAAGCTACCAGAGTTCTGGGACTCAACGCCTGCTGCATGGTTTGCTATTGTAGAGGCACATTTCAGCAAAAGTGACATCGATGACGACGACGACCGGTACAACCATGCTGTGGCAATGTTGGGCAGCTCCACCGCAGCTCGAGTGGTAGGTTTTTTGTCTGCTCCCCCGACGACGAACAAATATGAGCGCCTCAAGGCCCTGCTTCTAGAGACATTTGAACTGTCCACTGCGGAGAGGGTGCGTCGCCTATTTGCCATGTCGGACTTGGGTGACGAGAGGCCTTCTGCGCGCATGGAGAGGATGCTAAACCTGCTCGGTACAGAAGACCCCATGATCCTCTTCACAGAGCTGTTCATGCGCACATTGCCAGCTCAAGTTAGGATGGCGCTGGCCAACACCGCCATCATGGAGCCCCGCGCCCTGGCCAGGGATGCGGACCGGTTCGTCTTGGCCATGCCTCAACGGTCCCCCGACCTGCTCGCTCCCGCGGCCGCCCCGCCACCCGACCGTCGCAGGAGAGCGAAGGATGACGCCAGACCTTCTGGCCAGCAGGGTAACGCTGCGGGCCATTGTTTCTACCACGCCACTTTTGGCGCCAAGGCCAAACGGTGCCGCTCACCCTGCACCTTCGGACCGACGGGAAACGGCGGGGCCGGCACTCAGTAGTGGCCCTGAGCGCTGGCGTCACCAACAGGCTGCTCTTCATACAAGACACCGCCTCTGGTCGCAGTTTCCTTTGTGACACAGGTGCCCAGTGGAGCATCATTCCGGCAGAGAGATCGGATGTGGCGAAGGAGGAGCGTGGTCCGCAGTTGGCAGGCGCGGACGGCACACCTATCTGCTCTTATGGCACTAGGGCGGTGGACGTGTGCTTCGGAGGGCAATGCTTTTCGTGGGATTTTGCCATAGCGGCTGTCACATTTCCCCTCCTTGGTGCGGATTTTCTGTGCGCCCACAACCTGTTGGTGGACGTGGGGAACAGGCGCCTGGTCAACTCACAGACTTTCGCTTCCTTCGCCTGTACGCAGGGGGAGGCGGTCTACAGCGGGTGGTCCAATACGCTCGCCGAAAGTGACCAGTACCTTCGGCTGCTCGCCGAATTCCCCGACCTTACCAAGCCCACCTTCTCCGCGCCCACGGTGAAACACGGAGTGGAGCACCACATCGAGACCGAGGGGCCTCCCCTCCACGCCAGGGCCAGGCGCCTCAACCCGGAGAAGCTGGCCATCGCCAGGGCGGAGTTTGCGCATATGGAGCAGGTGGGCATCGTTCGGCGCTCGAGCAGCCCCTGGGCGTCTCCCCTGCACATCGTCCCTAAGTCAGACGGCGGGTGGCGCCCATGTGGGGACTACCGCCGCCTCAACGACGCGTCCAAGCCTGACCGCTACCCGGTCCCACATGTCCAGGACTTTTCAGCGAACCTGGCAGGCAAACGCTTCTTCTCCAAAGTGGACCTGGTACGGGGGTACCATCAGGTGCCGGTGCACCCCGAGGACGTCCCTAAGACGGCCGTAATCACGCCATTTGGACTCTTCGAGTTTCTGCGGATGCCGTTCGGCCTGAAGAACGCGGCGCAGACCTTCCAACGCCTCATGCACTCGGTGCTCCGGGACCTACCATTCCTCTTCGTCTACTTGGATGACATCCTCGTCGCAAGCACCACGGAGGAGGAGCACCTGTCCCACCTCCGGGCCCTTTTCACACGGCTCAGCCAACATGGGCTGATTGTCAATCCGGCGAAGTGTGAGTTCGGACGGAACACCATCGACTTTCTCGGGCACCGGGTCTCCGCAGAGGGGGTGACCCCCCTCCCCTCGAAGGTGGAAGCTGTCGCTGCTTTCCCGCGCCCCAGCACAATCAGCGAGCTCAAGGGGTTCATCGGGATGGTAACCTTCTACTATCGCTTCCTCCACCACATCGCTCACATCCTGCGGCCTCTGTACGATGCCCAGAAGGGCAAGACTCTGAAGCAGCCGGTGGACTGGACGGCGGAGCGTGTCAAAGCCTTTCAGGACACCAAGGCGGCCCTGGCCCGCGCTGCCATGTTGGCCCACCCCTCGCCCTCGGCACCCACTGCTCTCACCACGGACGCCTCTGACTTTGCTGTGGGAGCGGTGTACGAACAGTGGGTTGGGGACGCCTGGCAGCCTCTTGCATTCTTCAGCCGCCAGCTGTCTCCCAGAGAGCAAAGGTACAGCACATTCGACAGGGAGCTCCTCGGGCTGTGGCTTGCTGTCAGACACTTCCGTTTTTTACTGGAGGGCCGCGAGTTTACGGCCTACGTGGACCACAAGCCACTCACGCACGCCATGTCCAAGGTGGCGGAGCCGTGGTCCGACCGCCAACAGCGCCAGCTCGCCTACATATCCGAGTTCACCACAGACATCCAGCACGTTGCTGGGAAGTCCAACCAGGTCGCGGATTGTCTCTCCAGGGCGGTGGTTGGTGCGGTCCAACTGGGTTTGGACTACGCGCGCATGGCTGCAGACCAGGCCGCCGACCCCGCCGTCCAGGCTCTCAAGTTGTCGGACACAGGACTGCGCCTAGAAGAGGTGGTTTTCGGTGACGCAGGGGCCACGCTCCTGTGCGACGTCTCCATGGGTCAGCCACGACCGGTGGTCCCCGCCAACTGGAGGCGCCCCGCCTTCGAGGCGATACACGGCTTGTCTCACCCTGGTAGGAAACCGTCCTCACGGCTGGTGTCAGAGAAATTCGTCTGGCATGGGCTCAAGAGGGATGTGAGGGCCTGGGTAGACACGTGCATCGCCTGCCAGCGCGCCAAGGTGCATCGACACGTCAAGGCCCCCCTGGAGCAGTTCTCTGTGCCTGAGCGGAGGTTCGATCATGTAAACGTGGACCTGGTAGGGCCGCTGCCCCCCTCGCACGGATACACCTATCTCTTTACCATGGTGGACAGGACGACTCGCTGGCCGGAGGCAGTTCCGCTCTCCTCAACGACAGCCCCCGACCTGGCCCGGGCGTTCATCGCGGTGTGGGTCTCCCGCTACGGCACCCCTGCTGATCTCTCCTCTGACCGTGGCTCACAGTTTACTTCAGAGCTGTGGGCAGCGGTGGCGGAGAATCTGGGGGTCAAGCTCCACCGCACAACCGCCTATCACCCGCAGGCGAACGGGCTCTGTGAGCGTTTCCATCGATCCATGAAGGCCGCCCTTCGAGCCAGCCTCACGGACAGCGACTGGCTTGACAAGCTGCCGTGGGTCATGCTGGGGCTCAGGACAGCGCCTAAGGAGGACCTCCAGTCGTCGTCCGCTGAGCTGGTGTTTGGACAGCCGCTGCGGGTCCCCGGTGACTTCATTCCCAAGTCAACGGAGCCCTGGTCCGCCGCCGCTCAGCGCGCCTCCCTGCTGGACAGCGCCAGGACCTTCGTCCCGGTCCCGACTACGCAGCATGGTGTCCCTACTTCGAGGGTGCCCCCGGAGCTGCACTCAGCGAGGTTCGTTTTCATTCGTCATGATGGCCACAGGACTCCACTACGTCCTCCTTATGACGGGCCTTTCCGTGTCATCGAGGCCGGAGCCAAGAACTTCATGGTTGACATGGGGGGTAGGCCTGAGTGTGTGTCCGTTGATCGCCTCAAACCGGCCCACTTGGACCTTGAACTGCCCCTGGACTTGGCCCTGCCACCGCGCAGAGGCCGGCCTCCAGTCCTACCTCCCCTGCCGCGCCCTGGCCATTCCCCCCTCCGACCCCGACAACCCCCCGCAGCTCGCGAGCCCCCGGTCGTCACTGCCCCCCGTCCTTCCCTGCAGGAGGACGTGATGGGCGATGTCACACCTCCTCCCGCACCTCCTGACTTTACCTACGATCGTAGGGGCCGGGCCATACGCCCTCCTCGCCGTGAGGATTTCCAATATTGAGGTGAACACTGGGGGGGCTGGTGTAGTGACTACATTATGGGTTCATGTTCTCCTCTTACTGTTGGTTGTGTAGTGGGAGGGAACCAGTTCTGGCACTAGGGGCAGAGGGGAGGATTATTAACGTTGCAACTTCCTGTTTAGACACAACAGTTTTGGTGATCTATTTTCTGGTCCTGTACTGAGAGTACAAGTTGTTATTTTGATTAAACAGTTATCATTACGTTGCCTACGTCTTTCCTTTTTCCTCCGGCACTACAATAGTAGTATAATCATGCGAGCTTTTATCGACCGGAGATCTCCGACACAGTCGTACATCAATGGCGCGGTTAAGGCTTATCCCTCTGAACCTGGCCGATCATTCGGTGCATCCCTACTCTCAAGTATTGTGATTTTCTGTCGTTTTTCTTTAGACATGCCATCATTATGAACAGCTAAGATACTGTAACTTGTTGACCTCCTAACTGTCTCTCGCGACGCGCCCGCCCCGCACTGACCTATAATAATAATAATAACCAGGAGGCAGGCGGGGGGAGAGAGGAGGGGGGGAGAGAGAGGAGCGTGGGAGGGGGAGAATGTTATATTGTTACTGAGATCGTTATTGTTACTGAGAGGTATAGTTACGGTATTCCGGTTAGAGTTTCACTCGAATTGCACTAATTAGAGGATTTTATGTTGGTATTTATTTTGGTATTCCTCCTGAAAATGACTTGAACTTGCCTACTGCATTACTTGCGCTTTTCCTTTTATTTGAAGTTAACTTTTATATTTTATAATATTATATTTTATGTTGGACTGTAAGAAAGAGAGGATATTTTTTGTTGTGGAATATTGCCCTGCAGTGCAGAAGCCTAATTTATATATTTGTACAAGAATAATTGAATAAAATACTGAAATGTTAATAAGAGAAGTTTTTGACATTTATTTGGGGAAAATTAAGTGATACATTAATCGAACAGTAAAAATAATAATCGTTAGACCAATCGTTAAATTAGTCGTTAGAGTAATCGACCAGCCGGAAAAATAATCGCTAGATTAATCGTTAGAAAAATAGTCGTTAGGGACAGCCCTACTGTTAATGGACCCACATCTCATCAGATGGTCCAGTGGCGTGTCCTATAATATCATATATTGTCCTATTACCACCGTGCCGCCGGTCCAGCCAGCGTGAGCGGCGTGGGATCAGATATGATGGCAGAGACAGGACTGAGAGGCAGAGGGCATCAGGGTTAATGTTAATGTGATCACTCTGCCTGACCTCTGACCTCACTCTGCCTGACCTGCATCTCTCTGGGAACTTCACAGACAGGAAGCTGCTCTCCTCTCCTCCTACGAGGAGCTGGACTATAGTTTTATTGAATTGTCACTTTCTTACCTGTGTGTTACTGCATGCAGAAGGTGTTGGCATGGAAACAAGGGGAGGGATGGGAGACAGTGGGTGGTTGCGGGCACAGGAAGAGGCGGGGCCAGGGTGAAGGGAAGGATGTGAGAGTCTCTCCAGTGAGCTTGTGTGTGAACACATCTGGGGTGGACTGATTGGGATTCCGTGTCCGTTTGAATTCCTGAATTGATGAGAATTCAGATGAATTCATCTCTGCTATGCAGACCTGTTCCCTGAAGTCCTCTCTCCATAATAATAATAATTTGCCATTTAGCAGACACTTTTAATCCAAAGAGACTTACAATTACGAATTACAGGGACATTCCCCCTGGAGTAACCGAGGGCTAAGTGCCTTACTCAAGGACACACTAGTAGTGGCGTGGTTTCAGGCGGGATTTGAACTCACAACCTTCTGATCACAAGTCCAACTCACTATCCACTAGACCACCACTACCCCTATAATAATCAGACACAGTCTTAACTATCGGCTGGTTACAAGTGCATCTATCCCTTCAAAACCAAACATGACATGTTGTTTCATACCTATTCGCTAGCACATGTTTATGAAATAGAATGGTGTTATAATGCAACAACTTACAACACACAAATGCTTTTATTTGTTTATCTATTTGCAGTAGTAATGACAGGATTGAACCTGATGATGCAAGTTGTTTGTCTCTCTTTCATCCGTTACCCATGATCCATTATTACACTATTGTTCTCAATTCAATCCTGTTGTTATGTCGATAATTATAATTTTGAGTTTCGATAAGTTTCAATAAAACGTGATCGTCAGTGAGGAGGAAGAGATATACTGTCTAAAGCGTTCTTAAAGGTCAAAGTGGGACATTTACATTTACATGTTTGACATTTAGCAGACGCCTTATTCCAAAGCGTCTTACAATCGATACGTTTGACTGAGCAAGTTGACTAAGCAAGGGAATCATCAATTCACATCAATTCACAAGTTCCTTCCACATTTATTCCTATTCGTGATTTTGAAAATCTAAGTAATTGAGCAACAGTATGACAGGAACACCTTGACAGGGGTAGTGAGTCAACTGGCCTTTTTCCCACATTTTATTTGAGGTATTTTACTTCAGCAAAACAACCACCAAGGAGCCATTGTGGAGCAATTCTAATGCCTGGGCTTGTTAGGAAACAGTCGCTCAAATCTGCGTCTTCACTGGTCCAATTTGTCAGATGATATTAATATAATATATTCAACATTCTGAATGAACAACAACGGCGACCTGGAGGACTTACATAAGGAGGAGCCTGTGAGTTTCCATTTGGAAAAGGACAAGTTATTGTCTGACCAAAATAACTCTAAATGGTGTCCTTGGATAAACCTTCCTTTAGAACAGACCTGTCTTCATGGACACGTGATAGAATGATGTCAGACAGCGTTCACTCCACCACTGAATCGGCGATGTGGGCAGAAGACCTGCAATGGCATATTTATTAACTCATAGTGATCTAATGTTTCTCAGTGTATTAAGTGCATTTTAGCAGTAGGCTATATGGACACAGCGCGTTCACAGCGCAGTTTGTGTCATGACTTTTCTGCACGTTTAACGTTTTTCACATGATTGAAATGAGAGCTTTCATGAATCAATCTAAACATGTTTCCATGACATGTGAGACGAGGAGAATGAATATGAGAAGGAGGTGAAGGGATGATGAGAGTGAGCAGGTTGGTCGAGCGGGGAGAGGGAGAGTAGGCTATAGTATAGGCTATATCGTGGGCGGCTGTGGCGCAGGAGGTAGAGCCGCCGTCTAATGATCACAAGGTTGGCAGGTCGGCGGTTCGAGCCCCGGCTGGCCACATGTCGAAGTGTCCTTGGGCATGACACTGAACCCCAAAATTGCTCCCAGTGAGCGGGCCGGCGCCTTGCATGGCAGCTTGTCGCCATTGGTGTGTGAATGTGTGTGTGAATGGGTGAATGAGAGGCTGTTGTAAAGCGCTTTGGAGCAGCAAAAAAGGCGCTATATAAGTGCAGTCCATTTACCATTACAGTTGTCATAGAGAACCAGAACAAAACAGATCTCCACCAGAGATACCAAAACCTAACTACCAAAGTAGGCTGAATCTAGATTTTTCACATTGTTTTGTGCACACATTCTTTTATTGCCAAGCTTTCTCGCCCTTCACCCTACCCACATCATACACACATAGGGGCGGTGGTAACCTAGAGGTCAAAAAGGCCGGCTAGCAATCGGAAGGTCGCTGGTTCGATCCCCACCTCAGGAGGGAGCTGCATGTGAGCTGGTGACTGGAGGGTTGCTGGCATCCGATCTAAGGTGCCGTTGTGCCCTTGAGCAAGGCACTTAACCCCTAATTCCTCCAGGGGCGCTGACTATGGCTGACCCTGTGCCTGGAGCAAGAAATGCCACATTCCAACAATTGATGGAATGCATGGCAAATATTTTTTTTTTTAAATTATTATTATTATTATTATTATTAAATAGGGGATGAAATCCTGAAGCGACTGGAGAGAGACTTTGCACCCTGGCCATTGTTAACAAATGGATGGGAGAAGGTGACAGGGGGAATTAAACATCCAGAAAAAGGCAGTTTTGTCCCTCTACAAGCTGCCCCGGCCTCCATCACAGACATCTGCTCACGTCGGAAGAAAATCAGAAACAGAAAAAACAGAATAGAAAATAAATAATCAATTCTGACTTGTGCTTATTCATGTCACATGACCAGGACCACTAAAACAGTCCTTCACTCCTCATGTCTCCTCACTTCTCATGTCTCCTCACTCCTCATGTCTCCTCACTTCTCATGTCTCCTCACTTCTCATGTCGCCCCACAAGATGCGTAGTATTGTTGATGGGCGGGTTGACATCAGACAGATTTTTACTGATTTAATGCCATGCAATCAACTTGTCAGTCAATTGTTGGAATTTGGTATTTTTGCTCTAGGCACAGGGTCATATACAGCCATATCCAGCTCCCTCCTGGGGGATCTTCAGATTGCTAGCCGGCCTCTCTGACCTCTAGGCTACCTGCCTCTCTGACCTCTAGGCTACCTGCCTCTCTGACCTCTAGGCTACCTGCCTCTCTGACCTCTAGGCTACCTGCCTCTCTGACCTCTAGGCTACCTGCCTCTCTGACCTCTAGGCCTCCGCCGCCTCTGATCATGGGAAGATCTGTATAGACATTGTCACCTTTCCTGAATGAAAAGCATGCTGCAAAAAAAGCAGCTAGCACAAAACATTTTTTTGGTATTAACATAACCTGATATTTAAACCATTTACACTCTTAATCTCTGTATTCAACCAATTTCACCCAGACCCTACATCCAAATTATGCATTTTAGTGCCAATGATTATGCCACAGGTTCAGCTGAAACATCACCAGTGAGAGTATAGTGGGTATGTTCTTACAGAAGAAGTCATTGTACAAATGAAATAGATTTTTCTAAAGTTACTGAAGACCACAATGTCCATAATGTTACTGAAGACCATAATGTCCATAATGGAACAAATAAAAACAATAGGGGGCCGGGGCCAGTACACTTATACAGACAGAATGATCTCTCTTCTCCAGGGGATGTTTATGGATCTAGAATGGGTGAATTTCAACACAATTTAGTCCCTCCAGAGACATCTACTACCCCCCTGTACTGTTTCCCCAGTGTCCCCCCCCCCCCCCCAAAAGAAGCCTTCTTCTAGCACGACGACTGCCAATGGCCCCAGGCCTGAGCATAGATTACCTTTTCCTGCTCTGACTGGTGGAGAGATGATTCACTTACTTAGTCAAATGTATTTGTTGTAAGTCGCTTTAGATAAAGGCGTCTGCTAAATGCCAAAATGTAACACTACATGTAAATGTAGTCCCATTGCTTGGTCCTCGCTAACATAACCTGATATTTAAATGAGGGATGCACCCATTAAACTTAAGAATAAAATTATTGGCCGAAGCCGAATTTAAGGAAACATTTGGCCGAATACCAGATACTGAATGCGTACCGGCAGTTTTTCATTTATTTTTGTACCATTGCATAAATTAAATACATTTTGCTTTTTATTCATGCTTTTCAAAGAAAACAATGGTGAAAACACTTATTGATCACTTTTATTGAACATTCCAGCAGACATTAGGCTATACCAACAAAGCACAATAACTGAAAATAAGAATTTTTGATTGTGTCATCAAAAAACGTCTAGTCAGGGTTTTTCCTGGCACAAAATGAGGTGTAGTCCTTGTTAATGACAGTAGTACCATGTCAGTCCAAAACCTATTGCAATTGCAGTTAGAAATGACATAAATCCACTGAGTGCAACGCTTGTAGAAAATACGACCGTCAGAGTTTTGTCGAGAGTCAGAGTTTTGTCGAGAGCTGGAGGCAGCTAGAAATATGACGGAGACAGCCACCTCATAATTCTCTAAGCAGGAAATACCCTGCTAGTATTCACCTGTAAAACCCTGCTCCTATTTGGCGGTAAACATTTAGTCTTTTCACACATTCGTCCGAATACCGGATATGCTTTTTTTGCTATTATTCGGCCGAATACATTCGGGGGCCGAACCTTCAGTGCATCCCTAATTTATTTGTGCATTTTAATTTCCACTCTTAATCTCTGTAATTCATGACTTGCTATAATAAACTTGATTTTGCAAATCTTTACAGTAAACCATCACAAACAATTATTTCCGTAATTTTTCATTTGAGTGATTATTTGGAAGGAACATCAGTAATGTCAGCCCTGCGCTGTCAGTCAATAACACCAACAGAACCTCCACAGCTCTTGTCTCCACCTTGTGGCGCCTTTCCGGAGCACTTCACACGTCTTCAGATGGTAAATGGACTGTACTTACTGTATATAGCGCCTTTTTTGCTGCTCCAAAGCGCTTTACAACGGCCTCTCATTCACCCATTCACACACACATTCACTCATTCACACATTCACCAATGGCGGCAAGCTACCATGTAAGGCGCCGGCCCGCTCACTGGGAGCAATTTTGGGGTTCAGTGTCTTGCCCAAGGACACTTTGACATGTGGCCAGCCGGGGCTCGAACCGCCGATCTGCCAACCTTGTGATCATTAGACGGCGTCTTTACCTCCTGAGACACAGCCGCCCCTAACCTTCAGACCTCCTCTGCGATGGCAGTCTGAACCTTCTATGCCCTGGCCTCCTCCATCACTGTAGTCTGTTCCGCTGACTGAGTGTCTGTTAAGGTGTCAGGCTTCTTCCATCTGAAGCCTTTTATATCACCTTGCACATGTGCAAAATACTGCAAAGAGGCCCAACAAAACAGGACTTCAGTCAGTTCAGTCGGTGTAATGACCCCAATTCCTGAGCAGTGTGCCAAACCAGTGGTGTTACTGTACACTATCTGCAGTTCTGTTGGCCAGTAACTTTTTTTGCATCATGATTTCCCAAAATCTGCAGAACTTTATCTCGGCGGGAAGGGCCGCACTGCTACACCCCCCCCCCCCCCCCCCCCTCTCTCCTCTCCTCTCTCCTCTCTCCTCTCTCTCTCCTGTGATGTATTAGAGGCTGCACCCCTAGATGGGCATGGATTGGGGAGGAATTAGGTCAGGAAGAAGCACACTGCAGAGGGGCTAGCTGCTAGCTGCATAGCTGCAGAGGGGCTAGCTGCAGAGGGGCTAGGTGCAGAGGGGCTAGATGCAGAGGGGCTAGCTGCAGAGGGGTTAGGTGCAGAGGGGCTAGCTGCAGAGGGGTTAGGTGCAGAGGGGTTAGCTACAGAGGGGTTAGGTGCAGAGGGGCTAGCTACAGAGGGGTTAGGTGCAGAGGGGCTAGCTGCAGAGGGGCTAGGTGCAGAGGGGCTAGCTACAGAGGGGCTAGGTGCAGAGGGGCTAGCTGCAGAGGGGCTAGGTGCAGAGGGGCTAGCTGCAGAGGAGCTAGCTGCAGAGGGGCTAGGTGCAGAGGGGCTAGCTGCAGAGGGGCTAGGTGCAGAGGGGCTAGGTGCAGAGGGGCTAGCTACAGAGGGGCTAGCTGCAGAGGGGCTAGGTGCAGAGGGGCTAGCTGCAGAGGAGCTAGCTGCAGAGGGGCTAGGTGCAGAGGAGCTAGCTGCAGAGGGGTTAGGTGCAGAGGGGCTAGCTGCTAGCTGCAGAGGGGCTAGGTGCAGAGGGGCTAGGTGCAGAGGGGCTAGCTACAGAGGGGCTAGCTACAGAGGGGCTAGCTACAGAGGGGCTAGGTGCAGAGGGGCTAGCTACAGAGGGGCTAGGTGCAGAGGGGCTAGGTGCAGAGGGGCTAGGTGCAGAGGGGCTAGGTGCAGAGGGGTTAGGTGCAGAGGGGCTAGCTGCAGAGGGGCTAGCTACAGAGGGGCTAGGTGCAGAGGGGCTAGCAGCAGAGGGGTTAGGTGCAGAGGGGCTAGCTACAGAGGGGTTAGGTGCAGAGGGGCTAACTACAGAGGGGCTAGCTACAGAGGGGCTAGCTGCAGAGGGGCTAGGTGCAGAGGGGCTAGCTGCAGAGGGGCTAGGTGCAGAGGGGCTAGGTGCAGAGGGGCTAGCTACAGAGGGGCTAGGTGCAGAGGGGCTAGGTGCAGATGGGCTAGCTGAGGGGCTAGCTGCAGAGGGGTTAGGTGCAGAGGGGCTAGCTGCAGGGGGCTAGCTGCTAGCTACAGAGGGGCTAGCTGCAGAGGGGCTAGCTACAGAGGGGCTAGCTGCAGGGGGGCTAGCTGCTAGCTACAGAGGGGCTATCTGCAGAGGGGCTATCTGCAGAGGGGCTATCTGCAGAGGGGCTAGGTGCAGAGGGGCTATCTGCAGAGGGGCTATCTGCAGAGGGGCTAGGTGCAGAGGGGCTAACTACAGAGGGGCTAGGTGCAGAGGGGCTAGCTGCAGAGGGGCTAGCTACAGAGGGGCTAGCTACAGAGGGGCTAGCTACAGAGGGGCTAGGTGCAGAGGGGCTAGCTACAGAGGGGCTAGCTACAGAGGGGCTAGCTACAGAGGGGCTAGCTACAGAGGGGCTAGGTGCAGAGGGGCTAGCTACAGAGGGGCTAGGTGCAGAGGGGCTAGCTACAGAGGGGTTAGCTACAGAGGGGTTAGCTACAGAGGGGTTAGCTACAGAGGGGTTAGCTGCAGAGGGGCTAGGTGCAGAGGGGCTAGGTGCAGAGGGGCTAGCTACAGAGGGGCTAGGTGCAGAGGGGCTAGCTACAGAGGGGCTAGGTGCAGAGGGGCTAGCTGCAGAGGGGCTAGCTGCAGAGGGGCTAGGTGCAGAGGGGCTAGCTGCAGAGGGGCTAGGTGCAGAGGGGCTAGCTGCAGAGGGGCTAGGTGCAGAGGGGCTAGCTACAGAGGGGCTAGGTGCAGAGGGGCTAGCTACAGAGGGGCTAGCTGCAGAGGGGCTAGGTGCAGAGGGGCTAGGTGCAGAGGGGCTAGCTACAGAGGGGCTAGGTGCAGAGGGGCTAGGTGCAGAGGGGCTAGCGTAGAGTGCTAACGTAGAGGGGCTAGGTGCAGAGGGGCTAGCGTAGAGTGCTAACGTAGAGGGGCTAGCTGCAGGGGGCTAGCTGCTAGCTACAGAGGGGCTAGCTGCTAGCTACAGAGGGTTAGCGTGGCGCCAGCTTGCGCAGAGGAGCCCACATTGTCTTCCTCTCAGGTGCGGGGACATGAAGAGGAGTCGTAGGGGAGGAACGCTCCTGAGTGGCCATGATGCACAAAAGGACATTTCAGGGAAAGGAAAAGATGCCAAGGACATCACGCATGCCCCTCTCTCCTCCTCTGCTCGTAGGGAATGCAGTGCAACAGCAGTGGCGCTTTCTTGCTTCAGTGTTTTGGCGCGGTGCTTAGTATCATGCATAATGGTATTCTGCTCACGTTCAGGCCGACTCTCTGCCATGGAAACGCTGAGGTGCCAGAGTGAAGATGGGAGAGCAGGCGGCAGGGGGAACAGCTGTTTCTAATAATAGGCTCCAAGGAAAGTGTTCATCCCCAATGAGGCAGGGCTGCAATGCCTCCCCCCACCCCCTCCTTCCTATTCTCTCTCTTCACTGCCTCATGAGGCAGCAGTTTCTCTCTTAGAGCCATGTCATCGCCGGTTTACATTGCTTGCAAACTATTTCCCTAGATTGCGAACCCTTGTGTCTTATTATTTGTTGGTATGTTATAAAACTGGTATTGTTGAGCTCCAAGCCCTGGAAATAAAGACTCTTTTTTTAGTCACACTCTCTCCAAATTTGATAATAACTTCCTATATTCAATTTCATATTACATACATGTTATGTGCACAATGCAAATATATATTCAAATGATATCCCGCGAATGTATGTACATATATCACTTTAGATGATGTCTGTATGTTTACTTTATAATGAGATGTGTGGCTAAGTGGTAACGCCCACCAGTGGACCCACCAATAATAATAATAATCATAATCATCATAATAATAATACATTAGACTTATATAGCGTTTTCTAGACACTCAAAGACGCTTTACAAACTGAAAAGATCGAGTGGTAATAATAAAAAGAAACAAAAGGTAAATAGAAGAAAGTATAGGGGTCTAATTAAGGTAGTGCTGGGGACACATGGGAAGGGGAGGGGGAGAGGGTTAACTGGTGAAGGCGAGCTTGAAGAGGTGGGTTTTGAGGGCCTGTTTAAATGTTGGCAGGGTGTTGGCCTGTCTGATGTGGTAGGGGAGGGCGTTCCAGAGGGACGGGGCTGCGGCTGAAAAGGCCCCATCACCCCAGGTCCGGAGCTTGGTCCTGGTGGTCTTGAGGGTGGTTTGGTCGTCAGACCTGAGGCAACGGGAGGGGGTGTGGAGGGGGACGAGGTCAGCAAGGTAGGAGGGGGCCAGATTGTATGTACCGTAAGCTTTGCCGCGAAGAACGTCCTCGGTTTACAGCCAAAGTCCAGCAACCTGCCACATCCTCCATCACCTGTTATCCTCTTCACAGTCCTCCTGTCTAAGTAATACTCAATACAAGAGAATGGGATTCCACTCTAGTTAAACAATTCTTATATTATTATTCATATTGTTGATAGTGCCAACAGTATGCTTTGTTATTCCCATGTGTTAGGGGGCACTCTAGGCACCCGTTGAGTGTAACTGATAACGTGGTTTATGATGCCAGTAAAGCAGAGTTAAAACGGATACCAATGTCTCCACCTGCGTTCATGTGTGGCTCTCTTACTAACCAGTGTATCTATTATATTATATAGCGAACATAATACATATATATTTCAAGATATATTATTGAATGAAATTATATAATATTTTCATTTCAGTATCTGCCTGCCAGTAGCTGCTCTCTAACATCGCATTGTTCGCAATTCACCTTTAATCACCCGTGGGTGGTTCCTTCTTCTGCCAATGAGACAAAATGTGCCAAATGTACCTCCAATATGTTTTTTTATTATTTTCCCCCCAGAAAGTTTATTTCCCCCAAGCATGTTCTGAAACGGCTGCATAAGCATCTTTGCAAACTGCAACACATGCTGGAAAGCTTGATGGCTGTGAGTGGAATCTTAACTGCAGCTCTGCAACCCAGATTAGACGATAGAGAGAGAGAGACCAGGAGAGATGCAGGCAGCCCCTCTGAGAAGGTTACCAGCAGTCAAGTGAAGCGTTTTGAAGTGCAGTTCATCAAAGTGCCTGAAAGGCTTTTCGGATGGCTGATTTATAATCCAAGATTTTTAATCCAATGTTTTTGTTTGTCCGTGTTTTCTGGTCGTCTCCCTAACTCCCTAATTGGGAGAAGCTGCCGCTGCAGTGGTGTCACTGGAATCAGAACTGCAGCGGCGGATCAGAAAGAGAAGATTGTGACAGCGGTCCCAGCAGAGAGCCCTGGGGAACCCCGCACTTGACCTCCACGTCACAAATCTAAAACCTTCGACTGAATTGTACATAGATTAGGTTGGAACTTAATCTCACGCTCCTGATGTGAAGTCAATATGAAACACTAGATATCTCCTATGTACAGTACACATTTTAAGGACGTATACAACATCTTGTAGCGAATGGTGACAGTGTAATACCCGTTTGGGGAAAAGATCCTGGACTTTCAAACCTAACTTTCATATACCCTATTCAGCACAGGAGATAGGAGATACATCTATTCAGCACAGGAGATACATCTTACTCACAGCTAATGAGGAGGAACATTCTGTCGTTGACAGCAAGTGTGCGTTGCTTCTAAAATGTGACACGGTCTGGTGAAACGGTCTGCATGTCAGCAATTGTCAAGTCGCGCAAATGAAACAAATTGTTTTCCTTTTTCTTTTCATATTACAAACGTTTAAGTGTTGAAGAGCCAACTCAATATAACAAACAACAGTTTTAGGATCACTAAATACTTTTATAATTTGTGAATTGGATTCACTGTAGGCTATAGTCTGCCTACTGGGTAGGTGATACATGGCTTGTAAACAAACTTACGTTTTAGGACGTGTTCAAAAGCAAGGACTGTGTGATCATCTAGTTACGTGTAGTTATGTGTTTTTAGCATGTTGATGTTCTATCAGCATGTTGTGATGTGCTAAACATCCAGCTAGATGTTCATAGCGATGTTCCTTCTTAGGTGCTAGCTAGCTACCAACATGATGGTAGCAAACGTGTGATTTGATTCAGAGCGAGTTCCTCTGGTATTTGGCGTAGCATCATTCAAATAAGTATATCTTCTTCAACTATTTTCAGATTTCAATGTATGACACATCATTTGAAGGCTTACAATCTGCATTTTTCAGAAAAACAGATGGGAAATATCTGTTTAAATTATAATCAGAGGAAGTTACACTTCCTACTCTCAATGCAATTAAAACATATTTTAATATAAAGTCATCAACATGTTTAGTGTGCAGCAAATTATAATAGGCTACCTGCACCGTATCTACACCAAACAAGCCAATTAACAACATGCCTTTCTAGAGTAGGTTTTTAACAGCTGTTAAAACAGCTGTTTCCTGTTGTTAACGGGAAAATGGACGAGATGAGGCTAACTGGTTACTGATTGCAGGCTCGGTATTTGCCACGCACCAAGTGAATATCGATCAGTCAAAACTAATGACATAACTCTTTGTAAATGGTTCAAAATCGAATAATACACGGATTATAATGATTTATTAACTCATTATAAACACTTCACAAATGTGACCTTAATGCTACCCTTATTTATTTTGTTCTACTAATCAGGTGCCAACATTCTATCCAACGGTCTTCAGCCATCGTTTGTTATTCAGTCTTGGTAGTCAGATGTTTTGCTGCTGTGCAGTATTATGCAAGGAGCGCATTTTTCTTCCTAAACGACCTTGAACGATCTTGTGGACCTTGTGCACCTTGGCAGCAGCTCCTGTCACCTAATGATCAGCTCTGGTTGGTATTCCACACCTCCCTCTCCTTCCCTCCGCTGTGATACAGACCAATCAATATGCAAGGGAAGCTGCCTTCTGATATTGGACAGTGTGTTTACGGCACAGCCGAAATAATAGACCTTCTGATTGAACTTCTAATATATTGACAAATCAGTCCTATCCAATCACCAGTAACTTTCTTCCATATACAAAATCACCTAGAACCCAACTTTTAAACCTATCTGACCCTAACCCTAATCCCCTCTCTATAATCTCACTCATTCGATAGGTATAAACATGTCATTAAATGTGACCGGGTCTGGTGAAAAAGTCCTCAAGTAGGGCAATGTTATTTTTCTTTTCTTTTTCCGATTTTGAAAGTGCAGATTGTAAGCTTTTAACAATAATTTTGTGTCATACACCTCTGAAAATAGTTGAAGAAGATATGGTTATTTGAAGTTTGGTACACACACCTCAAACCAAATACTGGAGAATCCCACTCTGAAAAACTCTCAGGCAAAACAGCTGCTAATAGCTAGCAGCTACGAAGGAACATCGCTATGAACATCTAACTGCATGTTTAGCACATCAGAACATGCTGATAAAACATGAACATGCTAAAAACACATAACTACACGTAATTAGAACAAGACATGTATACCCAGTAGCCTAGGGCAGACGATACAGTGAATTCAAATCACAAATAATAAGTATTTAGTGATCCTAAAATTGAAAAGCTTTTTGGTAATTTGCACGACATTTGAGAATTGCCGACATGCGGACCTTTTCACAGGCCGCTTGTAAATTAGCCCGCTTCCTACACAGAAAAATGCCAAAATATCTTCATACTAGCTTATCCTGATGTGGTTTTGAACATGTAAGGATACTGGGTGGTAGAACGCACATATCTAGGAAAATTCATGAATGGAGGGTCCTGAAATGTCAGCGAGTGCAAAGATATGACACATTCTTTTTACTCACAGGTCAAATGACCTCTCATGGTTGTTGTAGTGTTCAGAGGGCCTCATGGCTGTTGTAGTGTTCAGAGGGCCTCATGGCTGTTGTAGTGTTCAGAGGGCCTCATGGCTGTTGTAGTGTTCAGAGGGCCTCATGGCTGTTGTAGTGTTCAGAGGGCCTCATGGCTGTTGTAGTGTTCAGAGGGCCTCATGGCTGTTGTAGTGTTCAGAGGGCCTCATGGCTGTTGTAGTGTTCAGAGGGCCTCATGGTTGTTGTAGTGTTCAGAGGGCCTCATGACTGTTGTAGTGTTCAGAGGGCCTCATGGCTGTTGTAGTGTTCAGAGGGCCTCATGGCTGTTGTAGTGTTCAGAGGGCCTCATGGCTGTTGTAGTGTTCAGAGGGCCTCATGGTTGTTGTAGTGTTCAGAGGGCCTCATGGCTGTTGTAGTGTTCAGAGGGCCTCATGGCTGTTGTAGTGTTCAGAGGGCCTCATGGCTGTTGTAGTGTTCAGAGGGTGAATGACGCGTACAGGAGTGACTGGGGGCAGGTGAAGAGGAGAGGAGTGAAATGAAACGAGAGAGGCGGAGAGAGAGAGAGAGAGAGAGAGAGAGAGAGAGAGAGAGAGAGAGAGAGAGAGAGAGAGAGAGAGAGAGAGAGAGAGAGAGGCGGAGAGAGCGGCGGTGTTTGCTGCGCTTAATAAGAACTGACGTTACACAACATCATCTACCTCAGCAGTATGTGGCCTTATTGTGGAGTCTGTTGGTGGAGCCAAGTTATTTTTAAAAGAAGGTGCACACCGTGTGGGAGACTGCAGCAGCCGAGGCTGACAGCTGAGACTGAATCATTAGTTACACACACACACACTCACGCATGCGTGCACACACACAGACCCACGCACACACCTAGGCTTGTTAATCAAAAACTCACAGACAGTCAGACACACACGCACACACACACAAACGTACACACACTCATACGCCTATGCTCATAATAACAAACAATCACACACACACACACACACACACACACACACACCTCTATGTAGGTAATAACACATTCACAGACAATCAGACACACATGAACACATGCACACACGCACACACACACACACACACACACACACACACCTGTAGAGAGAATAAGTGACTGCTGCTGGTGTTTCTGGACACCTCTCGGAAATGAGAAAGACGTCAAATTCGTCTTTAAAGTTTTATTTTTTATTTTTCAGATTTTCGTTTTTTTAGCTAACATTCAACGCGAAGATGTGAAGTACCCACTCGTTATTTTTCCGAACAGTTTTACGTTCATTAAATAAGTGTAATCTATAACACAATGACTTCGTTTCTTGTTGTTTGATGGGGATTCATTATCTTTGATGGGGATTTTCTGTGCTTAGTGATTTCCGGTGTAGCAACTTTCAAATACTCATGTCGTCTTCAATTTGTTTCCGATTTCAATGTATGATGCATCATTTGAAAGCTTACAATCTGTAGTTTAAGCACATGTAAAAAACAGAAAAATGATTTCACCTACAGGTAGCACTTTTCATTGGCCTGTGTCACAATGTTATACACTGTACACACATACTGTACACTACTGGGCTCCATTCTAGGGTCCTTACTCTTCTCTCTCCATGTCGAATCTCTTGGCTCCATAATTTCCTCCCATGGTTTCTCCTACCGCTGCTACGCAGATGACACTCAACTCTTTCTCAATTTCCCCCTTCTGCCTCACAGGTGGCAACACGTATCTCAGTGTGTCTTGCAGACATTTCTGCGTGGATGTCAGCCCACCACCTCAAGCTCAACCTCAACAAGACTGAGCTGCTCTTCCTCCCTGGGAAAGCCTGCCCTCTCCAAGACTTCTCAATAACATAGAGAACTCTATTGTGACCTCCTCCTCCCAGACAGCCAAGAATGTTGGGGTCATCCTTGACAATCACTTGTCCTTTTTCCATTGTATTATGTGCTTTCCTGAATAACATATTTGTATACAGGTACATCCCAATTGACTACTGCAACGTCCTCTTGGCCTTGGGCTCCCGGCCTCCAGCATCAGACCGCCGCAGTTCATCCAGAATTCTACCGCCCCTCTGGTGTTCAATCTCCCCAAGTTCTCCCATGTCACCCCCCTCCTTTGCACCCTTTACTGGCTCCCGGTAGCAGATTGAAGACTGTGGCGCTTGCCTACCAGGCAGGAAAGGGAACAGCTCCGCCCTACTTGCAAGCAACCATCAGCCCCCAAACTCCTGCCCGTTCAATTCAATTCAATTCAATTCAATCCAACTTTATTGGCCATGTGCAGTGCACTAGGAACATGACTTGGTATTCGACCATGCTAAACAAGCTACAGTACATACAACATACAACAGCAAGACGACAATACAACAAAACTCAAGACAAAATATACAGTACCAATATGAGTGAATATTATGAATAAATATACTGTACAACTAAGTGCAAGAACATGTAAAGTGCAAGGTGCAATGATCAGGAGTTATTGAGGAGGGCTCTGGCTTTTGGGGAAGAAACTGTTCAAGTGGCGTGATGTTTTTGTCCTTGGTGGCCCTGTACCGCTGTCCAGAAGGGAGTCATGCAAACAGGCATTCATTCCTCTCCTCCACCTCGACTGGCCTCCTGGCACCACCGCCTCTACGTGGATGCAGCAGTCACACTACTCAGTCACGAGTCACTGTCCTGGCGCCCCGCTGGTGGAACAAGCTTCCCACTGCTGTCAGGACTGGTGCTATAACAGCTTCCACTCTTCTGGGAAGACTTTCTACTAGATTTTGGAATATGATTGCAGGGATTTGCTCCCATTTAGCCACAAGAGCATTACTGAGGTCGGGCACTGATGTTGGGCGAGAAAGGACTGGCTCGCAGTCGGCGTTCCAGTTCATCCCAAAAGGTGTTCGATGGGGGTTGAGGTCAGAGCTCTGTGTGCAGGCCAGTCAAGTTGGAAAGCATACAATTCTCTATAATCGCATTGCATGCTGTGGCAGTAAGATTTCCCTTTACTGGAACTAAGGGGCCTAGCCCAAACCATGAAAAACAGCCCCAGACGATAATTGTGTCCACATACTTTTGTCCTGAGAGGACAGCGATCCTTTCCATGTCACCCGCGCTCGGCCAGGTGGAGCCAGGAAAGCCCAGTTCTGAGAGGTTGAAGAGAAGGATCGGGTGGTTTACTGTGTCGAATGCAGCAGAGGTCGACATGAATGAGAACAGAGAAGAGGAAAGAAGCTCCGGCAGAGTGGAGGGCCTCTGTGACGGTCTCAGTAGAATGTCCAGCCATAAAGCCGATTAAGGATATATTGAGACAGTTAGTTAGAGACAGCACGTTGTAGGGATTTAGATAAGAAGGAGAGAAGGGATACAGGTCTGGAGTTATGGACAATAGATGGGTCAAAGATTTGACTCTGGCTGTCTTAAAGGCGGCTGGGACAGATTCTGCAGTCTTTGGAAATGGATTGGAGAAAGGGGGAGGGGATAGGATGGGGGGGGGTGCACGTGGTTGCCTGCTTGGATGTGACCAGTTTTATAATAATCATCAGGGTAGAAAGGGGAAAGAGCTGATAAAACAGAGACCGAGTGTAGACCAGTGGGCTTGGGAGGAGTGGTAGCAGTGTTGGCGAGAGGTAGAGAGAAGTAGAGAGAAAGAGCTGCTAATGTTATTAACCTTCTTTTCAAAAGTAGGTGACAAAGTAATCTGCAAACAGGGAGGAGGGAGAAGGAGGGTGGATTGAGGAGTGAGGAATATGTGGAGAACAGTTTCCTTGGGTCAGAGGCAGAGAATGGAGTTCTGGAATGGTGGTAAGAAGCTTTAGCAGCTGAAGCAGAGGAGGTGTAGTTGAGGAGGAGAGAGAGATAAGGTTTTAGGACATCAAGGAGGCTGGTTTTTCCTCTCAGCCGCCCGGAGCCCTATTCTGAAAGCTTGCAGGGCTTTAGACAGCCAAGGAGCGCGTGGAGATGATCAGATCTGATTCCATTTAATTGTCATTGGCAAAGATACAGAAACAACAAAATGCATTCGGCATCTAGCCAACTACGTCTAGGAATACACCATTCATATGTGTTTCCATCAGGGGGATGGGGGGGCTCTGCACCATGTGCTTTCCCTTTGTGTCCCTAACCCTCCTACCCCCTTCCTCCTCTCCCTGTGTCCCACAGGACTACACCATCACCATGTACTTCCAGCAGTCGTGGAGGGACAAGCGGCTGTCCTACACGGGGATCCCCCTCAACCTGACGCTGGACAACCGGGTGGCGGACCAGCTGTGGGTCCCAGACACGTACTTCATCAACGACAAGAAGTCTTTCGTCCACGGCGTCACGGTGAAGAACCGCATGATCAGACTGCACCCAGACGGGACGGTGCTCTACGGCCTCAGGTGAGGGAGTGTGTGTGTGCTTGTGTGTGCTTGTGTGTGTGTGTGTGTGTGTGTGTGGAGGGTGTGCTTCTGTGTGTGTGTGTGTGTGTGTGTGTGTGGAGGGTGTGCTTCTGTGTGTGTGTGTGTGTGTGTGTGCATGTGTGTGTGTGTGTGTGTGTGTGCTCATGTGGGTATGTCAACGTTGTGTGTTCTCAGTTGAATGAGAGAGTGAGCATGTGTGTGTGTGTGTGTGTGTGTGGAGGGTGTGCTTCTGTGCATGTGTGTGTGTGTGTGTGTGTGTGTGTCAGGTAGGTGTGTCAGGTACGTGTGTCAGGTACGTGTGTGTCAGGTAGGTGTGTCAGATACGTCTCATCGCACGCGTGTGAGTGTCTACTACTCCTAGCGTGCGCTCAAACGAACACCCCTCGTCACAGGTGAGTGCCTCCGTGATCTGTGTATCCAACTAGGTCACACACACGGTCAAAATGTAGTAAATAAATAAAACAAATCGCAGCCCCTGCGCATCATCATCATCATCATCATCATCATCTTCGGTTGTGGAAGCGTTTCTCAAACAGCCGAGTTGCTCTTTCCTCCTCCTCCTCTGCCTCTGGAGCGTGAGAGAGAGAGGGAGACCCAGGTGGTGAATAATAGATGTATCCCGGCTCCCCTGCAGTCCGGCAGCAGCAGCGCAGCAGCAGAGGCTGGGCAGGGTACATGCGGCCCCGGCCACTGCAGCACCGCAACCCAGCTAACGAAACACAGAAGTGAAGGGCAACCACTTGTCAATAATGCAGGCTGAGTTCAAAGAGCTTACAGCACTTTGGTGAGGGAGGAGGGGGAGGGGGAGGAGGAGGGGGGGGGGAGTAGATGATGACTTGACAGTTTTCTCGACTGAAATACCCTTTTTGAAGCCGGCAGAGAGCTATGTTTTGAGGGGATGTTCCTCAGCAGTGGAATGTGTGTTTGTCCCTGTGGGTTACATCAGTTTGGATGGATTTTTTTTTGCTGCCGTGCAATCAACCTGTCAGGCGATTGTTGGAATTGCTATTTTTTGCTCCAGGCACAGGGTCAGCCATAGTCGGCGCCCCTGGAGCAATTAGAGGTTAAGTGCCTTGCTCAAGGGCACATGCAGCTCCCTCCTAAGGCGGGGATCAAACCGGCGACCTTCCGGTTGCTAGCCGGCCTCTCACAGCGACCACATTGAAAGCACCTACAAGACATACATGCAGGCGAGATGGAGGGGCAGCATGGATGATTAGGTCACATATATATATAACACACATGTCACATTTGACAGAGGTGAATGAGTGCAGTTCCTGTGGTGCTTCTGGTGATCTGACTGGTAACGTTGGGTTATGAAGGAGGAGGAGGAGGAGGGGGAGGAGGAGGGGGAGGAGGAGGAGGAGGAGGAGGAGGAGGAGGAGGAGGGTTATGAAGGAGTTAGGAGGAGGAGGAGGAGGAGGAGGAGGAGGAGGAGGAGGAGGAGGAAGAGGAGGAGGAGGAGGAGGAGGAGGAGGAGGAGGAGGAGGAGGG